>NC_088399.1:60153590-60472340 GCF_034236695.1 Oncorhynchus nerka
TGCCGCCAGACTTGCCCCTGCACTATACAGGACCCTACCCAGAAAAATGACTGTTTCAGGCAGCCGGAAGTGCAGTATGACCTTGGCCTCAGCATAGCTGATTACGTCTGGAAGCTACTTTATGGAGCTCCGCCCAGTGAGGGTAGGAGAAGACCCCATCCTACAGCCTACACTCTCTGAGGCGGCCTTCGACGAGGAGTCGGGTCATCGGGACAGTAAAGAGGACACGTTGGACGTGGAAAATATTTGCCTCACCGACACAAGTGACTCTGTTCTCTTCCATGGATGGACTCTGACATGGGCCCCGTCAAGAGATGGCTCGAGGAAGAACAGGAACGCCCATCATCGGGGGATTTTGCCTTTCGGGCCAGAGACTATGTCAAGGACGGCATTCGCTTACGCCGCTTCTACTGTACCGAAGGCGTAGGGTTTTACCCACAGATACTCCTACCTCATTGTGTTCCGGACGGACATCGTGAAGCAGATGCATGACAGCCCTGTAGACGGACACTTTGGCGTGGAACGCACACTTGCCCGGCTGCAGACAAGACACTACAGGTACCGAATGAGAGAGGATGTCACACTACGGTGTCGTACATGTACCAGATGTGCCGCTAAAGCCAGACCTCCAAGGAAGCCCCAAGCACCTATGGGGACTGTCCGCGTGGGAGTACCTATGGAGAAGATTGCCATTGATCTCATAGGCCCCATGAACAAGAGAGAACGCTACATATGGGTGGTTCAAGACTTTTTCACAAAGTGGGTGGAAGCTCATACATTTAAGTGCACCAATACCAAGTGCACACACACTGGTAGACAAATACAATCATGCGTTTCACACACATAAAGAACATTTAGATATTAGATCACAGTAACTTACTGTATATCCCACACCCATGATAGGCATTTGAAAAACGCTCACACACACACACTTAACGTACCCCTGCAAGCAAACACGCACGCACACACACACTCAATGGGTCATGACGATGGAGTTCAGAAAGGAGACATGCTCCATGTCCCGTTAGCAGACAGAGAACAGTCTGTTAATACTGGCCCTGCTCGACACACACGCATGTTTTGTTCTTCAAACCTCATGGGGACCTAAAATTGATTTCTATTCAAAATCCTATTTTCCCTAACCCCTAAACCTAACCTTAACCCAAATCTAATCACTTACCCTAACCCTGATTGTAACCATAAACACCTGAGCTTAAAATAGCATTTGTCCTCATGGGGACGTGGGTAATGTCCCCACAAGGGATCATTTTCCTTGTTTTACTATCCTTGTGGGGACTTTGGGGGATTTTAGATCACCACAAGGATAGAAGAACCAACACACACACACACACACACACTTACTCACTCATTCAATAGGAAAGGAAAAGAGAGTGAGAGAGTACGACAGAGAGAGAATAACAGAGAGAGAGCCTGTTCATTTGTTCTTGGAAACAAACTGCTGTTAAATTATTTATTTGTTCCCTTGCATTAAGTAAATTCGCTCATTAAAAAACATCAGCGAACAAATCAGCATGACCCAGAGTGGGATGAAGTAGGGTGCCAGCAACAGGCTCACTCCACTCCCACCACATGCTGGGGAGAGCGCTCTCTCTCTCTCTCTAATGGGTAAGTGGCTATACAAGTACATCCAAACAGACGTTATACACACTTGCATGAGAAATAACACACATTAGCTCATATCCACTAACTATCGGACACACATATGCACTTGCGCACACACACACACACACACACACACACTGCAGTTCTGCAGAACTACCTAAGCTCCTTCAATAGGTGGAAAACAGCACAACATTGCAGTATAGCGGTGGCAAACGGAAAACAATGCACCCTTTCACTACCCTAATTCTCTAGGGTGTTTGTGCCTTTTGTGTGCATGTATGTGCTTCCATACTGTGTGTGTTTGCTAGTGGATGTTTGCATACATTATGTGAATGTGTGTTGTGCTGCAAGTGTTAGTTTGTGTGTGCACATTTCCGTGTGTGTGTGTGTGCGCAGATTTGTATGTATGTATACACCACAACCTTGACAGTGACACTCATACAACAGTTCACCGAGAAACTCACACCAAGATCCAAATCAATGCTAACATCGGCGCCTGTATCTCATCACTCACAGAGTGGTAAATAAACAATGGTCGGTACAGCAGAGACAGAGACATATTTTATGCTGACGCCCCTTGAGCGTGTAAACAAGACTGTTGCCCTCAGAGCAGGAGAGACGAGGATATAGGAACTCTTTCGTAAAAAAACAAACGTGTTTATTTACTTAGAGCAGTGAGCAACATGACGGGCCGTTAAAAAAGGTTCCACTGGCTTGATAATGGCTTACATTTCAGAGGTATTTTTTTGCTGGGTTTCAACGTGTTTTACATTTAGAGGGTTGGGCTTGTGGGGAGGTCACCTGAGCTGCCTAGCTCAGAACTGTGAAGGGCCCACCTGGGTGATGCCTGGTACCCATTTTGTACCAGAATGCACTCCAAACATTGGCAGCTTGCCACAGTTGGTTGGGAACATTGGGTTCTTTTGGTAGCTCCGGGGGCATTTCTAATGCACTGATTTCAGATCACTCTGTCAACTCCCATCATAACCTGAACAGTTCTTTTCCACCCTTAACAACTGATTTATGATCAATTCGCCCTACCCATCTTAATTACGAACATAAGAACTGGTATGGGGCCAGTTGTGTTAACACAAAACCACAGTCACCATAACCCGGAGGGGATGCTGGTGCCTGAACAAATCATGACCGTTCACACCCAAAACACTGTCGGAATGATATCCATTCAGATGCCAGAATGACCACAAGTATAAACATAAATAGAGAGCAAATAGACTACAACACTCCCTACCGAGTTACAAACTGCCTCTGGAAGCAACGTAATGGTCTGGGGGCTGTTTTTCATGGCTTCGGGGCTTGGCCCCTTCGTTTCATTGATTCTAGCCGATTCTGTGCTTCCAACTTTGTGGCAACAGTTTGTGGAAGGTTCTTTCCTGACAGTGCACAAAGCGAGGTCCATACAGAAATGGTTTGTCGAATGGTGTGGAAGAACTTGACTGGCCTCCACAGAGCCCTGACCTCAAACCCATCGAACACATTTGGAATGTGAATTACTAATGCACTTGTGGCTGAATGGAAGCAAATCCCTGCAGCAATGTTCCAACATCAAGTGAGATGAGATGGTCAACACGTAGTGCATGTTGCTGGAATGGAGCAACTCATTGTGTCAAATGTTTTGAGGTCTGTATAATGCACGTCAAATAAAGTTGGATTGGATTCGATTAAAAGCCATACTATGTTCCATTCCAACGCTATCATCCCCATCGGCCTATACCCGAGAGAACAAAGTATTTCACTCCTTGACCACCAACGCGATTACAATCACAAAGCATTAACCTTAACTTAAACCATCTACCCTTACTTATACTTTGAAATTATGAACATAAAGACTTCATGGACCAGGTCATCTTAGTTGGCAACATTGCCACTTTATAGAATGGTTTCTAGCGTGGTTTTTCTACCAACAGCCTCAAGTCAAGTCCTGAGAGGTATGTGTACAGAATATGGGTACTGTTACGTTGTAGCTACAGTTGGATTTGATAGGATGTCTTTCAGTGTGACTGACTGTCCTTTTTAAAATACAAAACTCTAGAAGCGGACACTGAAGCTGACCCTGTGTGGGTCAAACCAATAGAGACAAGTTTTTTTTCTTCCCAAAACACAGCTCATGTAGTTCATACAAATGTAGTACATCCAACAGTCAGTGGCAATGGAATGGTATAGCTAAGATGTGGCCATGTCTTCCTGTTGGACTCTCTAACACAAAACCAAATTGTATTATGTAACAGGTCCAGTTATTCAATCAATCAAATGTATTTAGAAAGCCCTTTTTACATCAGCAGGGCTTATACAGAAACCCAGCCTAAAACCCCAAACATTGCAGATGTAGAAGCACGGTGGCTAGGAAAAACTACCTAGAAAAGGCAGGAACGAACCAGGATCTGAGGGGTGGCCAGTCCTCTTCTGGCTGTGCCTGATGGATATTAGGGTAAGGAAATGGGGAAACCTAGTCAGTTGTACAACTGAATGCATTCAAATGAAACGTCTGCATTTAAACTGAATCAGAGAGGTGCGGGGGGGCTGCCATAATCGGCGCCCAGGGAACAGTGGGTTGACTGCCTTGCTCAGGGGCAGAACGACTGATTTTTTACCTTGTCAGCTCAGGGATTCGATCCAGCAATCTTTCCGTTACTGGCACAAGGCTCTAACCACTAGGCTACCTGTCAATTAAACAAGTACAGCTTGTTCTTCAAGATATTCAAATGTTTGTTCGGTAGATGACCAGCAGGGTCAAATAATAATCACAGTGGTTGTAGAGGGTGCAACAGGTCAGCACCTCAGGAGTAAATGTCAGTTGGCTTTTCATAACCGAGGTCGAGACAGCATATTGAGTGTGGGCGTGTTTGCTTGTGGACGTCTCATTCCCCAGCCAGAATTGTGCCCAAACACTGTTGAGTAGGTCTTTTAACAGAAGACTAATGTCAATAGGTCTCTCTTGACCCTTACCGTAATAGTCTTTTGTCTCTAGAACCTCTGGTCTTCGTGGCAGAAATGGAGCCTTTGTAAAAGTGAATGCTGTTCCCGCTGTAAAAGTGCGAGCAGAATATTTTTTTGTCCTCCAACACTAACTCTCCATCCCACTCTTTCTTTCTCGCCTCAGGTTTGATTACCAAGAGCTGCTCCACAACTCCACCTTTTGCCTGGTTCCTCGGGGGCGTCGCCTGGGCTCCTTTCGCTTCCTAGAGTCTCTACAGGTAGGATGCTAAATACGGATCACAACACCCTAGCATGGTCCTGGAAGAATGCCAAATACTGCTCAAAATACACGGGCATGGTCGCAGATATGGGATTTGTTTGTGCCGTTTTGCCAACTCCTATAACTCCTGGGACCAAGCTACGTGCACGAATACACCTCTGAACAAGATTATGGATTGACGTGTATTGTGTTAGCAGTTACACTATTAGTATCATAGCCACACTGTCGTATGAATGTATGTGCTCTACTAATGTGTACAATTTAAGGTTAAGGTGTTAACCATGATGGTGGTGTTGACTGATTTGCAAAGGGGGGGGGTGTATTTGGTAAATATAACATTGAATGGGTTTGTCTTTCAGTAAACTCAGCTTCAATAAACCATGTAGTTAAAGAAATAATGATATGGCACAAACTGTGTGGAATTACCACCCATGTGGATGTTATGGTGATGGAGCTGTGTTCATGGTTTTACCTACCAATGAACCTCCCAGACTCTTGTGTTCCCTGGCCCTCTCTCCTTCTCTCTCGCTCACTGAGTCTCTCAATGGTCCGGAAGCTTCCATAGGGTTGCCAGCCTGCCACACTGCTGATCTAAGCTGAATGGGCAAATCCACTGAACACAGGGCTTGGCAGGGAAGCTCACTCTCACACAGCTAACTCATTCCTCCTCCTTCTCCCTCCCCCGCTCTCTCTCTCTCTCCTTCTCCCTCCATCTATCTCCTTTGCTTTACCATTCGGGCCAGTCTGAGATTTGTAAGATCTCCTTTTACTTGTTGTGCCAGCCCACAAAAGAACGTACAATTACCAGTGTGGTAGGAAACTTATTGTCTGCGTTCCAACTCTTGGTGCGTGCACGCACGCACGCACGCACACACTGACCCTGATGCTCCTCTCTTCATCTCCCAATGTAAACAACAACACACATATGCCCACATGCTGAGCTGCACTGGGATCTAGACAGGGGAATACTTCTTAGTCAGTCCGCTTCACTGCACCATTTCTCTGGGGAAGTGGCTCAGGCGAGCCCCAGGCTTTACGTCAGCTCTGGAGGCCTCAACATCTGGCTTGACCCTGTTACCTGGAGCGTAGCCTAGCGTATCTTAGCGTCGTCTGCATGACTGCCTTGGTGAGGGCTGGTCTCTGGTGAGGCAACTAGCAGAGCTTCAAACCGCCAGAGGGGGAATCTCAGTCGGAGTCGTCTGATCTCAGTCTGTAGCTGGTTCTGGCTGCTCTCTTGTGATTTAATTAGAAAAGTAAATAAAACCATCAACACCCAGGACCGCAGCTTGGAGAGAGAGAGATTGGAGGGAGCTGAAAAAAGAAAAGTAGAACATCAAAAACCTGACTGTCAGTAAACAACGGGGATACGGCAACATCAAACTCAGCTTTAAAAATATGATCTCTTCTCTCTCGCTCCATTTCACTCCTTCTCTCGCCATCCTCTCTGTGTAGTGTACTTAATTAGCAGACTAGGGGTCTGTTAAATCTGTGTGTGTATGTGTGAGAGACGTAGCAGAAATGTGATCTTTTTCTCTAGGGCCTCAAGGGGCTCCTGGGACAGGCAAGATAGTAGCTGTGACTCATGCAACCTCCCCAAGAGAGTGTCTCACACACACGTGTCATCGATTTCATTATCTGCTCAGACTGCCTTATTGAAGTACCAGCTGCTACTATGGTGGTATGTGTCAGAGACGAAGCCTGGAAATCTAGACAACATATTTATATTGAAAAATGGCCCGTCTACCACAAGCAGAGCAGATGACCAACGGTAGCATTACCACTGACCCTGCCCGTTTATGTTCTTGTCACACTGACCCACCCATTTCCCAGGTGATAGATTCTCTTACGCGTACATCTGCTGAGAACAGAGTATTCCGTCTATTCTCTCTCGCTGTCTCTAGGCGGCATGTATTCCAGTGTTGCTCAGTAATGGTTGGGAGCTGCCCTTCTCTGATGTCATCCAGTGGAACCAGGCTGTCATAGAAGGAGATGAGCGATTGCTACTGCAGGTAACACACACACACGCGTGCGAGCGTCTCACACGTTCACAACAGGTCTGGAATCAATTGTTTGAACCCAGTTGATACAGGAAATAACCTAATACCCCCCCCCTATAAAAAAACATTTTCATTTTTGGAAAGGACATGTTAAAAATCATAGAATTGACTATTAAAAATGGAATTGACCACAACAACGTTAGGCCCATGTGCGCCCGCATGTACACACACACACACTCCCCCTCACACACACACACATGCCCCGGTGGTTAGGGATTTGGAAATTGAATTTTGAGGGAATAAAGCTGGTGACAGGAGGTTGAATGGGTCCAAGCACATCAGAGAGTCAGGAGACCACTGAGAGGGGAATCTCTCTTTCAGATCAAGAGATGTGAGAGAGGAGGAGGGAGGGCCTTTCCTTCCTCAGGTCCCTATCATTAGAAGAGCTGTTATATGGTAGACTAGGTTCTAGGTGGAGTCAACAGGCTACCTAACTGGCCTTTTAACATCACTGTAGAAGATGCAGACTTCCCTGCTAGACTAACTTGATTTAATTCTAATCAAATCACATTACTTTATCCAAAGTAATCGCCTGGTGTAGGCTTACCGGTTAGGTGAGTCTATTCGGTATGTTTCCCATTTCTTCAGCTAGCCGACACATTCATAGTAGTTTAGGAGAATGAACGGGGTGAATTTGGGCTATTTTCATTTGGTGCCAATGGAGCGAACCTTTTTACTTTCCTCTACTAGAGCGTAGTGTCATCATGGAACATGGAAGTTGCCTGAAATGTTGGCTATAAACAGATGTAGGTGAGCTAGGATAGCTGCCGGGCACCTTTCCTGAACCCAAGCTCTCCCTCTTGCAAAACAATACCATTGATAGGGGATTTGACTCTGGATGGGTTGAGATAATGTAGCTAGTCCCTGACCACTTTCCCCATCTTCCTCCATAGTAAAGGTTATTGACTGTCAGTGGGTTGAGTCATGTATAAACTGCTAGGGGCTGTTTAAGTGGTTCAAAAGGTTTGCAGCCACAGGTAAAAATGTAACATACTGTAAGAACATTTTATTCTTTTACCAGGCAGTGTAGAGAGCAGTGTCGTTCCATGAAGGACATTTCATTCGGGAGATTCTGATTGTATGCAACGCGATAAAACCTTGCCTGCTCTGCCCTCTCACCTTTGCTCTCTCAACCCTCCTCTTTCTCAACTTGCACCCTCCCTCGTCTTCCGCTCTCCCCCAGGTCCCGTCTACAGTGCGCGCGGTGGGAAATGAGTGGGTCCTGGCTCTGAGGCAGCGCACTCAGATGCTGTGGGAGGCTTACTTCTCCTCCGTGGACAAGATAGTCCTCACCACACTGGAGGTAGGTGAGGAGTCCTGTTAATTAGGCACAAAACGGGAGAAAACGGACTGAAACAGTACCTGGCCATTGTCCAATGCTTGTTTTTGTTTTCCGTGGCATTTTTTTGTTGTTGCTGCGATGTGCTCTAATGAACACGACCCAGGAACTAAGAGAGAATGGATTGACCTCAGATTCATTTGTATGGGATTGTTTTGGATTGGGTGTTTTGTTGTTATACTGGCACCGGCTGGTCAAAGTGAGGAAGTGCATGTACTTAAGGTGATTACTTCGGTTTTACACAGACAATGTTGGCCAGCCCATATGGACATCGATAATTCATGTTTGAACTAATGGGTACATCAGGGCGTTCTCCCCTCAAACGTTCTCACCTTGTCATCTCTCTCTCTCTCAGATAATCAAAGACCGGGTGTTCTCCCACATCTCCAGAAATAAGTACATGTGGAACGCCTTACCAGGAGGCCTGCTCGTCCTGCCAGAGTACTCCACACACTTGGCCCACTTCCCCTTCTACTACCTGAGCTTAGGTAGGGAACCACACCAGACTGGACTGGTCCCGACTAGTTCAGACCTACCTGACTAGACTGGCTCATCCATATAATTATACCTCATCTATAGGGTCTCCTATAATAAAACACAAATGTATATTTCATAAAGTTTATAATCATAAGTATACAAAGCAAATCTAATGTCTCCTACAGTAAATGTTACTTTCAAATATGAAACGCTGTACATGGTAGATTGTACTTTAACTAACTTCTCCTCCTCGTTCCTTCCTGTAGGGGTCAGTCCAGGTCAAGAGTTCACCGCCATCATCCATGCAGTCTCTCCGTTGGTCTCCCAGTCTCAGCCAATCATGAAGCTGCTTCAGGTGGTCTCCAAGTCCAAATACTGTTCACAGGTGAGTGTGTTGGTGAATAAGAGGTCATAGGTAGCAAATAGACTGCTCCATATTGCTTCATTAAGCCTATTAACCCTTATGCTTATTGTGTCTCACTCTATTCCCTCCCCCTCTAGATCATCATCCTGTGGAACAGTGAGAAGCCGCCGCCCCACAGGAGTAAATGGCCACCCATGCCTGTCCCCCTCACTGTGACAGACGGTAGGAGGAAGGTGAGTGACAATGACGTCGCCAAATCCCAAGTAAGGCTACAGGAGGGGCAGAATGAAAGTCATTCCTGTCTACCTCTCTCTGTAAGTCTACCCCCCCACCCCCAAACCACACTGAATCTATGGGAGTAAAATGCTTCCTTTGTCACTGCTTGTCATTCACACATCCGTGACATTGACTCATCCTCTCTCTCCCCGTGCCACAGACCTCAATGGAGCAGACAGTGCCCCTGTCATTCCTTCATTATCCCAAACACAAACCAACCACTGTCAAACTGAACAAGGAATGGAAATGACCATCTCTCTCAATTCCCCTCTCTCCAGACGAGCAGTCGTTTCCTTCCCAACGTGGCCATAGAGACAGAGGCAGTACTGAGTCTGGATGAAGATACAGTCCTGCTGACCAGTGAGGTATGACCTTCCATTACAACTATACACTGTGGTAGAAAACACACACACACACACACACACACTTTACCCATGCAACTGTATTCACTCTTCGCGCAGGTGAACTTTGCCTTCATGGTGTGGAGGAGTTTTCCTGAGCGTATTGTGGGCTACCCCCCTAGGAGTCACTTCTGGGACCCGGTGAAGCATGCGTGGGGGTACACCTCCAAGTGGACTAACGAATACTCCATCGTTCTGACGGGAGCAGCCTTCTACCACAGGTACTGTAACCATAGAGTCCATAGAACGGGCCTCCCCATTCAAATGAACCAGTCAATTTGCCAGCCCTTTCTATGGATTCTGTTTCTATGACTACCATCGTGTACAGCTGATCTGACACACAACAGAAAAACATAGTAAACCAACGAAGACCATTAAACAGATGGTCTATGAGCTGTGGCTACTACTCGAAGCCCTTACATTTTACCCTTAGAATGTATTACCAGGCTTAATGTACAATATCCCAACCAACAACTATTTCCTTGCCATTTTAGTGATCACTTTGTTATCTCTGACCCTTCCATTACCTCTCCATCAGGTACTATCACTACCTGTTCTCCCACTACCTGCCCCCCTCACTACGGGCGCTGGTGGACCGCACTTCCAACTGTGAGGACATCCTCATGAACTTCCTGGTTTCCTCCGTCACCCACCTGCCACCAATCAAAGTGGCCCAGAGGAAGCAGTACAAGGAGCTGCCCAGCCCACAGGTGAGGCGACACCCATCGATGGTGAATTTGACCAATGAGCTGCCCAGCCCACAGGTGAGGCGACACCCATCGATGGTGAATTTGACCAATGAGCTGCCCAGCCCACAGGTGAGGCGACACCCATCGATGGTGAATTTGACCAATGAGCTGCCCAGCCCACAGGTGAGGTTGTGAGTTATTTATTGCTGTAGTTGTGATACTGTATATAAAGCATAACATTTGTCCAAAAAAGTTACATTACATTTTTCTAAAATTTTAAGATCAACCAATACCAGAATGACTTGATAGACCGCTTATTAACTAGGGTTAGACTTGTTGAGAGTTCAACCTGTATATTTACACAACAATAATCATTAAATCCCTCGACACAGATAGTCGGTTATTGCTGCATAACAAGAACTTGCTCCGGTTTATTTTTGTAAAGATGAGATTATCCCAGACCGTACGTCACAGTGGCGGTTCTCTCGTCCGACTCTATCAGACTGGAGATAAGAACCCTATTTGTAGCAGTTCCCTAGTTTTCTGACAGGCAATACACTGTACAACATCCTTATCAGCCTAGAACGAAGATTGAGAAATTGTGACACCAGTAATAGTCTACATTAGTGTACATTCCCACGGTATACAGAACCATAATTCCATTTGTACATCCCGTCTGTACGTTAATGTTATGTGCGTACGACGACCTGGGTTTCTAACTCACCCTCTTCTCTCTCCACATCTTTCATCCTCCCAGGGTACGAAGATGAGCGCTCCGTGGGCCAACCCAGAGCACTTTACCCAGAGACAGGAGTGTGTGAACAGCTTTGCCAGATGGTTTGGCTACATGCCCCTGGTCCACTCCCAGTTCCGCCTGGACCCCCTGCTCTTCAAGGACCAGGTGTCTGTCCTGCGCAAGAAGTACAAGGACCTGGAACGTGCATGACAGGGACCGAGACAGAAACACTGTGTGGAGGCCTGGAGTGGTGGTTAAATGTAGACAGAGCCTGGTGATAAGAGGGAGGGGACCTAAAGCTAAGAGAGACTCCGCCTCCAGGGGTCTGAGACAACAGGCTATTGGAGGAGTAAACATATGGAGGAAGCCTTATGTCCTCGGTGGAAGATGCCACTCCCATTGCGGTTTGAATGGAGTGGAACTTCATATCAAAGGAAGGCGCCAAGTGGACAGTTAATGGTGTAGTGCACTCCAGCTGGTGTATTTCTACAGTACACCGGCGAGTTGAGAATGTCGCACAGCGATTGGTTCATTCCACGTAACTATAAGACCAATAAAAACAGTGCAAACGGCGGATTTCAAAACATGTAGACTTCTGACATCACAAAGCATCACTTCAACTGCATTCACCAGACCCTTAAAAGTATCCAAGGCAAAGCAGACATTTCTCACAATGTATTTATTTTGTAGAAAAAGACTCAGTAACCTATTGCTTGTGCTTTCTCCGAGATCATGCAGTGTACAAAAATAGATTCACACTTCCTCAGCAGTCGGCATGCAAGGTTCTTAACCCTTAAGGTAAGCAGGGGGGTGTTGCCCAGCACTCAGGAAGCTAACCTCAAGAATAATGCTAAAACACACAAACACCTGAGATAAATAGCTGCCAGTGGCGATGAGATCCCATTGTCTTCAACACAGGTGACAGTCACTAGTTGGGACACAAAGAATAAGGGCAGATTTTTTTGCTGATACTAGATCAGCCTTTTGTGCACCGAGTAAAATTCACAACACTGAATTCAAGTTTATTTAGCTGGTCCTGAGTCAGTGCTTACCACTCAAAAAAAGGCAGGAAATTCACCTGAGGCTTGGCAAGTCTGAACTCATAATATCGGAGTAAAAAAAAAAAAAAAAGATACTGACAGTACAAAACATTTGTAGTAAACTCAGTTCATTCAATGTCTCTGAAAGCACCATACTGTAAAGGTTGATCACCAAAAGCTTCTAGCAGTCTGTCTCACACAAGTACAACAATGGTTGGAGGTACTAGGGCCAAGAGTTTCCTGGGTCAGGAAAAACCCATGGCCCCTAGTTGGAGGGCATCGTGAAGTGCAGTGAGGGAGAGTTCATCTGTGATATCATTTCCTGAGTGTCAGCATTGCGTTTACGTCCCATAACAGGTTCCTCATCTGGTCCATCAGAATCTTCATCTCCTGGTTTTTCTGCCTCATCTTCTGTGAGAGGGACCATGACACACCGAACCCAATCAGATTCAAGGAAATGTAACATCTCTGTACTAACTATTGGTTGTCATCCAACAAACGATATTGAATCAGTGACATACAGACGAAGTGGACACGTCACAAACCTCCAGTACTTCTAGTCTCTCCTGGCTTACAGCCGGACTGCAGGGCTCCACTCTCACAGGGGCCATCTCCTCCCTTACATATGGCACCAGCTGGAAAGACAGACGTATGATACACTAAGTTCATCACATCATTGGCACACATAAACCAACTACAAGACAATATACTGTCAAAGGTGACAAAGTACAGACAGACAAAACAAGTAGAGCTTGTGTATAGCCAGAAAGACAAACACTAGAGGGCCGACCCGAATCGTACTGTGCTGGCTCGGATATTTCATTTTTCACGTGATCCATACCAGCATAGTTCCAGCAACTATGGTGAATGCATAACCAAGCCAGCCCAGTACAGCTTGGATAGACTCAGTAGAGCGAAAGGTCAATGGAATCATTTTTTATACATAGATTTAATTGAGCCCTACCTCTGAGGGTTCTTCCTGCAGGTCAGAGGTCATCTCAACACAGCGCTCGTAGAGAAGGCGGAGCTTGCGAAAAAGCAGGGCCAGCTGACGGAGGTGCTCCTGGAGTTTCCCGAAGCGGTCCTGATACACAGCCTGGCTCTGGGTCACCCCGTTAGGCAACTGATAGATGGGGAAAGAGGGAGGACAACCCCAGAATGACGCTAAATAGTGTGTATCTTTTTGAACGGCAGTGTTTATGTATGTTGGTAATACACACACACAGTCAAAAGTTTGGGGTCACTTACGTTTCCATGTTTTTGAAAGAAAAGCACATTGTGTCCATTAAAATAACATCAAGTTAATCAGTAATACAATGTAGACATTGTTAATGTTGTAAATTCCTTTTGTTGCTGGAAATGGCTGATATTTAATGGAATATCTACATAAGCGTACAGAGGCCCATTATCAGCAACCATCACTCCTGTGTTCCAATGGCATGTTGTGTTAGCCAATCCAAGTTGATCATTTTAAAAGGCTAATTGATCATTAGAAAACCCATTTTCAATTATGTTAGCACAGCTGAAAACTGTTGTCCTGATTAAAGAAGCAATAAAACTTCTTTAGACTAGTTGAGTATCTGGAGCATCGGCATTTGTGGGTTCGATTACAGGCTCACAATGGCCAGAACCAAATAACTGTCTTTTGAAACTCGTCAGGCTATTCCATGTGAGAAATTGCCAAGAAACTGAAGATCTTGACCAACGCTGTATACTACTCCCTTCACAGAACAGCGCAAACTGACTGACCAGAATAGAAAGAGGAGTGGGAGGCCCCAGTGCACAACTGAGCAAGTATTAGTGTCAAGTCCTCAACTGGCAGCTTCATTAAATAGTACCCGCAATGCTGGCCTTCTAGGCAGAGTTGCAAAGAAAAAGCCATATCTCAGACTGGCCAATAAAAGATTAAGATGAGCAAAAGAACACATACACTGGACAGAGGAAGACTGGAAAAAATTTTATGGACAGACGAATCTAAGTTTGAGGTGTTCAGATCAAAGAACATTCGTGAGACGCAGGAAAAATACAAATATGCTGGAGGAGTGCTTGACG
Organism: Oncorhynchus nerka; assembly: GCF_034236695.1. Lineage (NCBI taxonomy): Eukaryota > Metazoa > Chordata > Actinopteri > Salmoniformes > Salmonidae > Oncorhynchus > Oncorhynchus nerka. The sequence continues at coordinate 60,167,859 of NC_088399.1, forward strand.
CCATCTGTCAATCATGGTGGAGGCAATGTGATGGTCTGGGGTGCTTTGGTGGTGGTAAAGTGGGAGATTTGTACAGGGTAAAGGGGATCTTGATGGCTATCACTCCATTTTGCAACGCCATGCCCTGTGGACAGCACTTAAATTGGAGCTAATTTCCTCCTACAACAGAACAATGACCCAAAGCACAGCTCCAACCTATGCAAGAACTATTTAGGGAAGACCGTATGGTACGTAAGAAGTGCCCATCAAGCCAATCCAACTTGTGGGAGGTGCTTCAGGAAGCATGAGATGAAATCTCTTCAGATAACCTCAACAAATTGACAACTAGAATGCCAAAGGTCTGCAAGGCTGTAATTGCTGAAAATGGAGGATTCTTTGACGAAGGCAAAGTTTGAAGGACACAATTATTATTTCAATTAAAAATCATTATTTATAACCTTGTCAACGTCTTGACTATATTTCCTATTCATTTTTTAACTGATTTCATGTATGTTTTCATGGAAAACCTGGACATTTCTAAGTGACCCCAAACTTTTGAATGGTAGTGTGTGTGAAAATATCTCAAACACACACTACCAGTCAAAGGTTTGAACACACCTATACATTCAAGGGTTTCTTTATTTGTATTATTTTCTACATTGTAAAATAATAGTTAAGACATCAACACTATGAAATAACACACATAGAATCATGTAGTAACCAAGAAAGTTAAAACAAATATATATTTTATATTCTTCAAAGTAGCCACCCTTTGCCTTGATGACAGCTTTGCACACTCTTGGCATTCTGTAAACCAGTTTCACCTGGAATGCTTTTCCGACAGTCTTGAAGGAGTGCCTACACATGCTGAGCATTGTTGGCTGCTTTTCCTTCACTCTGCGGTCCAACTCATCCCAAACCATCTCAATTCAAGTCTCTTATTATTGGTGTCCTTTAGTAGTGGTTTCTTTGCAGCAATTCGACCACGAAGGCCTGATTCACGGAGTCTCCTCTGAACAGTTGATGTTAAGATGTGTCTGTTCCTTGAACTCTGAAGCATTTATTTGAGCTGCAATTTCTGAGGCTGGTAATTCTAAGGAACTTATTCTCTGCAGCAGAGGTAACTTGAGGTCTTCCTTTCCTGTGGCGGTCCTCATGAGAGCCAGTTCCATCGTAGCGCTTGGTTTTATCAACTGCATTTGAAGAAACTTTCAAAGTTCTTGAAATATTCCACATTGACTGACCTTCATGTCTTAAAGTAACGACTGTCGTTTTGCATTGTTTTCTGAGCTGTTCTTGCTATAATATGGACTTGGTATTTTACCAAATATCTTCTGTATACCACCCCTACCTTGTCACAACACAACTGATTGGCTCAAACGCATTAAGAACAAAATAAATTCCACAAATGTACTTTTAACAAGGCACACTTGTAATTGAAATGCATTCCAGGTAACTACCTCATGAAGCTGGTTGAGAGAATGCCAAGTGTGTGCAAAACTGTCATCAAGGCAAAGGATGGCTACTTTGAAGAATCTCAAATATAAAGTATATTTTTGGGGTTAATACATGATTCCATATGTGTTATTTCATAGTTTTGATGTCTTCACTATTATTCTACAATGTAGAAAATAGTAAAAATAAAAACCATTGAATGAGTAGGTGTGTCCAAACTTTTGACTGGTACTGCATTTATATATATATATATACACACACTATAAACAGTATTATTTTGAATCTCTATTGGGGGGGGGGCAGACAGCACATTCTTTAACTAACCTTAATTTCATCAGGTGAAATATTTCTCCCCAAACCCCCATAACAGCAGACATTTAAGTGAGACATGGATTTGAATACATATGATGTGAAAGCATAATGTATAAAATTAATGTGTCAAACCTTTGGGAAACACTGGCATTACCTGTGTGGCTCGTGTGATCTGGAAGATCTCCATGGTGCGTGTGACGATGTCCTGGACGGTCTCCTGGCCGATTCGACAGAGGAACACAGGGGAGATCTCTCTCAGGGCTCCCTGAGGGAGCATGGCAGGCTGGCCGGGGCCTAAGCCTGGGGGCAGGTGGGACTGCTGCTGCTGGGAGAGCATACCAGCCAGACCAGGCCCCTTTTGAGGTAAGGGTGTAGCCATATGGGACCTAGGGAGGGGAAGAGGGACTCAAAGTGGAGGAAGGGAATGGGGAGGGAGGTCAAAGGGTGAGAGGGGGTGTGGCACAATGGAGTTCACAGGTAAGCAAGCACTCATTTGCAAATTTGCACAAGAAGCTTTTATCAAATATAAAAATCAAAAGGATACTGCTTTACTAAAAAGATTTGTTAAACCAAGCTAAAGCTATTTGGGGGAGGCATTAACCCATGTGGCTCAGTTGGTAGAGCATGGCACTTGCAATGCCAAGGTTGTGGGTTTGATTCCCACGGGGGACCGGTATAAAACTGTGGGCTCTGGATAAGAGTGGTCTGCTATATGACTACAGGTGTTGTCACACTCGGTCTCTTTCAGACAGTTCGCTTAATTTTTGTGCAGTGTTGGAACTCGGCCTCTCAAGAGCCACAAAAGCGAACCGAACTTAGACCACCTCTCGAGATGGTCTCATTTTGGTTTGCTTTTGTAGCTCTTTTGAGGGGTCAGAGTTCCGTTCTGTTTCAGGGCAATTAGAACACAAAGCTCCCCAGGTTCACTTGTCCTTATTCCCACACCACACACTAGGCTACTGCAACACCGTTTCCCCTGTCATAGCCCTTCACATTGGTGCCACAAAAAAAGAGAAAATTATGATGAGCAGTAGAGGTCGACCGATTAAATCGGAATGGCCGATTTCAAGTTTTCATAACAATCGGAAAACAGTATTTTTGGGCGCCGATTTGCCAATTTTTAAAATATTTGTACATACCCTTATTTAACTAGGCAAGTCAGTTAAGAACACATTCTTATTTTCAATGACGGCCTAGGAGCGGTGGGTTAACTGCCTCGTTCAGGGGCAGAACGACAGATATCCACCTTGTCAGCTCGGGGGATCCAATCTTGCAACTTACAGTTAACTAGTCCAACGCAATAACGACTTGCCTCTCTCTCGTTGCACTCCACATGGAGACTGTCTGTTACGCGAATGCAGTAAGCCAAGGTAAGTTGCTAGCTAGCACTCATCTTATAAAAAATTTAAAAAATCAATCAATCATAATCACTAGTTAACTACACATGGTTGATGATATTACTAGATATTATCTAGCGTGTCCTGCGTTGCATATAATCTGACTGAGCATACAAGTATCTAAGTATCTGACTGAGCGGTGGTAGGCAGAAGCAGGCGCATAAACATTCATTCAAACAGCACTTTCGTGTGTTTTGCCAGCAGCTCTTCGTTGTGCGTCAAGCATTGCGCTGTTTATGACTTCAAGCCTATCAAGATGAGGCTGGTGTAACTGAAGGGAAATGGCTAGCTAGTTAGCGTGCGCTAATAGCGTTTCAAACGTCACTCGCTCTAAGCCTTCTAGTAGTTGTTCCCCTTGCTCTGCATGGGTAACACTGCTTCGATGGTGGCCGTTGTCGTTGTGTTGCTGGTTCGAACAATACTAAAGTGCCTATAAGAACATCTAATATTCAAAGGTTAATGAAATACAAATGGTATAGAGGGAAAAAGTCCTATAATTCCTATAATAACTACAACCTAAAACTTCTTACCTGGGAATATTGAAGACTCGTGTTAAAAGGAACCACCAGCTTTCATATGTTCTCATGTTCTGAGCAAGGAACTTAAACGTTAGCTTTCTTACATAGCACATATTGCACTTTTACTTTTTTCATCAACAGTTTGTTTTTGAATTATTTAAACATGTTTCATTATTTACTTTGATGTATTATATTAAGTTAAAATAAGTGTTCATTCAATATTGTTGTAATTGTCATTATTACAAATAAAAAAAATATGTAAAAAGAAATTGGCCAATTAAATCGGTATCGGCTTTTTGGGTCCTCGAATAATCGGTATCGGTATTGAAAAATCACAATACATCGACCTCTAATGAGCAGTATTGCAGAAAAAACATGATTAGTAATTGTCAAGGATGCACAGAAATTCTAAAATGCAAGGAGTTTTCAGTTCAGATTATTTGTTTGCAATATGTGATCTATAGGCTAAGAGAGCTTCATAAACTGTTTATTCAATTGTGGGGGTTGAATAGTGTGAAAAGACAACCTATTTGGTGAGAATCACAACAGAGCTAAAAATGGATTTTGAACCCTTAAAGGGATGGTAGCCTACATTGGGTGTACAATTTTCAATTACAGCATTATGTAATCTGTTAACAATAATATTTACAAGTTAAAAGTATCTTCTGATTACAATTATTATGACTAATATTTTAAGCAAATGCAATTGATTAGCTTTCAAAATGTAAGTAAGTATATGGTATATCTAGCTGTCCAATAACACATTCTGATGGAATAGCTTGTCCTGCACTTTGTAAAAACCCAGTGTATTGAGTGAATGTTGGGAAAAGATCTTGGTTCCTTTCTAAACAGAGCAATGTGAATGCAAAGATGACTCGGATCACAAAAAAAGGTGAAGTGAACTGGCAAAAGAGTTGAGTCCGCATTTAAAAGGCAAGGCCAGCTTGAATACAAAGAAACAGCTCTTTAGCTTTTCGTTTGTTTTTACCACACAGTTCACTTTAAATAGGACTATGTCAATGTAATTAACAGCACCCTTGTTATGCTAGCTACTAATTTGCTAGCCCAATAATGGACTAAATGAGCTTAATGTTAGTCATTATGGTCCAAGGACCTTGCACGTTCTGTTTAAATGAGAATTGGCTCTGGAAGCCAAAACAGCCAAATACTTCCATCTACACGTGAATCGATTCTCAAATGCGGTACTGTTTCTAGAAACATACATCCCTGTACTTTCAAATCACATCAAAAATAATCTCACAAATTCAAAACACACACCGTTTTAACCCTTTTTTGAACGATAGGCTCGGAGAGGGGGGGCGTGCCTGCCGATTGGCTACAATTGCACACTATTGAGTACCGAAGACGAATGAGTTCAACGACTCTTCTGTGTAATGGGATTGAGAGTCTCGACCAAGGGCTACTAAGCTAAATTTAGTTAGTGATTCAAGAAATACAAACGTGTGCAAATGAATTGTATACCAAAGAGAATCATGAAAGGTCTAGACTTGGATAGCGTCGACTCCCGCCTAGCTAAATTAAACAAGCGGCGTGATTATGTTAGCCATAGCTAGCTAGTTAACGTGTTAGCTTGCTAAAGGATGAATTAAATACTGTGAAGCACGCTAGTGAAATGTAAAAAATACATCAACTTACGGTGTAAAATGGTGTCCTTACAATTGTCAGCTGTGACTTATCGTAGCTACGTGTCTGTTTTATTTGTAAATGTGTTGTTCCGACGACTCAACAGCCTCTTTCAAAGAAGACAACCGCGTTAGCTTGTCAAAAACGTCACTTCCGGCTTCTATGGGACTGTAGTTGTACATTTATCCACTAGGGGATAGTACAAGCATAGAGAGCAATGATGGGAGGCACAGTCCATATCTTGAATTTAAGGCATACCATAATAAATCACAATTCCCAAACTCAGAATTGTCCTACAATTAAGGTGCCATCTTATTCAATAAGACAGTGGAATAAAGACATATACACTCTTAAATTAAGCAGTACTATCCATAAATAAAATGATTTGTTATAAAGAAAATAAATGGTTTGTTCTATTAATGCCACAAGTTATAGCATTTGTAAATGCAGATGTGTGCAGATATTGTCTATTGAATCCAGATATTGGTTACTTTTGATAAATAACTATGGAGAACCGTTGTAACCTTTTGTACAGGGTGAGTTTAAGTGCCTTAAACTTCAGGCAGACACAGTGTAACACGGGTGGGTGTTACACTTCAGTCTGTCACGATCGTCGTAGTGAGGAGACCAAAGCGCAGCGTGATGTGAATACATATTTTAATGAAAAGACGGAAAAACACAAAGTACACTAAACAAACAAAATAACAAGACGACCGTGACCGCTATCAAAACTGAGTGCAAACATGCAACATCACATAAACAATAACCCACGAACCCAAACTGGAAAATGGCAACCTAAATAGGTTCCCCAATCAGAGACAACGATAAACAGCTGCCTCTGATTGGGAACCAATCCAGGCCACCATAGACCTACAATATGCCTAGACGAGACACACAACTAGACATACAAAACCCTAGATGAGACAAAAACACACATACCACCCTCTTCACACCCTGACCTAACCAAAATATATAAAGAAAACAAAGAATATTCAGGTCAGGGCGTGACACAGTCGTAGACTATCCAGCCTACCGAAAGAGGAGAAGAGGAGACAATGAGCGAGGTGCCTGATAAAGAGCTCCGGGCCTGTCTAAGTAACTGACTGACGCTGCTCCCTCTCTGTGCCATCGAAGCTCCCTCCGATACTGCCCAGCCTTTCTGAACTGCCTGGCTGAACAACACCTTATCTGAAGATGTGGAAGACCATCGCCCAAGACCTGCCTTCTTCTTCATGTGGCTTTCCGGCAGACTAGACGCTGTGTTGCCTATTGCTGCGGATTACACATTTTGGTCACAGAAAAGGGGAAATGGGGAATGGGAAAAACTTCAAATGCCCACCATCAAACCCTGCACCTAAACAGTATCCCCTAAAACCCACCACCCCAACCCCTTACGTTTGGCCCTAAACAATCCTACACCAGGCCCATCTGCCTGGGAGGAAGGAACCTCTTTCTCAAAACTTCCTGTAGATCTTCTAGATGAAAATCTCTCACATTCAAATATTTCTCTGCTGCTGCAACTACATAATCTATCATCTGTGATTTTCCACTCCATCAGTGCAGTTGATCACCATAGCAACTTTACTCAAACTCATCCTCTCTGGCTCATCCCTCAGGCATACTCACTGGGGGCCTCCCAGTCGACTCAATCACCCATGGGCTATCCTCTACTCTCTTCACTGCCTCAGCATAGGAAACTTTCTGCCCCACTCAAACTCTGGCAATCTCAACCTCTCTCACAGGGCACGTCGGATCCCCAGATGCACGGGCATCCCCACAGTTGACACACAGTGCTTTCTCTATCCCAACTGTACACTCCATCTGACTATGCCCTCCTGCACATTTCTCACATCATGGGATCTCCCTTCTACACACTGCTGCAACATGTCCGAATCTTTGGCACCTAAAGCACCAAAGTAGATATCCTAACCGACTTGCACCAGCCCATCCCCTTACTATAGTTTGTTAACAAGAAATTTGTGGAGTGGTTGAAAAACTAGTTTTAATGGTCTCCAACCTAAGTGTATGTAAATGTCCGACTTCAACTGTTTTTCAACCACTCCACACATTTCTTGTTAACAAACTACAGTTTTGGCAAGTCAGTTAGGACATCTACTTTGTGCATTACACAAGTCATTTTTCCAATAATTGTTTACAGACCGATTATTTCACTTATAATTCACTGTATCACAATTCCAGTGGGTCAGAAGTTTACATACACTAAGTTGGCTGTGCCTATAAACAGCTTGGAAAATTCCAGAAAATTAGGTCATGGCTTTAGAAGCTTCTGATAGGCTAATTGACATCATTTGAGTTAATTGGAGGTGTACCTGTGGATATATTTCAAGGCCACTTTCAAACTTAGTGCCTCTTTGCTTGACATCATGGGAAAATCAAAATAATTCCGCAGAGACCTCAGAAAAAAAGTAGACCTCCACAAGTCTGGTTCATTCTTGGGAGCAATTTCCAAACACCTGAAGGTACCATGTTCATCTGTACAAACAATAGTACGCAAGTATGAACACCATGGGACCACGCAGCCGTCATACCGCTCAGGAAAGAGACACGTTCTGTCTCCTAGAGATGAACGTACTTTGGTGCAGAAAGTGCAAATCAATCCCAGAACAACAGCAAAGGTCCTTGTGAAGATGCTGGAGGAAACAGGTACAAAAGTATCTATATCCACAGTAAAACGAGTCCTATATCGACATAACCTGAAAGGCAGTTCAGCAAGGAAGAAGCCACTGCTCCAAAACTGCCATAAAAAAGCCAGACTACAGTTTGCAACTGCACATTGGGACAAAGATCATACTTTTTGGAGAAATGTCCTCTGGTCTGAAACAAAAATAGAACTGTTTGGACATAATGACCATGACTATGTTTGGAGGAAAAAGGGGGATGCTTGCAAGCCAAAGAACACCATCCCAACTGTGAAGCACGGGGGTGGCAGCATCATGTTGTGGGGGTGCTTTGCTGCAGGAGGGACTTGTGCACTTCACGAAATAGATGGCATCATTAGAAGAAAAAATATGTGGATATATTGAAGCAACAGCTCAAGACATCAGTCAGGAAGTTAAAGCTTGGTCGCAAATGGGTCTTCCAAATGGACAATGACCCCAAGCATACTTCCAAAGTTGTGGCAAAATGGCTTAATAAGGACAACAAAGTCAAGTTATTGGAGTGGCCATCACAAAGCCCCTACTCAATCCTATAGAAAATTTGTGGGCAGAACTGAAAAAGCGTGTGCGAGCAAGGAGGCCTACAAACCTGAGTCAGTTACACCAAGTCTGTCAGAGGAATGGGCCAAAATTCACCCAACTTATTGTGGGAAGCTTGTGGAAGGCTACCCAAAACATTTGACCCAAGTTAAACAATTCGATGGCAATGCTACCAAATACTAATTGAGTGTATGTAAACTTCTGACCCATTGGGAATGTGATGGAAGTAGTAAAAAGCTGAAATAAATCATTCTCTCAACTATTATTCTGACATTTCACAGTCTTAAAATAAGGTGGTGATCCTAACTGACCTAAACCAGGGAATTTTTACTTAGATTAAATGTCAGGAATTGCGAAAAACTGAGTTTAAATGTATTTGGCTAAGGTGTATGTAAACTTCCAACTTCAACTGTAAATACATTCTCAAAATAAAATAGAACTTGTTTTACTTCTTTGGATTTAACTAGAGTGGCTGCAAGTACAATAGAGAAACCATTGCAAGTGCGCAGAAATAGTTCACAGTGACTATAAACAGTTTACCTTCGGCCATCAGAATTGCAAACATCGCTCCTTGTAGGACACATCACTGCACTCTATACTCCTCTGTAAAACTGGTCATCTCTGTATACATGTTGCAAGACCCACTGGTTGATGCTTATTTATAAAACCCTCTTAGGCCTCACTCCCCCTATCTGAGATACCTACTGCAGGCAGCCCTCATCCTCCACATACAATGCCTGTTCTGCCAGTCACGTTCTGTTAAAGGTCCCTAAAGCAAACACATCCCTGGGTTGCTCATTTTTTCAGTTCGTTGCAACTAGCGACTGGAAAGAGCTGCAGAAAAAACACTCAAACTGGACCGTTTTGTCTCCATCTCTTAATTTAAAGACTCAATTATGGACACTCTTACTGACAAAAAGGCATCTGCATTGTGTCTCGCCACACACCACCCGCCACCCCCTCTTTTACGCTACTGCTACTCTCTGTTTATCATATATGCATAGTCACATATCTACAAGTACACACTACCTCAATCAGCCTGACTAACCGGTGCCTGTATGTAGCCTCGCTACAATACCTGTTGTATTCGGCGCACGTGACAAGTAAACTTTGATTTGATTTGACAGTTGTGGCTGCTTCGCGTGATGTATTGTTGTCTCTACCTTCTTGCCCTTTGTGCTGTTGTCTGTGCCCAATAATGTTTGCAACATGTCTTGTGCTGCTACCATGTTGTTCTGCTACCATGTTGTGCTGCTGCCATGTTGTGTTGCTGCCATGCTATGTTGTTGTCTTAGGTCTCTCTTTATGTAGTGTTATGGTGTCTCTCTTATCATTGATGTGTGTTTTGTCCTATATTTTTCTTTCATTTTTAATCCCAGCCCCTGTCCCCGCAGGAGGTCTTTTGCCTTTTGGTAGGCCGCCATTGTAAATAATAATTTGTTCTTATAAACTGACTTGCCTAGTGAAATAAAAAATAAACCTTGTTAGTAACAATAGTTAGCCATGCAAATCAGCACTTTAAATGGCAGAATTTGCATTTGACCTGCCCCACCACTCTCACAGTTTGCAGGAACTTGTGCACGCAAATCACATGGAGTGAACACATTTTGAGAATGCCTCAAGTGACATTGTTTGTATTTCACTTGTGTTCATGCAACATATCTTTGTAAAAGGAGCTCTACCCACACCTTTAGGGAAGCTTTAGGGCTTGTTTATGGTAAAGCGAAACTTACTCCGAGCAATCTGCCACATCTAAGACCAACAAGCCAATATGGTCCTATTCAATTAACAATGTAGTTATTGCATTTGGCATTTTTCCATGTTTCTCTGTTTTTTTTCACTAGGTGAAGTTGTGTTTATGGAAGAAACAAAACTTAGTTTACCAATCCCTCCCCTCTCTAATCTTTCTGTATTTCTCTGCGTCAGAGCAGAGAACAGTACATTGTTTTAATTAGGCTAGATTCTGATAGCTTTATTGACATGGTAAACCTGCCATTCATACGCTGTAGATAGGAGCGTGTAGGGCAGATAATCAAAAACACAACATAGGCTACTACAATTTTACCCATTTACTCAAAAAGAAGACATTTCAAATTAGCACCATGATCTACACTAACCCATTAGAGATCTACTGTATCAGTAGTAGCACCACTGGCTATTTCAATTGCTACAATTATTGCTTCTACTATGGTATCTTCTACCTCGGCTTATCTCTCTCAGAGACATAAAAGTGGCCTACAACAGGAAATGTGTGGGATGATAAGGCAGGTGATAAAGATCTCCTACAAAGCCTTTGCATTGTCCAACAGTGCCTTCCCACTTGGTGTGAGTACAGGGTGTTACCGGAAAAAAAAGGCATTTCCCTCTTTGACTCTGGTGTCCTTGGGGCAGTTGGGTGTTCCACCGCGACAGGTGAGAAATGGAGGGAAATGAGTTGTATGATTTCTCCATGGACCGAACCAAGTTTAATCTCCCACTCTCTTAATTAATATGCATGATAATTGGGCATGTTTAACAGGGGTCTTCAAATCAAACCAAATAAAATTGTATTTGTCACATGCGCCAGGTGTAGATCTTATAGTGAAATGCTTACTTTACAAGCCCTTAACCAACAAGGCAGTTTTAAGAAAAAATAAGTGTTAAGTAAAAAATAGATAAGTTAAAAGTAAAAAATAAATAAATAAATAAAAGTAACAAATAATTCAACAGCAGCAGTAAAATAACAATAGTGAGGCAATATACAGGGGGTACCAGTACAGAGTCAATGTGTGGGGGACACCGGTTAGTCAAGGTAATTGAAGAGATTGCATCATCTGTGGATCTGTTGGGGCAGTATGCAAATTGGAGTGGGTTTAGGGTTTCTGGGATGATGGTGTCAATGTGAGCCATGACCAGCCTATCAAAGCACTTCATGGCTACAGACGTGAGTGCTACGGGTCGGTAGTCATTTAGGCATGTTACCTTAGTGTTCTTGGGCACAGGGACTATGGTGGTCTGCTTGAAACATGTTGATATTACAGACTTAGTCAGGGACAGGTTGAAAATGTCAGTGAAGACACTTCCCAGTTGGTCAGCACATGCTCGGAGTACAAGTCCTGGTAATCCATCTGGCCTTGCGGTCTTGTGAATGTTGACCTGTTTAAAGGTCTTAAACACATCGGCTACGGAGAGCATGATCCTACAGTCGTCTGGAACAGCTGGTGCTCTCATGCATGTTTCAGTGTTACTTGCATCGAAGCGAGCATAGAAGCAATTTGGCTTGTCTGTTAGGCTCATGTCACTAGGCAGCACGCGGCTGTGCTTCCTTTTGTAGTCTGTAACAGTTTGCAAGACCTGTCACATCCAATGAGCGACAGGAGCCGTTGTAGTACGATTCAATCTTAGTCCTGTATTGAAGCTTTGCCTGTTTGATTGTTCGTCGGAGGGCATAGCGGGATTTCTTATAAGCTTCCGGGTTAGAGTCCTGCTCCTTGAAAGTGGCAACTCTACCCTTTAGCCGGTGTGGATGTTGCCTGTAAATTATGGCTTCTGGTTGGGGTATGTACGTACGGTCACTTGGGACGACATTATCGACGCACTTATTGATGAAGCCAATGACTGATGTGGTGTACTCCTCAATGCCATCAGAAGAATCCCAGAACATACTCCAATCTGTGCTAGTAAATCAGTCCTGTAGCTTAGCATCTGCTTCATCTGACCACTTTTTTATTGACCGAGTCACTTTTGCTTCCTGCTTTAGTTTTTGTATGTAAGCAGCAATCAGGAGGAAAGAATTATGGTCAGATTGGCCAAATGGAGGGCGAGGGAGAGCTTTGTATGCATCTCTGTGTGTGTAGAGTAAAGGAGGTCTAGAGTGTTTTTGCCCCTCTGGTTGCACATTTAACATGCTGGTAGAAATTGCATGCGGTCTTAGAGCCAGCATCGGTTTGTGTTGGTAAAAAGACAGCTACAAAAAATATATATGAAAACTCCCTTGGTAAGTAGTGTGGTCTACAGCTTTTCATGAGGTACTCTATCTCAGGCGAGCAAAACCTTGAGACTTCCTTAGATTTCATGCATCAGCTGTTGTTTACAAGTATACATAGACTGCCAACCCTTGTCTTACCAGAGGCCGCTGTTCTATCCTGCCGAAAAAGCGTAAAACCCGCCAGCTGTATGTTATTCATGTCATCGTTCAGCCACGACTCGGTGAAACATAGGATATTACAGTTTTGAATGTCCCGTTGGTAGGATATACGTGATCGTAGTTGGTCTATTTTATTGTCCATTGATTGTACATTGGCTAATAGGACCGATGGTAAAGGGAGATTACCCACTCACCATCGGATCTTTACAAGGCACCCAGACATTCGTCCCCAGATATCTCTGTCTCTTTCTCCTGCGAATGACGGGGATGAGGGCCTTGTCGGGTGTCTGAAGTAAATCCTTCCCATCCAACTCATTAAAGAACAAATATTCCTACAGTACGGGGTGAGTAATCTCTGTCCTGATATCTAGAAGCTCTTTTTGGTCATAAGACATGGCGGCAGAAACATTATGTACCAAATAAGTTACAAATAACGCGAAAATACACACAATAGCACAATTGTTTAGGGGATCGTAAAATGGCAGCCATCTACTCCGGCGCAAGTTCTTACCACTCTCATTGGTTTCCAGCAGTGGCGGAAAAAGTACTCAATTGTCATGTAAAAGTGAAGATACCTTGATAGAAAATGACTCAAGTAAAAGTAAAAGTCACCTAGTAAAGTATTAGCGTAAAAGTCTAAAAGTATCAAAAGTAAAAATAATTTAAACTTCCTTAAATTAAGCAAACCAGACAATTTTTTAATTTTTTATTATTATTTATGGATAGCCAGGGGCACACTCCAACAATCAGACATAATTTACAAACGAAGCATTCGTGTTTCGTGAATCGGCCAGATCAGAGGCAGTAGGGATGACCTGTGATGTTCTCTTGATAAGTGTGTGAATTGGACCATTTTCCTGTCAAAATGTAACAAGTACTTTTGGGTGTCAGGGGAAATTTATGGGGTAAAAAGTACAATTATTTTTGTTAGGAATGTAGTGAAATAAAAGTAAAAGTTGCCATAAATATAAATAGTAAAGTAAAGTACAGTACATATCCCTAAAAAACGACTTAAGTAGTCCTTAACACCACTGGTTTCCAGTCAAACAATTCTAGTGCTAAACTGTGGCTAAGGACACAAGTCTTGAGTTGTTGACTTTCCAGGTACTTAGACTATACTCTACTGTAGGTGACATGTTTCTTATCAGTGCGAAACATTACAAAAGCGAGGACAAATCCTGAAGAACGTCCTGCTTATCCAAGCCTGAAACTATATTTAATGCATAGTAATGAGAGTTCTTGGTCAGGAGCGACGTTCAGTTTGCCAAGTCACAGTTAATTTCATGTCAACCTCCTCTTTTAACAAAAAAACAAACAAACACAGATAACATTATGCACATGTCTAATGATGTTTTGATGATAATTAAGTTATTCTTTTTTTTCTATGATTGTGGCTTTTTGTTTCTTCTTGAGGTCAAAATGATCCCAAAATGATCCCAAATGATCCCTAACCCTAACCCTAGTCCGTGTATGTCAAGTATGTGGGTGGTGTTGTTCTAAAATATTATGCTTTTAAAATAATACATAACATTCTAATTGTAAGTTGCTCTGGATAATAAGAGTGTCTGCTAAATTACTTAAAGGTACATGTACATTTTGAGAATGCCTCAAGTGATATTTGTTTGTATTTCATGTGAGTTCCTGCAGCATGTCCATGTAGAGGGAACTCTAGCGCCACACTTTTAGGGATTGTTCTTGATGAAACGAAACTTAACTCTAATCTGTCAGATCTAAGACAAACCAACCAATCTTTATGACTCCATTAAGTCAACAATGTACTTGTTGCATTATCGTTTGGCATTTTCTTGCTTATAGCTGGGGTTTTTTTTCACATGGTGAAGTTTCATTTATGGAAGAAACAAAACTTAGTGTACCAATCCCTCCTCTCCTCTCTACCAGAGCAAAGAGCAGAAATGGTTTCAATTACAGTAGATTCTGATTATTGACATGATAAACCAGGTATTCACATGCCGTAAATAGAGAATCCAATATATGAGATAGCTACAGACAGTACTAGATACAATGGTCAATTCACACAAACATTTTAAGAATGTATATTTTAACATAAAACTGTGATTTACACTAACCGATTGGAGATCTACTGTAGTATAATCAGTGGCATATTACCAGTAGCATTGGCTACTAATATTATGGTACGAGCAGTGGCTTATCCCTCTGATAGACTTAAAAGTGCCCTATAACAGGAAATGTGTGTGGTATGATAAGACAGGTGATAAGGCTCACCTACAAAGGCTTTGCCCACTGGGCACAGACGTCAATTCAACGTCGGTTCAACGTAATTTCAATGAAATGACATGGAAGAGGGGCCTCCCAGGTGGCACAGTGGTCTAAGGCACTGCATCGCAGTGCTAGCTGTGCCACCAGAGATTCTGGGTTCGAGCCCAGGCTCTGTCGCAGCCGGCCGCGATAGGGAGGCCCATGGGGCAGGGCCCACCGTCGTCCGGGTTAGGGAGGGTTTGGCCGGCAGGGATATCCTTGTCTCATCGCGCATTAGCGAATCCTGTGTCGGGCTGGGCGGTGTTTCCTCCGGTGTTTCCTCCGACACATTGGTGCTTCTGGGTTGGATGTGCGTTGTGTCAAGAAGCAGTGCGACTTGGTTGGGTTGTGCCTGGGTTGTGCTGGTTGGGTTGTGCTCTCGACCTTTGCCTGTCCCAAGTCCATACAGGTTTTGCAGTGATGATACAAGACTGTAACTACCAATTGGGGAGAAAAAAGGGGTAAAAAAAAGAAAAAAAGAAATGAGCGCTTCAAGTCTGAATACGACTGGTAAATAGCTAAAAAAAAAAAATAGCTACACAGACTGGAGTTAACCATGTATCTTTACTGACCTTTTATTTCAATCTTTGGACTGTCTCTATGCCCACTCACAGGGCCCTACACACTCACACACAGTGTCACTCCAACACACACAAAAACACTCATGCCACTCACACCTCTAATACAAACAAACATGGTCCAAGCACACCAAGACAGTCGTGAAGAGGGCACGACAAAACCTATTCCCCCTCAGGAGAAATGAAATGATTTGACATGGGTCCTCAGATCCTCAAAAGGTTCTACAGCTGCACCATTGAGAGCATCCTGACTGGTTACATCACTGCCTGGTATGGCAACTGCTTGGCCTCCGACCGCAAGGCACTACAGAGGGTAGTGCTTACGGCCCAGTACATCACTGGGGCAAAGCTCCCTGCCATCCAGGACGTCTATACCAGGTGGTGTCAGAGGAAGGCCCTAAAAATAGTCAAAGACTCCAGCCACCCTAGTCATAGACTGTTCTCTCTGCTACAGCACGGCAAGCGCTACCGGAGCGCCAAGTCTAGGTCCAAGAGGCTTCTAAACAGCTTCTACCCCCAAGCCATAAGACTCCTGATCATCTAATCAAATGGCTACCCAGACAATTTGCATTGTCCCCCCCCCCCCCACCCCCTTTACACCGCTGCTACTCTCAGTTATCATCTATGCATAGTCACTTAAATAACTCTATCTACATGTACATATTACCTCAACTAACTGGTGCCCCGGCATATAGACTCTATACCGGTACCCCCTGTATATAGTCTCGCCATTGTTATTTTACTGCTGCTCTTTAATTACTTGTTTTTGTGGTCACATTCCAGTTCATGTGGTCTGGCTTATCTGATCTACTCTCTCAAATCCAGGCTCAGTCACTGTTGGTTTTTCATGGAGGTGATTTAAGGTTAAACACGGAATAGAAAGAGAACAAAGGTCGGTCGGTGATGAAGTTTGCTGACTTTTTAGAGGTCGAACACATCAGACAGGTTGTTGGCCTGCACAGTAGGGGGCCGCTTCCCTGCCTGGCACAACAATAAGTAACACCTGGCGGTGTGCCCGAAGAACTGCGGCTTCTCTGGAAACAGGTATTACACACATCCGAGTCTAATACCCGTTTCAGACAGAATATGCTATATTACCTGTAAAACAAAATATCGGTGGGTAACTGGTTAATTGGGAGGGGTGGGGGGTGTTGTTAAACCAATCGGGGCTGTTTGCAGTTAAAATTAGGGCACTGATAAACAATATAAGTGTTAATGAATTTACCTGCAAAAAAGCTAGGAACCATTCACACAGACCTGATACCTGTTGTTTTGGTTACAGGGTCTGTGAAAAAGCTAGGAACCATTCACACAGACCTGATACCTGTTGTTTTGGTTACAGGGTCTGTGAAAATGCAGGAATCATGACTAGTCCTTTATGTGGATTTTTGTGGATTTTTTCTTTCAGATATGCTAAAAAGCAGGTTAAAAGAAGCAGGCATGGTACATTTGCGGAAACTTTGTCTGTGTATGAAAGGGGTATAAGTCCAGATCTAACAGTTGTCTCATCCGAACCTCCACTACCACCAAAACAATAAAGCCATATATACTGTTATGTCCTCTTCAGTCCACAGAAAGTTTCATGACTGCAAGAGAGAGAGCCAGGTCTGACTAAAACTGTGGCACAGATTTTCACCGTGTAGAAGGGGAGATGCTACTTATCTAGTCAAATCACATTCATCTTCTTTAGTGTCCTCAACCTCAGCTACCCCCCTGGGCTATGCCATGTTATGTTCACGACGCATCATTCATTTGCTTACTTTTTTATTTTATTTTACATATCAGGTACATTTCAGTATCTGCTCTCTCTGTATCCAAACCCTAATGAAGCGAACTCGCGTCAGTCCAATTACTACTTGATTATCGTGACGTTAGACGTCCCCAATTGCCTCTGCGTCCGTGACTATGAAACATTATTACTTTTGGGAAACTGGTAGCAGTATAAAAAGCCAGAGAGAAGTGTAGCCTCTGCCACACAGCCAGGGGAAAACCACAGAAGATCAACTGGGAGAGAGATGGGGAAGTTTGTACTGTTTGCCTCTCTGGCCTTTCTGCCATTGGTTTTCATTGAGGTAGGTGATGCTGTGTACTGTACTGTATCTTTGTTCCCCTTTAAAGGCACTGGTTGGCACACAGATTCAAGCAAGGGCTATTCTATTACGTAGCAAAAATATATGGAACTTGTCTATTTGAATGTATGTTTGCAGTAGCTAACCATAATCCTTTTAAAATCACATTGACTTTGCTTATGTAAAACATAGCAAACAAAGATTAGCTGTCCACAAGCTGATGTTTCTTTGCTTAGTCAAAAGTGTTCTGTTTTCATTTTTAATCACAGTGAAGGGTACATTATTATATTACAAACCCAAATGTAGTATATAATAATAATACTATATGACAGATTTTTTTTAAATCCAAAGTGACTTAGCATACATTTTACGTAAGGTTTGTCCTGGAAATCAAACCCAGAATCCTGTCCTGGCAAGAGCCGTGCTCTACCTACTGAGGGCCAATGTGTTTAGTAGCCTAAAATGTATTATTATAGGTAATGTTGATGAATGACATGACAGGACAGCATAAATATATACTAAGTCCTACTGACCCTACTTATTCAATGACACTTTGGGATGTTTGGCAATGGGGGCCCCTTTACCTACTTCCCCAGAGTCAGATGAACTCGTGGATACCCTTTTAATGTCGTTGGGCCAGTAACCGAATGGTTGCTAGATCGAATCCCCGAGCTGACAAGGTAAAAGTCTGTCGTTCTGCCCCTGAACAAGGCAGTTAACCCACTGTTCCTAGGACATCATTGTAAATAAGAATTTGTTTTTAACTGACTTGCCTAGTTAAATAAAGGACAAATAAAAAAGTTAAAAAATGTGGTAGTTTCGCGAGCCAATGCTAACTAGAGTTAACGCAATGACTGGCAGTCTACGGGTATGTGCTAGCATGATCATTGCCAAAATCTACACACAATACCCCATTGCAAATTTATTACAAGTCAAAAACTGAAATATCACATTTACATAAGTATTCAGACCCTTTACTCAGTACTTTGTTGAAGCACCTTTGGCAGCGATTACAGCCTCAAGTCTTCTTGGGCATGACGCTACAAGCTTGGCACACCTGTATTTGGGGAGTTTCTCCCATTCTTCTCTGCAGATCCACTCAAGATCTGTCAGGTTGGATGGGAAGCGTGGCTGCACAGCTATTTTCAAGTCTCTCCAGAGATGTTCGATCAGGTTCAAGTCCTGCTCAGGCTGGGCCACTCAAGGACATTCAGAGGCTTATCCCGAAGCCACTCCTGCATTGTATTGGCTGTGTGCTTAGGGTCCTTTGCCCCAGTCTGAAGTCCTGAGCACTCTGGAGCAGGTTTTCATCAAGGATCTCTCTGTACTTTGCTCCGTTCATCTTCCCCCCGATCCTGACTAGTCTCCCAGTTCCTGCCGCTGAAAAACAGCCCCATACATTGATGCTGCCATCCAACATGCTTCACCATAGTGATGGTGCCAGGTTTCCTCCACACGTGACGCTTGGCATTCAGGCCAAATAGTTCAATCTTGGTTTCCTCAGACTAGAGAATCTTTTTTCTCTTGGTCTTGAGAGTCCTTTAGGTGTCTTTTGGCAAACTCCGAGCGGGCTGTCCTGTGTCTTTTACTGAGGAGATGCTTCCGTCTGGCCACTCTACCATAAAGGCCTGATTGGTGGAGTACTGCAGAGATAGTTGTCCTTCTGGAAGGTTCTCCCATCTCCACAGAGGAACTCTGTAGCTCTGTCAAAATGTCACCATCGTGTTCTTGGTCACATCCATGACCAAGGCCCTTCTCCCCCGATTGCTGAGTTTGGCCATGTGTCCAGCTCGAGGAAGAGTCTTGGTGATTCCAAACTTCTTCCATTTAAGAATGAAGGAGGCAACTGTGTTCTTGGGGACCTTCAATGATGGGGAAATGTTTTGGTACCCTTCACCAGATCTTAGCCTCTACAGACAATTCCTTTGTCCTCATGGCTTGGTTTTTGCTCTGACATGGACGGTCAACTGTGGGACCTTATATAGACAGGTGTGTGCCTTTCCAAATCTTGTGTAATCTTTTGAATTTACCACAGGTGGACTCCAATCAAGTTGTAGAAACAGGATGATCAATGGAAACAGGATGTACCGGACCTCAATTTTGAATCTCATAGCAAAGGGTCTGAATACTTATGTAAATAAGGTTTCTGTTTTTTATTCTTTATAGATTTGCAAACATTTCTAAAAACATTATAGAGTACTGAGTGCCGAACGATGAGGATTTTTTTTCTATTTATTCCATTTTAGAATAAGGTTGTAATGTAACAAAATGTGGAAAAGGTGAAGGGGTCTAAATATTTTCCGAATGCACTGTAAATAAACACCCAGAGCTAGACAGCACAGAAAAACTCTCTGGACACTAGTGCTTGTTCTGTTATTTATACAATTAACAGCATTTGGTAACTATAGCATTTAAGGTATTCTAATCAAGCAGATAGAATGAACAAATCTAGGCCTCTGCATGATTGCTAAATAATTGATAGCTCTAAATGCTATTAATCACCAATAAAGACAACAATTCCCTGTCACCAATCTATCCTCTCCCCCCTGGGTATCTGTCCGTGTATGGGAACGCTCCGGTGAGAGAAACAAAGGAGATAGGACTTATCTGCAAAAACAAAACCGACTACTAGATTAGACCAGATGAAAAGCAGGAGGAGACAGGGAACACTTATGTAACAGAATACAGACTGCAACTATCAGCCACGAGAACTGAAGCCATATGCAAAGTAAGTGTGGCTAATGCAGTCAAGTAGAGTCATGGGTGGTTGACCTTTTGTGGCATAGCCATGAGTCATTGTCGACCTCTCGGAAACAGTGTGGGAGGACTTAGTCTCTGGCATCAGACAATTGGAGTCAATCATTGGCTAAAGGCCACTATACACAAACTACGCAAACACAGCGACGGAGCATCGTTTTCACACATGGTAATGCAGAGGAAAACGACGCTCCTTCGCTCTGTTTACACAAAGTGTGTAGTGGTCTTAACACAGTCCAACCCTGTCTCACACATCACCATAGTGGATTTTATTTTATTTATTGAACCTTTATTTAACTAGGCAAGTCAGTTAAGACCAAATTCTTATTTACAATGACGGCCTACCCCGGCCAAACCCTAACTCGGACTAATGAATGACTCATGTGGGAATTAGTTTAGTGCACTTTCATCAGTGCGTCTTTTCTTGAAATGAATCAACGTTATAATTAATGACATAAACGTGATATCTACAAATGATTACTGACTATTGGCATGAGGTATGTTACGCCATATGATGACTGGCATTACATTTAGATACATGACTGATATTACATTTAGATACATGACCATTCATGTATCAGGACATACTGAATATAAGGGTATTATTGCAGAGCATTTCAATTAGCTTTTTGCTCGTTGTTTGTTTCATGAGTTATAATAATATGTTATCGGATATATCTTTCTCCTATGATCTTTGACAGGCTACCAACATAACTACCAGCGCAACTGTTACCCCTTCAAACACTAGGACAGTACCAGAAACCATCTCATCAAACCCAGTCAGCAACCAACCCTCAGAGAACACCACGTTTCCAATGACAACCTCCAATAACAACATCAGCAGTAACGTTACCATGGGACCTCCTACCATATCTGTCTCCAACCATACAACAACGGCCGCCACAACCCTTGGTACGCAGTCCACACACTCAACTCTAGTAACCGCCACGACTACCACAACCAATGTGTCCCTGCAGACCACTGATTATACCACAGCAAACCAGAACAACATAACTCCTGCCAACTATATGTCGCCCACACCTCATGGAGGCACCGCAGCCCTGTCGGGCTCTTACAGTCTCCTCCTGGGGCCCCTGATGGCCATAATAATCCAAATGGTATAGGAATAAGAACAGAGCCCTGTGGAACACTTTACTGGAAGAGTACTCTACTTCACAGTCATTCACTAACAACTGAAAAAAAACACATCTGTGTACAGTTTCACAGGTGCAGGCTTAGTGATAAGAGCGTCTGCTAAATGACTTAAATGTAAATGTAAATGTAATAGTAAGTGATAATAATGAAAGTGCTATATAAAGGTGTAAATTGTAGTAGGTGAGCTGTGTATACTATTCATTAGGCATGGACATTGTATGAAGGAGCTATGAAGATGCTTTGGGACTGAAACTCTCAACAGACTGATCAAAATGACAAGCACTGAGCCCTTCCCCTATTTTCACCACTACCAATGACTGGTCCCTTCAACCTTATAAAAAGACCATGAACATGCATATCACCATGTGCAAAATGGCTGAAAACATCATCACTAGCACACGCTAAAAAAAAATATATAAAAATGTTTGATTGTACTGTAGTTGTAAATAAAACACACTTGTTAAGTAGTACCATTGTACTGTATTGTAGTACCATTCAGTTTTTTTCTTCATCTTGAAGTAAATACTAATTCTTGCCTATTTTATGTGGTAAAAATGACTGCCATTTAAAGGGGCGGTACACCAGCCTTTGAAATATGGCTATTTCTATTAACAAAAAGTGACTCATCCATTGATCTTGAGAGAAAATGACCAAAAATATGATTTGTTTAATTACGCCACAGCCAGCATTAGCATAGCTGCTAGTGAAACACTGGCAGTGGAAGGGCCTTTATGGCAGAATTTTTTTTAAAGCATGCCTAAATCCTCAGAGTTAGTTCAAACCAAATGTTATAGCAACCCAAATACCATAACAAGTTGCAGATAGAGAATATTGGATGATATTAAAATTTTCAGGGACGTGAGCCTACCAGACGAGCTAAATATCTTCTATGCTCGCTTCGAGGCTAGCAACTCTGAACCATGCATGAGAGCACCAGCTGTTTTAGATGACTGTGTGATCACGCTCTCCGTAGCCAATGTGAATAAGAGCTTTAAACAGGTTCAATTTCACAAGGCTGCAGGGCCAGGCAGATTACCAGGACTCTTACTCAGAGTATGCGCTGACCAGCTGGAAAGTATCTTCACTGCCATTTTCAACCTCTCACTGACCCAGTCTGTAATACCTACATGTTTCAAGCAGACCATCATAGTCCCTGTGCCTAAGAACACCAATGTCACCTGTCTAAATTACTATCGCCCCATAGCACTCACACCTGTAGCCATGAAACGCTTTGAAAGGCTGGTCATGGCTTACATCAACAACATCATCCCAGAAAGCCTGGACCAACTCCAAATTGCATACCGCCTCAACAGATCCACAGATGAGCAATCTCTATTGCACTCCACACTGCCCTTTCACATCTGAACAAAGGGAATACCAACGTGAGAATGCTGTTCATTGACTACAGCTCAGTGTTCAACACCATAGTTCCCTCCAAGCTCATAACTATGCTAAGTACCCTGGAATTAAACACCTCCCTCTGCAACTGGATCCTGGACTTCCTGACGGGCTGGCCTAAACATGGGGGCCTCTCAGGGATGCATACTTAGTCCCTTCCTGTACTCCCTTTTCACCCTCGATTGTATGGCCGTGCACTACTCCAACACCATCATTAAGATTGCCGGTCGTAGGCCTGATCACTGACGACACTTCTCTCCTACAGGGAGAAGGTCAGAGACCTGTCAGTGTGGTGGCAAGACAACAACCTCTCCCTCAGTGTCAGCAAGACAAAGGAGTTGATCGTGCACTACAGGAAACGGAGGGCCGAGTATGCCACCATCCACATCGACAGGGGCTGAAGTGGATCAGGTCATGAGCTTCAAGTTCCACGGGGTCCACATCATGAAGGAATTATCATGGTCCACACACACCAACACAGTTGTGAAGAGGTCATGACAACAACCCTTCACCTTCAGGAGGTTGGAAAGATTCGGCATGGGCCCTCAGATACTCAAAAAAGGTTTACAGCTGCAGCATTGAGAGCATCTTGACTGGCTGCATTACCGCTTGGTATGGCAACTACTTGGCACCAGACCGCAAAACTACATAGGATAGTGCTTACGGCCCAGTACATCACTGGGGCCGAGCTTCCTGCCATCCCAGACCTCTATACCAGGCGGTGTCAGAGGAAGACCCTAAAAATTGCCAAAGACTCCAGAAACCTCCAGCCACCCAAGTCATAGACTGTTCTCTCTGCTACCGCATGGCAGTCAAATTTATTTATATAGCCCTCCTTACATCAGCTGATATCTCAAAGTGCTGTACAGAAACCCAGCCTAAAACCCCAAACAGCAAGCAATGCAGGTGTAGAGGCACGGTGGCTAGGAAAAACTCCCTAGAAAGGCCAAAACCTAGGAAGAAACCTAGAGAGGAACCAGGCTATGAGGGTGGCCAGTCCTCTTCTGGCTGTGCCGGGTGGAGATTATAACAGAACATGGCCAAGATGTTCAAATGTTCATAAATGACCAGCATGGTAAAAAAACAAGAATCACAGTGGTTGTCGAGGGTGCAACAGGTCAGCACCTCAGGAGTAAATGTCAGTTGGCTTTTCATAGCCGATCATTGACAGTATATCTACCGCTCCTGCTGCCTCTAGAGAGTTGAAAAAAGCAGGTCTGGGACAGGTAGCACATCCGGTGAACCGGTCAGGGTTCCATAGCCGCAGGCAGAACAGTTGAAGGACTGGGCCAGGTGGACTGGGGACAGCAAGGAGTCATCATGCCAGGTAGTCCTGAGGCATGGTCCTGGGGCTCAGGTCCCCCGTGAGAGAGGAAGAAAGAAATAATTAGAGAGAGCATACTTAAATCCACACAGGACACTGGAAAAATACTCCTGACCCTAGCCCCACGACACATAAACTACTGCAGCATAAATGCTGGAGGCTGAGACAGGAGGGGTCAGGAGACACTGTGGCCCCATCCGATGATACCCCCGAACAGGGCCAAACAGGCAGGATATAACCCCACCCACTTTGCCAAAGCACAGCTCCCACACCACTAGAGGGATATCTTCAACCACCAACTTACCATCCTGTGACAACGCCGAGCATAGCCCACAATGATCTCCGCCACAGCACAACCCAAGGCGGGGAGCCAACCCAGACAGGAAGACCACGTCAGTGACTCCACCCACTCAAGTGACGCACCCCTCCTAGGTACAGCATGGAAGAGCACCAGTAAGCCAGTGACTCGGCCCCTGTAATAGGGTTAGAGGCAGAGAATCCCAGTGGAGAGAGGGGAACCGGCTAGGCAGAGACAGCAAGGGCGGTTCGTTGCTCCAGTGCCTTTCCGTTCACCTTCACAATCCTGGGCCAGACTACACTCAATCATAGGACCTACTGAAGAGATGAGTCTTCAATAAAGACTATAAGGTTGAGACCGAGTCTGCGTCTCTCACATGGGTAGGCAGACCATTCCATTAAAATGGAGCTCTATAGGAGAAAGCCCTGCCTCCAGTTGTTTGCTTAGAAATTCTAGGGACAATTAGGAGGCCTGCATCTTGTGACCGTAGCGTACGTGTAGGTATGTACGGCAGGTCCAAATCTGAAAGATAGGTAGAAGTAAGCCCATGTAATGCTTTGTATGTTAGCAGTAAAACCTTGAAATCAGCCCTGCCTTAACAGGAAGCCAGTGTAGGGAGGCTAGCACTGGAGTAATATGATCAACATTTTTGGTTCTACTCAGGATTCTATCAGTCGTATTTAGCACTAACTGCAGATTATTTAGTGCTTTATCCGGGTAGCCGGAAAGTAGAGCATTGCAGTAGTCTAACCTAGAAGTAACAAAAGCATGGATACATTTTTCTGCATCAATATTGGACAGAAAATGTATGATCTTAGCAATGTTACGCATATGGAAAAAAGCTGCCCTTGAAACAATCTTGATATGTTTGTCAAAAGAGAGATCAGGGTCCAGAGTAACGCCGAGGTCCTTCACAGTTTTATTTGAGACGACTGTACAAACATCAAGATTAATTGTCAGATTCAACAGAAGATCTCTTTGTTTCTTGGGACCTAGAACAAGCATCTCTGTTTTGTCCGAGTTTAAAAGTAGAAAGTTTGCAGCCATCCGCTTCCTCATGTCTGAAACACAGGCTTCCAGCAAGGAATTTTGGGGCTTCACCATGTTTCATTGAAATGTACAGCTGTGTGTCATCCGCATAGCAGTGAAAGTTAACATTGTGTTTTCGAATGACATCCCCAATAGGTAAAATATATAGTGAAAACAATAGTGGTCCTAAAATGGAACCTTGAGGAACACCGAAATTTACAGTTGATTTGTCAGAGGACAAACCATTCACAGAGACAAACTGATATCTGTACGACATATAAGGTCTAAACCAGGCCAGAACTTGTCCGTGTAGACCAATTTGGGTTTCCAATCTCTCCAAAAGATTGTGGTGATCGATGGTATCAAAAGCAGCACTAAGGTCTAGGAGCACGCGGACAGATGCAGAGCCTCAGTCTGACGCCATTAAAAGGTAATTTACCACCTTCACAAGTGCAGTCTCAGTGCTATGATGGGGTCTAAAACCAGACTGAAGCATTTCGTATACATTGTTTGTCTTCAGGAAGGCAGTGAGATGCTGCGCAACAACTTTTTCTAAGATTTTTGAGAGGAATAGGAGATTCAATATAGTTTTTTATATTTTCTGGGTCAAGGTTTGGCTTTTTCAAGAGAGGCTTTATTACTGCCACTTTTACTGAGTTTGGTACACATCCGGTGGATAGAGAGCCGTTTATTATGTTCAACTTAGGAGGGCCAAGCACAGGTAGCAGCTCTTTCAGTAGTTTAGTTGGAATAGGGTCCAGTATGCAGCTTGAAGGTTTAGAGGCCATGATTATTTTCATCATTGTGTCTTTTGGAGTGGGTCTGTGGACTTTTTCATGTGAATATTAAAGTCACCAAAAATTATAATATTATCTGCTATGACTACAAGGTCCAATAGTAATTCAGGAACTCAGTGAGGAACGCTGTCTATGGCCCAGGAGGCCTGTAAACAGTAGCTATAAAAAGTGATTGAGTAGGCTGCAAAGA
Source organism: Oncorhynchus nerka (assembly GCF_034236695.1). NCBI lineage: Eukaryota > Metazoa > Chordata > Actinopteri > Salmoniformes > Salmonidae > Oncorhynchus > Oncorhynchus nerka. The sequence continues at coordinate 60,194,380 of NC_088399.1, forward strand.
TTTCATGACTAGAAGCTCAAAAGACGAAAACATCAGTTTTTTTTTGTAAATTTAAATTTGCTATCGTAAATGTTAGCAACACCTCCGCTTTTACGGGATGTGCGGGGGATATGGTCACTAGTGTAACCAGGGGGTGAGGCCTCATTTAACACAGTAAATTCATCAGGCTTAAGCCATGTTTCAGTCAGGCCAATCACATCAAGATTATGATCAGTGATTAGTTCATTGACTATAATGGCCTTGGAAGTGAGGGATCTAACATTACGTAGCCCTATTTTGAGATGTGAGGTATCACAATCTCTTTCAATAATGGCAGGAATGGAGGAGGTCTTTATTCTAGTGAGATTGCTTAGGCGAACACCGCCATGTTTAGTTTTGCCCAACCTAGGTCGAGGCACAGACACAGTCTCAATGGGGATAGCTGAGCTGACTACACTGACTGTGCTAGTGGCAGACTCCACTAAGCTGGCAGGTTGTCTAACAGCCTGCTGCCTGGTCTGCACCCTATTTCATTGTGGAGCTAAGGGAGTTAGAGCCCTATCTATGTTCGTATATAAGATGAGAGCACCCCTCCAGCTAGGATGGAGTCTGTCACTCCTCAACAGGCCAGGCTTGGTGCTGTTTGTGGGTGAGTCCCAGAAAGACTTTTATCTACAAATTATATATTTTTGGAGGGGCAGAAAACAGTTTTCAACCAGCGATTGAGTTGTGAGACTCTGCTGTAGAGCTCATCACTCCCCCTAACTGGGAGGGGGCCAGACACAATTACTCGAAGCCGACACATCTTTCTAGCTGATTTACACGCTGAAGCTGTGTTGCGCTTGACCTCTGACTGTTTCATCCTAACATCTTTGCTTCCGACTTGGATGACAATATCCCTATACTCTCTACACTCGCCAGTTTTAGCTTTAGCCAGCACCATCTTAAGATTAGCCTTAACGCCGGTAGCCCTGCCCCCTGGTAAACAGTGTATGATCGCTGGATGATTCGTTTTAAGTCTAATACTACAGGTAATGGAGTCGCCAATGACTAGGGTTTTCAATTTGTCAGAGCTAATGGTGGAAGGCTTCGGTGTCTCAGGCTCCGTAACGAGAAGAGGAGAGACCAGAGAAGTTTCGGCCTTAGACTCCGACTCGCTGCTTCATGGAGAGAACCGGTTGATTTGTACTGCGGCAGGGACCGTGTGAAGGGATTTATACTACTATCTGTACTTACTGGTGGCACAGACTTCTTTTCATCCTTTCCTACACTTAAATTACCCTTCCTAACGATTGTGTCAACTATCCTCGCTGTAGGGCGATCGTTCTCCTGTATATTATGAGTACAGCGACTGCAATTAGAAGGCATCATGTTAACGTTACTACTTAGCTTCTGCTGCTGGAGGTCTTGGCGAACCATGTCCTATCAACATTGAGCTCATCAGAGGAAACCGATGCACCAACTCTGGAACTAACAGGACCATGAACAGCAACCCCCCCCCAAGGCATAAGACTGCTAAATTGTTAGTCTGGCTAGCTATTGATTAGTTATTTAACTATCTGCATTGACCCTTTTTTGCACTAACTCTTTTGACTCATCACATACACTGCTGTTAACTGTTTATTATCTATCCTGCTGCCTAGTCGCTTTAACCCTACCCATATGTACATACAGTGCATTTGGAAAGTATTCAGATCACTTGACTTTTTCCACTTTGTTAGGTTTTCATCTGCACTTTGCCCCATTCATCTTTGCCACAATCCTGACTAGTCTCCCAGTTCATGCCACTGAAAAACATCAACACAGCATGATGATGCCACCACCTTGCTTCACCGTAGGTATTGTCCAGGTTTCCTCCACACATGACGCTTGGCATTCAGGCCAAAGAGTTCAATCTTCGTTTCATCAAACCAGAGAATATTGTTTCTCGTGGTCTGAGAGTCCTTTAGGTGCCTTTTGGCAAACTCCAAGCGGGATGTCATGGGTCTTTTACTGAGGAGTGGCTTCCGTCTGAAACCCTACCCGTTGTCCTTCTGGAGGTTTTCCCATCTCCACAGAGGAACTCTGTAGCTCTGTCAGAGTGACCTCGGGTTCTTGGTCACCTCCCTGACCAAGGTCCACATTGTATTGTTAGGGGATCTAAATAAAACACGGTCAATCAGTGGGAAATATAATTTAGGGCAATATCGGTAGAAATGTTACAAATAGGGAGGTTCAGGACCCTCGTAAGACATCTTAGTACACTGAACAAAAATATAAAGGCAACATGCAACAATTTCAAAGATTCTACAGAGTTACAGTTTCTATAAGAAAATCAGTCAATGGAAATACAGTATATTAAATTAGGCACTAATCTATGGATTTCACATGACTGGGAATACAGATATGTATCTGTTAGTAAAAAAAAATTAAGTAGGGGCATGGATCAGAAAACCAGTCAGTATATGTTGTGACCACCATTTGCCTCATGCTGTACAACACATCTCCTTCACATAAAGTTGATCAGGCTGTTGATTGTGGCTTGTGGAATGTTGTCCCACTCCCCTTCAATGGCTGTGCGAAATTGCTGGAAATTGGAGGGAACTGTGACACGTTAGAGGTTGACCGATTAAGATTTGTCAACGCTGATATCGATACAGGTTATTGGAGGAACAAAAAAAGCAACAATAACGAATGGACAATGAACACTTTTATTTTAACTTAATATAATACATAAATAAAATCAATTTAGTCTTAAATAATGAAACATGTTCTATTTGGTTAAAAATAATGCAAAAACACAAGAAGAAGAAAGTAAAAGTGTAATATGTGCCATGTAAAAAAGCTCATGTTTAAGTTTCCTTTTCACATGAGTCTTCAATATTTCCAGTTAAGAAGTTTTAGGTTGTAGTTATTATAGGAATTATGACGCGTCAACTATTTCTCTCTATACCATTTGTATTTCATATACCTTAGACTATTGGATGTTCTTATAGGCACATTAGTATTGCCAGCCTAATCTCAGGAGTTGATAGGCTTGAAGTCATAAACAGCGCTGTGCTTCAAGCATTGCTAAGAGCTGCTGGTAAACTCAGTAAAGCACTGTTTGAATGAATGTTTACGAGCCTGCTGCTGCCTACCACCACTCAGTCAGACTGCTCTACCAAATCATAGACTTAATAAACCCACAAAAATACAAGCCTTTGGTCATTAATATAGTCAAATCCGGAAACTCATTTAGAAAACAAAAGTGTATTCTTTCAGTGAAATACGGAACCGTTCCGTATTTTATCGAACGGGTGGCAACCTTAAGTCTCAATATTGCGGTTGCATTGCACAACCTTCAATGCTATGTCATAGTTGTGTAAAATTCTGGAAAATTAATTACGGTCTTTGTTAGGAAGAAATGGTCATCACACAGTTTGCAACGAGCCAGGCGGCCCAAACTGCTGCACATACCCTGACTCTGCTTGCACTGAACGCAAGAGAAGTGACACAATTTCCCTTCTTAAAATAATGTGCTGATCTTAACTGACCTAAGACAGTGAATTTTTACTAAGATTAAATGTCAGGAATTGTGAAAAACTGAGTTTAAATGTATTTGGCTCAGGTGTATGTAAACTTCCGACTTCAACTGTATCTGATGCTACAGAGAGTAATGTTATCTGTTTTAATTCATGCTAATGCTATGTAAGTCTATGTATTTTACACATAGATAATCCATCCACCTGACAGATTTGGCAAATCAAGATGCTGATTAAACAGCATGATCAATACACAGGTGCACCTTGTGCTGGGATCAATAAAAGGCCACTCTAAAATGTGCAGTTTTGTCACACCACACAATGCCACAGTTATCTCAAGTTTTGATGGAGTGTGCAATAGGCTTGCTGACTGCAGGAATGTTCACCAGAGCTGTTGCCAGAGAATTGTCTGTTCATTTCTCCACCATAAGCCGCCTCCAACTTTGTTTTAGAGAAATAAAAATAGTTGTTTTTTGCATGGACATCCTTTGATGTTGCACAATCATACATCTTCTTTAACCCCAAATGTTTACAGATGAAATACAGAGAAATGTTCTTTGCGAATTAATGGGCAAGGCTTTGGCAACTTTGCATTCATGGGCGGCTCCTGTTCTGTAATGTGGGCTGGTCAAGCTTGTTTCCTGGATGGACGTTATATAAGACCAGGCTCACCCTCAGCTGTAGTCAGACTCTACACAGCCAGATCAGACCAAGGATAGCAAACCCAGGATTGTAGACCCAGGACTAACCCAGGACAGCAGTTTCCTCTTGTATCTGACCCATAAGACACCTCGCCTCTCTGCAATATGAAGTACCTGCTTCTGGGACTCTGCACACTGGCCCTGCTGGCCTCCACCATGGCACAGGTAATGTACTTAAACCTAACTCAGTAATAATAGCTGAACATGTTTTAAACTCATTAGCATTCCACTCTTAGCAATGCTCTGCAGGGGGAGAAAGAGAAAGAAAGGATGAAAGATGGGGAGATGTGACTCTAAGTGCAACTAATGGTGGATAGAGGGCAGGATAGACAGTCAGACTGGCAGACTATATTGACCTGTGGTATAGTAAGCGCTTGGAAAAGCGTAGTGAATAACAACAGTGATCCACTATACGGCTAGCTTAACCTTCATGTTGGTGCTAGCTGGCAGGCTTGTAATGCTAGGTGTCAACAGCCAATCCAGTAGGGTCTGAAAACTATAGCGGGCTTCGATCGATCAATAGCAAAGCGATGCCACGGGAAACAAGTGACAAAAGTTCAGCTTTCCCCAACCCTGTTCACTCGCCCTCACGCATGCTTGCATCGCCAACTTCTCTTCCCTTCATTGAAAATGAACAGAGCTCCCTTGTTTCATCACCCCCTAACACGCTAGATGAATTTCTGCCTTTGGGAAGTACCAAAACACCTTGATAGAGGAGATGCATGCAAGCAGAAGATGACATTTGGCTGGGATGGAAGAAAGTATACCACCCCAGCAAATTTCAAACTGTCCCTAATTCATTTCAATTTCAAACAGGGGTGAATTAATGCTGAATTAACATGTAGCCTAATGTAAATTATTCCATTTCAACCAACAGAATTCTACAACAACACCAACAACGGAGCAACATAATTCTACAATGGGATCAACAAATGACCCCAAAAATTCTACAATACGACCAACAATTGACCAAAGAAATTCTACAGTACGACCAACAACTGACCAAAATAATTCTACAATACGACCAACAACTGACCAAAATAATTCTACAATTGGACAAACAACTGACCTAAAGAATTCTACAATTGGACCAACAACTGCAGAAATAAAAGCCACATGGCCAACCACTCTCACCACACCAGCAGGGGGCAGCCGTGTCTTCAGTTACTCCCTGACTCTACTGTTTGGTTCGACAGCCACCCTGATCCTTCGTTCACTATGGCAATGATCGCCACCTAGACGACAAGAGTCACATTGACCGCACCATCCTGAGAGCGTGTTGGAAACTGAATGAAGAGCACAGGAGAATGAGCTGTACAGCTTTCTCTTTTCTCTGACAATGTGTTTTTACAATGACCTTGAGGTTTGTGTGTCCTCTGTGTATTTCAAGATGCATAATTAACATACTCTGGTTGACAGGGTATATTGCAATGCCTAAAATATATGAATGTTTTGTAATAATTCAAGCTGTGAGTTACTTTGAACAAAATAGCTTTCCAAATTGTGAATCATTTATTTTCTCATAGTACAAATGTTGATCAGTAACCAAATAAAAATAAAAATCGTATTGCTATGTGACCCAGTTAAATATTTACATATTAATGTATCATGTATTTTATTAAAGATATTATCTTTTATCACAGTAAATAGGTTTATCTGAATTGCTCTTGCTATTAATCTTAATATCAGTTCCATTGTTGAGCTTTGTAGGGCACTTTAAGGTCAATGTATAAAAAGTGTCCACTCCGAAAGTTCCTTCAAAGGAAAAATAAATATATTCTAATCTAATTTAAGATAAAGTTATGAATTAACCATGTATTATCAAAATCTATCACATACAGTGTGACTACACTACAAAAAGGAGCTAAACTAACTATAAAAAGGTTTATCATCTTACCAGGCTTTATACCCCAGTGTACAAACATTAGGAACACCTGCTCTTTCCATGATCTACACTAACCGGTCAAAAGTTTGAGAACACCTACTCATTCAAGGGTTTTTCTTCATTTTTACAATTTTCTACATTGTGGAATAATAGTGAAGACATCAAAATGGTGAAATAACACATATGGAATCGTGTAGTAGCCAAAAAAGTAATAAACAAATAAAAATATATTTTATATTTGAGAATCTTCAAAGTAGCCAACCTTTCCTGGATGACATCTGTCCAACTTGACACAACTGTGGGCCAGCGTTCCCGTGGAAAGCTTAGGGATCTTGTCCATGCCCTGACGAATTGAGTCTGTTCTGAAGGCAAAAGCAGATGCAACTCAATTTTGTACACACAGTGTATTTGTTAATCTACTTCTGCATGGTGTAATAAAGAAATAAGGAAATAGGGTGTATTGAGTTCTAAAAAGAGAGAAACAAAAGAGGGGGTAAGTGGGTGGTACGCTCCACATTGAGTTCCAAAGAGAGAAACAAAAGAGGGGGTAAGTGGGTGGTAAGCTCCACATTGAGTTCCAAAGAGAGAAACAAAAGAGGGGGTAAGTGGGTGGTACGCTCCACATTGAGTTCCAAAGAGAGAAACAAAAGAGGGGGTAAGTGGGTGGTACGCTCCACATTGAGTTCCAAAGAGAGAAACAAAAGGGGGTAAGTGGGTGGTAAGCTCCACATTGAGTTCCAAAGAGAGAAACAAAAGAGGGGTAAGTGGGTGGTACGCTCCACATTGAGTTCCAAAGAGAGAAACAAAAGAGGGGAAAGTGGGTGGTACGCTCCACATTGAGTTCTAAAGAGAGAAACAAAAGAGGGGGTAAGTGAGTGGTACGCTCCACATTGAGTTCTAAAGAGAGAAACAAAAGAGGGGGTAAGTGGGTGGTAAGCTCCACATTGAGTTCCAAAGAGAGAAACAAAAGAGGGGGTAAGTGGGTGGTACGCTCCACATTGAGTTCCAAAGAGAGAAACAAAGAGGGGGAAAGTGGGTGGTACGCTCCACATTGAGTTCTAAAGAGAGAAACAAAAGAGGGGGTAAGTGAGTGGTACGCTCCACATTGAGTTCTAAAGAGAGAAACAAAAGAGGGGGTAAGTGGGTGGTACGCTCCACATTGAGTTCTAAAGAGAGAAACAAAAGAGGGGGTAAGTGGGTGGTATGCTCCACATTGAGTTCTAAAGAGAGAAACAAAAGAGGGGGTAAGTGGGTGGTACGCTCCACATTGAGTTCTAAAGAGAGAAACAAAAGAGGGGGTAAGTGGGTGGTACGCTCCACATTGAGTTCTAAAGAGAGAAACAAAAGAGAGGGTAAGTGGGTGGTACGCTCCACATTGAGTTCTAAAGAGAGAAACAAAAGAGGGGGTAAGTGGGTGGTAAGCTCCACATTGAGTTCCAAAGAGAGAAACAAAAGAGGGGGTAAGTGGGTGGTACGCTCCACATTGAGTTCCAAAGAGAGAAACAAAAGAGGGGGAAAGTGGGTGGTACGCTCCACATTGAGTTCTAAAGAGAGAAACAAAAGAGGGGGTAAGTGAGTGGTACGCTCCACATTGAGTTCTAAAGAGAGAAACAAAAGAGGGGGTAAGTGGGTGGTACGCTCCACATTGAGTTCTAAAGAGAGAAACAAAAGAGGGGGTAAGTGGGTGGTATGCTCCACATTGAGTTCTAAAGAGAGAAACAAAAGAGGGGGTAAGTGGGTGGTACGCTCCACATTGAGTTCTAAAGAGAGAAACAAAAGAGGGGGTAAGTGGGTGGTACGCTCCACATTGAGTTCTAAAGAGAGAAACAAAAGAGAGGGTAAGTGGGTGGTACGCTCCACATTGAGTTCTAAAGAGAGAAACAAAAGAGGGGGTAAGTGGGTGGTAAGCTCCACATTGAGTTCTAAAGAGAGAAACAAAAGAGGGGGTAAGTGGGTGGTACGCTCCACATTGAGTTCTAAAGAGAGAAACAAAAGAGGGGGTAAGTGGGTGGTACGCTCCACATTGAGTTCTAAAGAGAGAAACAAAAGAGGGGGTAAGTGGGTGGTACGCTCCACGTTGAGTTCTAAAGAGAGAAACAAAAGAGGGGGTAAGTGGGTGGTACTCTCCACATTGAGTTCTAAAGAGAGAAACAAAAGAGGGGGTAAGTGGGTGGTCCATTTCCACAGAAAATATACACTACAACGACAACGCTGTCTTGTTGGAGTACACTTTCCAAAAGACAATTATTAAACTGTATCTACTTCACCCTTACCGGTAAATGTCTTCTCACTTCAATATAACACATCAAACAATAGCATACTTCCATGCTGTTATCAGGTTGTTATGGAACTATTGGGCCAATTGATGTTTTACGAGGCGCTATTACAGTAGTTTGTGGTTGTGACATGTCACGGTTTTCTGTAATGATGACTCAAAGAGTTATTCCACGACACAGACAAACTGAACAAAAGTGCATTGTAGGTCTACCTGATCTAAATATACAGTGGATTATGGGCATATATGATCTAAATATAGAATGATGTGTTTAATTTTGACTGTGAAATTCAGGATGGAGATGGGGAAGTCATTTGGGAGAAATTCTAAATCTTTGTTGCTCTTCTGTATAACATGTCTGACCTCAGCTGCTATATCAACTATCTGGTAAGAGGAAGCGCGATATCATAAAAAGTCTTCTTCAGACTTCAACTTTAACCCCATACAATCCAGCAGATGTGAGACGGTAATCTGTGCAGTGAAGCTGCAACGCCACTACCGGACAAGGATGTAGTTTCAAATCCAGAGGATGCAGTTTCAAATACTGACGGGAACTAAAATGTTTAAAAAAAGAAGCTATAAAATATATATGTTGAGAACAAGGTCTACGGTCTAGGCAAAACAAAATAACTCAAATCAAATCAAAGTTAATTTGTCACGTGCGCCGAATACAGCAGGTGTAGACCTTACAGTGAAATGCTTACTTACAGGCTCTAACCAACAGTGCAAAAAGTTATTAGGTGAACAATAGGTAAGTAAAGAAATAAAAACAACAGTTAAAAGACAGTGAAAAACAGTAGCGAGGCTACATACAGACACCAGTTAGTCATGCTGATTGAGGTAGTATGTACATGTAGATATGGTTAAAGTGACTATGCCAATATGATGAACAGAGAGTAGCAGTAGTGCAAAATGGGGGTTGGCAGGTGGAGGGACACAACTCATGGGTTGAGGTGAAGGAAGAGTAAGAATAAATGTTGTTGTTTTATGCAATGTGTGAGAAGATATAGTAGATTGTCCATTCAACAGACGTCATAGAGAAGGGGGCACAAGTTGTTAGAGGGACTAATGGTCTTTGATAGCCTAGGTCTGGTGTGGTTGTTAATGGCTCATACAGTTAAAGTCAGAAGTTTACATACACTTTAGCCAAATACATTTAAACTCAGTTTTTCGCAATTCCTGACATTTAATCCTAGTACAAATTCCCTGTCTTAGGTCAGTTAGGATCACAACTTTATTTTAAGAATGTGAAATGTCAGAATGATAGTAGAGAATGATTTATTTCAGCTTTTATTTCTTTTCATAACAGAAGTTTACATACACTCAATAAGTATTTGGTAGCATTGCCTTTATATTGTTTGCAGATCAGTGGAACGGTAGCGTCCCACCTGGCCAACATCCGGTGAAATGGCAGAGCGCCAAATACAAATGAAATTACTATAAATATTAAACTTTCATGAAATCACAAGTTCAATACATCAAAATAAAGCTTAACTTGTTGTTAATCCAGCCAAGGTGTCAGATTTCAAAAAGGCTTTACGGCGAAAGCTAACCATGCGATTATCTGAGGACAGCATCCATCACACAAATGCATAACAAATCATTTTCAACCAAGGAGTTGCGACACAAAAGTCAGAAATAGCCATATACTATATGCCTTACCTTTGAAGATCTTCTTCTGTTGGCACTCCAAAATGTCCCAGAAACATCACAAATGGTCTTTTTGTTCGATAATGTACTTTTTTTATGTCCCAAAAATGTCCATTTATTTGGCGCATTTGATTCAGAAATACACCGGTTTCAACATGCCCAACATGCCTACAAATTATCTAATAAGTTACCTGTAAAATTGGTCCAAACATTTCAAACAATGTTCCTAATCCTTCCTCAGGTATCCTAAAATGTAAATAATCGTTCAAATTTTAGACGGGATAATCTGTTTTCAACACAGAAGAAAAATACCACGGAGCACTCTCCTGTGTACACGCAATAAAAGATTTCAGCCCTTCACAGTGACACGAACAATTTACAGCCCTACTTATTCATTCCTCAAAAGAACAACCCATTTCTAAAGACTGTTGACATCTAGTGGACGCCATAGGAACTGCAACCAGGGCCCATATAAATCAGGATTCCCAATGAAACCTAGTGGAAAACACAATGAGCTCAAAAAAACTTTCCCCTGGATGGATTGTGCTTGGGGTTTCGTCTGCCAAATCAGTTCTGTTACACTCACATCCATTATTCTAGCAGTTTTAGAAACTTCAGAGCTTCCCGCAATATGTTGGGTAAATTTTGGCCCATTCCTCCTGACAGAGCTGGTGTAACTGAGTCAGGTTTGTAGACCTCCTAGCTCGAACATGCTTTTTCAGTTCTGCCCACACATTTTCTATAGGTTTTAGGTCAGGGCTTTGTGATGGCCACTCCAATACTTTGACTTTGTTGTCCTTAAGCCATTTTGCCACAACTTTAGAAGTACGCTTGGGATCATTGCCCATTTGGAAGACACATTTACGACCAAGCTTTAACTTATGTCTTGAGATGTTGCTTAAAAATATTCACATAATTTCCCTCCCCCATGATGCCATCTATTTTGTGAAGTCCCCCCGTCCCTTCTGCAGCAAAGCACCCCCACAACATGATGCTGCCACCCCCGTGCTTCACAGGTCGGGATGGTGTTCTTTAGATTGCAAGCCTCCCCCTTTTTCCTCCAAACATAACAATGGTCATTTTGGACAAACAGTTCTAATTTTGTTTCATCACACCAGAGGACATTTCTCCAAAATGTACGATCTTTGTCGCCCATGTGCAGTTGTAAACCGTAGTCAGGCTTTTTATGGCGGTTTTGGTGCAGTGGCTTCTTCCTTGCTGAGCGGCCTTTCAGTTTATGTCGATATTGGACTCGTTTTACTGTGGATATAGATAGTTTTGTAATTGTTTCCTCCAGCATCTTCACAAGGTCCTTTGCCGTTGTTCTGGGATCGAGTCACATTTTTTGCACCAAAGTAGGTTCATCTCTAGGAGACAGAATGCGTCTCCTTCCTGAGCGGTATGATGGCTGCGTGGTCCCATGGTGTTTATACTTGCGTACTATTGTTTGTACAAATGAACGTGGTACCTTCAGGCATTTGGAAATTGTTCCCAAGGATGAACCAGACTTTTGGTTTTCCCATGATGTCAAGCATAGAGGCACTGAGTTTGAAGGTAGGCCTTGAAATACATCCACAGGTACACCTCCATTTGACACAAATGATGTCAATTAGCCTATCAGAAGCTTCTGAAGACATGACATCCTTTTCTGGAATTTTCCAAGCTGTTTAAAGGCACAGTCAACTTAGTGTATGTAAACTTCTGACCCACTGGAATTGTGATACAGTGAATTATAAGTGAAATAATCTGTCTGTAGGCAATTGTTGGAAAAATGACTTGTGTCATGCACAAAGTAGATGTCCTAACCGACTTGCCAAACCTATAGTTTGTTAACAAGAAATTTGTGGAGTGGTTGAAAAACAAGTTTTAATGACTTCAACCTAAGTGTATGTAAACTTCTGACTTTAACTGGTATATGGGACTGCTTTAAAAAGTGATTTGGTATCTGGCAATTTCTGTAATAAAAATAGACCTTTTAATCAAAGAATGATTTCCCAAATTACAAGCCATTTGTGTGATATGGTGCTAAGGAATTTGCTAAGCAACATCATTGCCCCTGGACTGTGTTTGTTATAGCAACTATCAGTATGATATTTATTTATACATTTACCCAAATGAAGATTTTCCATCAACAAAAACAGTAGAGTAAATAGTTATGGAAAGGTGGTGTAAAACACTCAAGGTGATAAGTGTTGAACCTTGACGCTGCTGTTTTGTACACTGACCGGATATGTCGGACTAAACTGCCAGGAAAAAAAACCCAATCACACGTGCACATACACACATACACACACACAATCTTCCTGGAACCAGAGGAACGTGGTGTGTTCAGGACATAGACTCTACAGCACTCGATACACTGAGGACCATATCTGGATACATAGACAAATCAATTCAAATTCTATTGGTCTCATGCACATGGTTAGCAGATGTTAATGCGAGTGTAGCGAAATGCTTGTGCTTCTAGTTCCGCCCATGCAGTAATATCTAACAATTTCACAACTACCTTATACACACAAGTGTAAAAGAATGAATAAGAATATGTACATATGAATACATGGATGAGCGATGGCCGAACGGCATAGGCAAGATGCAGTAGATGGTATAGAGTACAGTATATACATATGACATAAAATAAAGTGGCATTGTTTATAGTGGCTGGTGATGAATTCATTACATCCAATTTTGAATTATTAAAGTGGCTAGAGATGAGTCAGTATGTTGGCAGCAGCCACTCAATGTTTGTGATGGCTGTTTAACAAGCTGTGGCTCAGGTGGTTGTTGTCCTTGATGATCTTTTTGGCCTTCCTGTGACATCGGGTGGTGTAGGTGTCCTGGAGGGCAGGTAGTTTGCCCCCGGTGATGCGTTATGCAGACCTCACTACCCTCTGGAGAGCCTTGCGGTTGTGGGTGGAGCAGTTGCCGTACCAGGCGGTGATACAACCCGACAGGATGCTCTCGATTGTGCATTTGTAAAAGTTTGTGAGTGTTTTTGGTGTCAAGCCGAATTTTGAGGCACTGCTGTGCCTTCTTCACCACGCTGTCTGTGTGGGTGAACCATTTCAGTTTGTCCGTGATGTATACGCCGAGGAACTTAAAACTTTCCACCTTCTCCACTACTGTCCCGTCGATGTGGATAGGGGGCTGCTCCCTTTGCTGTTTCCTGAAGTCCACGATCATCTCCTTTGTTTTGTTGACATTGAGTGTGAAGTTATTTTCCTGACACCACTCTCCAAGGGCCCTTATCTCCTCCCTGTAGGCCGTCTCGTCGTTGTTGGTAATCAAGCCTACCACTGTAGTGTCGTCTGCAAACTTGATGATTGAGTTGGAGGCGTGCATGGCCATGCAGTCATGGGTGAACAGGGAGTACAGGAGAGGGCTGAGAACACACCCTTGTGGGGCCCCAGTGTTGAGGATCAGCAGGGTGGAGATGTTGTTTCCTACTCTCACTACCTGGGGGCGGCCCGTCAGGAAGTCCAGGACCCAGTTGCACAGGGTGGGGTCGAGACCAAATATTGGAGTTTGGATTCTGCTTGCATTTTGGATTCTGATGGGGTACGACAGTTGAACTAAGGGCTCTATTCGATCCATGTCGCAGAAATTCAACTTTACAGTGTGATTGAAATGGAAAGGCAACGCGTTAGCGGAGACGGCATTCACTGGAAACACTGCACATTGTCCGTCTCCATCATAAATTACCTTTCACATTTCTAGCGCGCAATCTGTAACACTTCAGCGATCCAGATTGAATAGAGCCCTAAGCTCATGAGGCCTTTATAAGTTATTTTCTTCAAGAATCAATGGGTACATATCATCCATTAATAAATCCAAAAATGGATCGAGCAGCTAAGGATTAAAGCTTTTAAGGGACATTGCACTTTCAAATAAAAGTTTGTTAGACTTTTTCTGACCTCTAAAGTAGTCAAGACGAAACTATGTCCAATGACATTGGTTGTGTAGATCCAGCTCTGCGCCTCCATTTCAAATGAATGGAAAACATGAGCACCAAATAAATCCAGGAAATCTAGGAAATTAGACAGTGCTAATCCATTAATTTGGGATTGAGGCCTATAGCCAGATCCACACAATCAATGTTTCATCTTGACACGAGTCTACTTTTGAGGTCTGAAAACATCTGACAAATCTTCATTTATGAGTGAAATGTCCCTTTAAGAATGCTTTGCAGTCCACATTGACTCAACTGTTTCTTCTATCACACACAATCTTCCTGGAACCAGAGGAACGTGGTATGTTCAGGACATAGACTCTACATTCTCTATCATATTATATATATTCTCTATCATTCTCTGTATTCAGGATACTAATGAACCGCTACTCCAACAATGGCTGCTCCAACAACGGCTGCTCCAACAACGGCTGCTCCAACAACAGCTGCTCCAACAACAGCTGCTCCAACAACAGCTGCTCCTGCAATGGCTGCTCCTACAACTACTGCTCCTACTACAACCAATACTCCTGCTCCTACTACAACCTCTGCTCCTGCTCCTACTACAACCACTGCTCCTGCTCCTACTACAACCACTGCTCCTGCTCCTACTACAACCACTGCTCCTGCTCCTACTACAACCACTGCTCCTGCTCCTACTACAACCACTGCTCCTGCTCCTACTACAACCACTGCTCCTGCTCCTACTACAACCACCTGCTCCTACTACAACCTCTGCTCCTGCCCTACTACAACCACTGCTCCTGCTCCTACTACAACCTCTGCTCCTGCTCCTACTACAACCACTGCTCCTGCTCCTACTACAACCTCTGCTCCTGCTCCTACTACAACCACTGCTCCTGCTCCTACTACAACCACTGCTCCTGCTCCTACTACAACCACTGCTCCTGCTCCTACTACAACCACTTCTCCTGCTCCTACTACAACCTCTGCTCCTGCTCCTAATACAACCACTGCTCCTGCTCCTACTACAACCTCTGCTCCTGCTCCTACTACAACCACTGCTCCTGCTCCTACTACAACCACTGCTCCTGCTCCTACTACAACCTCTGCTCCTGCTCGTACTACAACCTCTGCTCCTGCTCCTACTACAACCACTGCTCCTGCTCCTACTACAACCACTGCTCCTGCTCCTACCTCTGCTGCTACTACAACCACTGCTCCTGCTCCTACTACAGCCACTGCTCCTGCTCCTACTACAACCACTGCTCCTACTGCAACCACTTCTCCTGCTCCTACTACAACCTCTGCTCCTGCTCCTACCTCTGCTCCTACTACAACCACTTCTCCTGCTCCTACTACAACCACTGCTCCTGCTCCTACTACAACCACTGCTCCTGCTCCTACTACAACCACTGCTCCTGCTCCTACCTCTGCTGCTACTACAACCACTGCTCCTGCTCCTACTACAACCACTGCTCCTGCTCCTACTACAACCACTGCTCCTGCTCATACCTCTGCTGCTACTACAACCACTGCTCCTGCTCCTACTACAACCACTGATCCTGCTCCTACTACAACCACTGCTCCTGCTCCTACTACAACCACTGCTCCAGCTCCTACTACAACCACTGCTCCTGCTCCCACTACAACCACTGCTCCTGCTCCTACTACAGCCGCTGCTCCTGCTCCTACTACAACCACTGCTCCAGCTCCTACTACAACCACTGCTCCTGCTCCTGCTACAACCACTGCTCCAGCTCCTACTACAACCACTGCTCCTGCTCCTACCTCTGCTGCTACTACAACCACTGCTCCAGCTCCTACTACAACCACTGCTCCTGCTCCTACTACAGCCGCTGCTCCTGCTCCTACTACAACCACTTCTCCTGCTCCTACTACAACCACTGCTCCTGCTCCTACTACAGCCGCTGCTCCTGCTCCTACCACTGCTCCTACAACATGTCCCACCCACCACACCAAGTGGCAGACCAGCAACCAGAGCATCTCTGTTGTGTTCTGTGGTGCCTCCTCTGCTCTACACCTCGTGGTTCTAAGTGGTGCAACCCCCCTGGCCTGGAGCTTGTATTGCTCAGGCTAAATAGACTGACTGGCTATGAATGAAACCAATGCTAATGAGCAAAGCAAATATGTATCTGAAAGTATGGATTTTTCTCTACTGGAACACCAGTCATTGACGTTTCTTGTTAGAGGTTAAACTTTGCATATGGACATATTAGGAGAGAAGCAAGTTGTTCTTAAACTTGAATTTGTTGTAAACAGTCACCAAAGGGTCAAAATCTTTGCGCAGATATTTGTTGCCGGTTTTAGGAACTTGCCTCCACTGCCCCTTTAGACTTGTTTTTGTCTGTTTGTTTTTTAAATGCACTGGTTAGAAGGAATGAACGTTGTAGAAAATATACTTCATTGTAATCCAATTTTTATTTTCATAAAAGTATGTATGGAAGTACACTTCAAATTAAAGTACACTTGAAGGTGTGACTTTACTGTAACAATAGGCATTATGAGCATTAGCAATAGGACAAAGTTAGATTTTCGTGCAGGAATGAGACATAGAGCAATACAGATGTAGGATCTTAATTTGGGAATGTAATGTTTAAAAAGACTTCTGAAGTTTGTAATTTTCACTTGATTTCAGACTTGATTTTTCCTTAAGAAAATGTATCAACCGCTACAATATTTGGTATTAATTATAATCCACATAACAATTTACATTTCCAGTTGATGCAGGATTGTTTTCCTGCTGTAGCAAACTGGCTCAAATTAAGATCCTACATCTGTCTACTGTAAATACACAAATGTGAATAGTAATGTGTAGGCTGAGCTAATGTGAAATTGTACACAAAACTCATTCCTTTAGTCTTCAGATCGACAGATAGCCAGCAGTGCTTGTAGGTGATCACCTTTGAATTGTTTCTGTTGAAAAATATTGTAACATAAAAAATAAAAAAATGTAATTAATTTTATTGAAAGACTGTGCTGCTTGGTTGAGATACTGTAAATAGGTACTTTCATTGACATGCCTTTCTACTGTATTTGTTACAGGAAATAAATACATAGATTTTGTTTTTCATTCCTCAAACAGGTGTGCAGCTGGCATGCAGATAAGTGTGTGTACATGTGGGAGTCTAAATGTGCATTACATCTGGTGGGTGGGTGCACACAGTGGTGTAGTGGTGCCTGGAGAAGTGGGCATACTCTAATTCTGCCCATAATTTCCTAAATGGCCACTGTGAAGGAAAGGCACCCTGTGTGAGAAACAATATACTTTGTCCTATATTTCTTTCAGGTTTTCACTCTCACAAATTGGATGTTAAGAGACTGGTAGACCATCCTTGCACGGTCATCACTAGTTAACACAGCCACAAAGTCATAATTACTCCATCCTTCTATTTTCAAACTATATATGCCCACATTGGACTTACTTTCTAATTATTCTCATTTCTAATTCTAATGCTTCTCTTTCAAAAACAAGGACATTTCTAAGTGACTCCAAACTTTTGAACGGTAGCGTATATCAGACATGATTTATGGCAACAACATTTCTCTTTGCCATTAACCTGAACATATTTCAGATGGAACTTATTAAAGAAATAAAAATCAGTTCCATATTACATGACACACTTTCCATCTACACTTCACTGCCTGATGATTGCATTACAATCGACTGTGATTTTGTGGAATGATTTATCAGCCTCGTCCTGGAGAACAACTCATGGTCCTCAGAAGGCTCTGATGAACGACCAGGTGCAGCAATTAGTTGAGGAAGACATTAAAGAACACAGAAATACATATATAACAAGAAATGAAGACAAGTATAAATAAACAGAAATGATAAAATATGTTATGAGGAAAACTAAATAAAAAACATAGTTAATATAACCTATAATAAATGACAATGTCTGTTTAGATTTGCTCTGGGATGCAATAGGGATGCTAGGATGTTCTAGCACAGGGCTGTCCATCCCTGTTCCTGGAGAACTACCCTCCTGTAGGTTTTCACTCCAACCCCAGTTGTGACTAACCTGATTCAGCTTCTCAACCAGCTAATTATTAGAATCAGGTCATCTAGATGAGGGATGGAGTGAAAACCTACAGGATGGTAACTCTCCAGGAACAGGGATGGACAGCCCTGCGCTAGAACATCCTAGCATCCCTATTGCATCCCAGAGCAAATCTAAACAGACATTGCGTGATGACGGAGAAGTTTGCGTCAGAAAAGGGAATGCAACTGGGGAGGAAATTGAGCTGAAGCGTCGTTCTTCGGCTGGAGGCACAGCAGCCGTGTGGCTCTGTGCCAAACTGCTACAGTAAGTGAATCTTTTTTAAATTTGAAATCATATTTCTCTCTGATATGAAAGATAAGAGGCATATCAGCATATGTTTAAAAAAACGGTTTGAAAGCAATGATTATTGACGTTTCTAAAAGTAATACACAGCGTCGGGATTTTACAGATGTCGGATCTTAATTGGAGCTAGTTTACTTCAGCAGGAAAATAATCCTGCAGCAACAGGAAATGTGAATTATTATGTGGATTATAATTCATGGTTATTTTTGTAGGGGTCTGAATTTCCAAAATGGTATTTCAAAACCTTAGAAGCCTTTTTAAAACATCAAATGAGTGATCAAATCAAATCAAAAAGTAAGCTCCTACATCTGTAGTTCACATGAAGTCAATAGTGGGTGATGTAAGACGGAGAAGAAGGGTTTGAGAGCTGCATTTGTGTAGGCTACTTTATGCATGATTTCTCTATTGTTCTACATAATATTCTTTTTTGATTGGACCTTTATTTTATCAGGGAGTCATATTGAAACCAAGATCTCTTTCACAGATGAGTCCTGAATTACAGAAAATACACACATCAAAATACAAATACAAAATGCAAGCAGGAAGAAGAAAAAGTGTCCATTAAAAAACGAACCCTTTCATCAGTAATAACATCCTCAATTAGCTTTCTGAAATGCCCTCTAGGCACCAGAACCTCAAATTTAAGAACATTTTAAGATTGTTCCACAAATAAAGTGCAAAAAAACTAAAAGCTGATTTAACTCAGTAGAGACCAAATAGATTTCCAGAGTTAACCATCCCAGAGACCGGGGGTGGTAACTCAGATGTCTAAAGTTTAGTATTGCTGTTAGGTACAGTGGGAAAACACAGCAATGTATTAACCTATGTGACATCAAAGAGGGCCAACCAATGTTCTGGTAGAGAATGCATTGATGAGCACTAAAATTGTCTCCCGTAATATAATATATGATACGGCGTATACCTCTACTACAATACTTTGATTCGCATCAGTGGGGATGAAGACGTGAGTATAGGCAATGCCCATTTTTTTAAAGTGGGTATACCTGCCTGTAGACCCCACTACACCACTGGGTACACATACAGTGTACATATGATTGTATATGTGTGTGTGTGTGTGTCCATGCGTATGTGTGTGCCTGACCTGTAGGGCTGTATAGAGTGAGGTGCCCGTCTTTCTGAGATAAGCCACTCTCACACACAGCAGATCCTCCTCACTGTGGGACACCATCACCCCCTGGACTATGGCTGCCTGGAGGGCACAAACAGAGTTTAACCAACCAAACACCCCCAAAGACAGACAAGACGGACGGACAGACGGACTCATGTGTTCGGAACACGTTTACCTTCATGGTCTCCAGTCTCTGAGCCAGGTAGAGGTTTGGGCTCTGTATGCAACGCACTGTTATCAGAGAGAAAGGTTAGTGATCCTTTGTGTGTGAGTCCCTGCACATATTCACATACCTCTACTGTATGTACAGTGCACTCCGTGCTCTGCTGCTTGTGGGCACGTTTTCACCAGACATCCATTTCATTAGTAATGATGTAAGCATATGATGTAAGATAGATGTACACATGAAACACATGACACACACACACACAGGGATGCACACCCACACACATGCACACACATTCCAGTGTTTTACCCAATGTTTTCAGCCCAAGTCTCACATCTCCACTGAATGCTTTCTCTATTGCTTTATCCACTGTCTCTTGCTTCTCACTCTCCAAATTGACGAACACTGCACGCACAACACAACAGTGTTACATAAAGTTCAATCTAAAAAAGGCCCACACACATGCATACAAAGTAAAACCACACACACACACAAACACACACACCTTTGTTAAGATGTTCAGAGTCTCTGGTAGTCAGAATGGTGATCCATGGTCCAGGATCTGCCTTCGCCTGATTGATAGCTTCAGCGAGAGCCTGCTCAGTCACAAGCACATACGATTAAACACACACACACACACACACACACACACACACACACACACACACACACACACACACACACACACACACACACACACACACACACACACACACACACACACACCACTCAAAAATACTTGCTTCGTGCTTTACACACTGTACGTACCTCTGTGTCTCTTTGCACCATTCCTACTACCTTTTTCTTCTATTGAGTGTGAAGCAGTAGAGGAATAGAGAGGAAGAGAGTGGGATCAAGATCAGTATTTCTAAACATTTTAAATTCTATTATTTACCTAATTTAACCCTTGTGTTGTCTTAACTTCTTATGGCTGCAGGGGCAATATTGAGTAGCTTGGATGAAAGGTGCCCAGAGTAAACGGCCTGCTCCTCAGTCCCAGTTGCTAATACACCGTATATGCATAGTATTATTAGTATTGAATAGAAAACACTCTGACGTTTCTAAAACTGTTTGAATGATGTCTGCGAGTATAACAGAACTCATATGGCAGGCAAAAACCTGAGAAGAAATCCAAACAGGAAGTGGGAAATCTGAGGTTGGTCGATTTTCAACACAGCCCCTATTGAATACACAGTGGGATATGGATAAAGTTGCACTTCCTAGGGCTTCCATTAGATGTCCACCGTCTTTAGAAACTTGAATGAAGCTTATACTGTGTTGTAGAGCCCGGATGGGAGCTCTTTGAGTCAGTGGTCTGGCAGAGAGCCAGTTCCTGGTCACGCGCATTTCACATGATAGCGACCTGCGTTCCATGGCTTCTCTACAGACATAGGAATTCTCCGGTTGGAACTTTATTGAAGATTTAAGATAAAAACATCCTAAAGATTGATTCTATACTTAGTTTGACAAGTTTCTTCGACCTGTAATATAACTTTTCGTCCGACGTTCGTATGGACCTGCACGAGCGTTTGGATTTGTGTACTAAGCGCGCTAACAAAAGTAGCTACTTGGACATAAATAATGGACATTATCGAACAAATCAAGCAATTATTGTGGAACTGCGATTCCTGGGAGTGCATTCTGATGAAGATCGTCAAAAGTAAGGGAATATTTATAATGTGATTTCTGATTTCTGTTGACTCCAACATATGAGATTTCTGTTGTTTTGAATTTGGCGCCCTGCATTTTCACTGGCTGTTGTCATATCTATCCCGTTAACGGGATTGCAGCCCTAAGAAGATTTATGGGTCAAAAATGACCAGCCACTATGTTTAAAAGCAGAGAGAACCCCCTAAATGATATTTTTCAACTTGAAATTTGATTGCTTTTCCGAGAGTGACCCCAACATTAAAAAATGTGAAACATTGCCTTTGTTCATATTTCCATGAAAGCTGTACTCCACCAGGATACAAAGATTGTCTTAGGGCAGTTATAAAATCATTTGCACACCACAAAAACACACAAAAAACAAAACGCACACAACCAGCAGCTCCTGAAGAGGAAGATCACCATGGTTGGCACAGTACTAAAAAACAAACCTGAGCTCCCCCTGCACTCCTTGCAACAAGGGGGAGAGAGGCTTTCTCATCAAAGTTTGCCTTCACCCCTACCACCACTCTAGTATCTTAACGCCCTAAAAAGAAAAAGAATGTGGTCATCCTGGGCACACTGCACTAAACGGCTGAGATCAGTGATTGTGAGAAGAGGAAGCCAGACATCATCCTGGCCTACAACCACAACAAAGGAGGTGTGGACAACCTGGACAAGATGATTGGAACTTACAGCTGAAGGACTGCCCGCTGGCCCCTGGTGGTCATCTTCCATTATATGATTGATGTGTCCTCATGCAATGCCTTCATGATATGGAACAATATCAACCCTACCTGGATGCCTGATAAGTGGAACAAGTGGAGGGTGTTCCTGAAGCAGCTGGGACAGGTACTTATAACCCCACACATTCAAAGAAGGGAGCACCTCCCCCGCAGATCATCCTCTGCAGCGCTTGTGAAAGCTGTTCAGGGGGCTGAATCTTGTCCTTATCCACCTGAGGCTGGGGCAAGCAAGAGGAGGAGATGCCAATTCTGTCTCCCAAAGAAGGGCTGTAAAACAAATACTATGTGCTGCACATGTGAGAAATACGTCTGCAAAGTCCATGCACACACACTTGCATACTGTCCTACATGTGCTAATTAGAGTTGATTGATTAATGTTCTTCACATTTTTGTTTTGTATCTATTATTTTATTCTTATTTGTTGTTGTTGTTTATACACCTTGTGGGTGGGGGCAATGGTTCAAAAATGGGAGTTGAATTCCTCATTGTACAGTATATAAGAATATATCACTATGTTGCCAAAAAAGTTCAAGACTGTTATTGTTTCCCTTCAATAAAATGCATTCAAAACGACTCTCTGCACATTTCTGCTATTTTCTTAGGCTGTACAAGTGCTAGCTCTTGCTAAAAATGTATGTTTACACCTATGCAGTACCTTTAGCAATAATAATAAACCTCTACTTTAGTAAAGAAAACAATTATTAGGTGTGTTGTAATAAAAACAAGTGGTGTCCACTGATTAAATGCCATCTTTCTGCACTGTGAAGAGGTAAAACCCAGGTATTCACAAAGTTTGTGATGAATGGACAGGCTGTTTCTTCATGCAAAATAGATTTGGGGTTTAAAATTCAATTAAGCTGCTTCATTTTAGGGGTTTATTGAAGGCGGGTTAATTTTCTTACCCTTAGGACAAGGGGAGTATACAGAATGATAAGACTACACAAGGGTTAAAATGTCCATGTACAATTTAGTCATTTAGCAGACAATCTTTCAGAGGATCTTCTAATAAGTGTAACATGTTGGTGTCTTATAACAAGGCATATAACAAGGCTTATAACAAGGCTCCAGTGAAGAGGATTTCTGTCCGGGAGAGGAGAGGGACAAAGGTTTACCTTGAGTAAGGCCAGGACGAGTTTGGCAAAGTCCCCACTGGTCTCACCCTTCAGGTCCGTCTCCAGATCCTTATTATACTCTAAACACACACAAGTTATGGGGACATTATTTGGCCTCTGAATACTTTGGTGATGACTTCATTAGAACATATCACAGTAGAACGGTATTGATGGAAGAGCAATTCTGCCATTGCGGTGTTATGAAGGGATTGCAGCGATATAGATAATGGCGTCTTTTGTAATATCCTTGAAGTGTTGTAACTTACGCTCCTTGTAGGTGGAGGTGATGTTGGCAAGCGCCTTGGGTGACCTGGTGCACAGAATCTCTAGCAAACCCTCCTCATCTGTGCCAATGCCCTGGATATAATAAAAATACACTTCCTCATTTCAATTACTGTATGTTGCTCATCTGCACATTTACAGTATGTCTGATCAATGTTCCATGCACCTGCCCTCCCTCAGACTTCACTAGGATGTATGATCAGGATCTTGGACTCATTTCTATTGATGAAGATAAAACTTTTGAAAGTGTGGCATGCCTATCTGTTTAGGAACATGAAAGCGTTTGGCCTGGGTAGTGGGTTTAGATCATTGTCCTCTGGGGCTTCAGATATGGTAAATGTGGGGGGTGGGCTGAGCCGGCCAGTCCCAGTTAGAAGAGGGATTAGACAGGTGTGTCCACTCTCGAGTCAGCTCTACTGTCTAGCTATATAACCACTGCTGTGTAGGCTGAGGGAGAGGCTGTAGGGGATGCCAGTTCCGGGGACAGTAGGTAGGGTTCAGTTAAGTGCTGGCTTATGCTGATGATGTGGCAGTGTTTGCCAAGAGGAAGGGAGATGTGGAAGAGGTTAGCATGGCTTTTCTATTGTTTGAGGTGAACTGGGAGAAGAGGGAAGGGTTGGTTACGGGGAGATGGGCCAGAGCAGGGTGTCCTAGACTTACTTGGGGGCGACAGTGGGCCAGAGCAAGATATCCTAGACTTACTGGGGGCCACAGTGGGGCAGAGCAAGATATCCTAGACTTACTGGGGGGCTACAGTGGGGCAGAGCAAGATATCCCAGACTTACTGGGGGGCTACAGTGGGGTAGAGCAGGATGTCCTAGACTTATTGGGGGGCTACAGTGGGCCAGAGCAGGATGTCCTAGACTTACTGGGTGGCTACAGTGGGGCAAAGCAGGATGCCCTAGACTTACTGGGGGGCTACAGTGGGCCAGAGCAGGATGCCCTAGACTTACTGGGGGGCTACAGTGGGGCAAAGCAGGATGCCCTAGACTTACTGGGTGGCTACAGTGGGGCAGAGCAGGATGTCCTAGACTTACTGGGTGGCTACAGTGGGGCAGAGCAGGATGTCCTAGACTTACTGGGTGGCTACAGTGGGGCAGAGCAGCATGTCCTAGACTTACTGGGTGGCTACAGTGGGCCAGAGCAGGATGTCCTAGACTTACTGGGGGGCTACAGTGGGCCAGAGCAAGATGTCCTAGACTTACTGGGGGGCTGCAGTGGGCCAGTGCAGGATGTCCTAGACTTACTGGGGGGCTACAGTGGGCCAGTGCAGGATGTCCTAGACTTACTGGGGGGCTACAGTGGGCCAGAGCAAGATGTCCTAGACTTACTGGGTGGCTGCAGTGGGCCAGTGCAGGATGTCCTAGACTTACTGGGGGGCTACAGTGGGCCAGTGCAGGATGTCCTAGACTTACTGGGGGGCTACAGTGGGCCAGTGCAGGATGTCCTAGACTTACACGGGGGCTACAGTGGGCCAGAGCAAGATGTCCTAGACTTACTGGGTGGCTACAGTGGGGCAGAGCAGGATGTCCTAGACTTACTGGGTGGCTACAGTGGGGCAGAGCAGGATGTCCTAGACTTACTGGGTGGGTACAGTGGGCCAGAGCAGGATGTCCTAGACTTACTGGTGGGCTAGTGGGCCAGAGCAGGATGTCCTAGACTTATTGGGCGGCTACAGTGGGCCAGAGCAGGATGTCCTAGACTTACTGGGTGGCTACAGTTGGGCAGAGCAGGATGTCCTAGACTTACTGGGGGGCAACAGTGGACCAGAGCAGGATGTCCTTTTTCCCACTGGGGGGCTTCAGTGGGCCAGAGCAGGATGTCCTAGACTTACTGGGTGTTTACAGTGGGGCAGAGCAGGATGTCCTAGACTTACTGGGTGTTTACTGTGGGGCAGAGCAGGATGTCCTAGACTTACTGGGTGTTTACAGTGGGGCAGAGCAGGATGTCCTAGACTTACTGGGGGGCTACAGTGGGCCAGAGCAGGATATCCTAGATTTACTGGTGGGCTTCAGTGGGCCAGAGCAGGATGTCCTAGACTTATTGCGGGGCAACATTGGGCCAGAGCAGGATGTCCTAGACTTACTGGGTGGCTACAGTGGACCAGAGCAGGATGTCCTAGACTTACTGGGGGGCTACAGTGGGGCAGAGCAGGATGTCCTAGACTTATTGCGGGGCAACATTGGGCCAGAGCAGGATGTCCTAGATCTACTGGTGGGCTTCAGTGGGCCAGAGCAGGATGTCCTAGACTTACTGGGGGGCTACAATGGGCCAGAGCAGGATGTCCTAGACTTACTGGGGGGCTACAATGGGCCAGACCAGGATGTCCTAGATTTATTGGGGCAGTTAAAAATGGCAGTGTTGAAGACCAGAAAGTATGTGATGCAGTGGCTGGGATGTAAGGATCACAGAGCTCGGCTGACACTGGATAATGCTTACTGTGGTGAGCCATCTGGGGGACCTTGTAGAGGTGTGGGGTTCTATGTACAGTGGACGACGAGGAGTGGCTTGGTTTGAACTGTTTATTACTGTTACAATGTAGTAAAGAGTGTACAAAAGTTATGTAAATTATTGGACCAATAAAGGTATTTGTTTTATTTAAAAAGTCTCTCTCTCTCTCTCTCTCTCTCTCTCTCTCTATCCCTCCCTTCCACCCTCTTTCTCCTGTCTCCATCTGTCCCACCATCCCTCACCTCCATGGATTGTCTCAGACGATAGGCCTCAAACTGCAGTGGGGTCATCAGCAAGGCCAACAGCAAATTCTCCAACTCCCCAGACAGGGCCTTCTTCAGCCCAGAGGACAGCTCCTGGTTCAGGGGGACAACACATAGTCAGTGTGTCTGAACTATGGTCAGTTTGGAATTTTTAGCTGTAATGGCTGAGGTTAGGATTTGAAGTGGGTAACCTTGTCCCAGTATTGTAGTTACTAGTTACCTTCTCGGTGATGGTTTTGAAGATCTGAGCGATGATTTGTCTTTGAGCATTGCTGCGGTTGGTCAGGATTTTTATCAGAGTAGGTGCATCTGTAATCAGACCGGAAAGGAGATTTTAAAAAATAAATAAATAATGCAAATCATTTTTAATACCCAAGGGAACAAAACGAGCCTTGAAGCCCATATACTTTATAATCATTATGAGTTATGATGACTGAGGCTGTACCTTTCTGTTGCAGAGCAGTCTGAATGTTCAGAGCATCTTTCTTAGCATGGAAGTTAAGGAAGGGCCTTACAGTACCCAAGGTACCCCAGGACATCTCCTAGGAGAGGACCAGCGAAAGAATGAGTGAGAGAGGAAGGGCAAGGCCAATGGAGGAGGATAGAGGGCGACGATAGGGGAAATAGACAGACAGAGGGGTAGGGTAAGGCAGAGAAACGGCATTGGAAAGGGGACAAAATGGAAGAGGGTGAAGAAAATGGTTAAGTGGAAGGACAAGGAGACAGATGAGAGGGTGGGAGGGGGGGGGGGGTGAGAAAGGGGAGTGAGAAAGGGGAGTGAGAGAGAGCTCAGCAAAACAGTGACAAGATGAGGACTGTGAGGGAGAGAGAGGGGAGTGAAACCGGCAAATGTGCATTTTGCCTGGGCGGGCATTATCCTGAAGGTTTCACACGCTTCCATTTCACAATGGAGGATTGTAAGAATTCTAAACGTACACTCGTCAACCATCGTGCAGGAAAAAGAGGCGGTAGGACAGGTAAGGCGAATGAAAAAGTGACGAAACTAAGATGCAGAGATGTCGACAGATAAAGAAGAGATGAAAGATGGATAGACAAAGGGGACAGAGATTCCTAACACTCACGTAGGATGGCAAGTACTCCATGTCCATGTCTGAATTTCACCTACGAAAGAGGAAATGAGAGAGACCATGTGATACAACCACACCACTGTTTCATGCATGAATGAAGACATGTGAGGAATGAGGGAACGTGTCATTGCTGAAAACTCAGATTTGATCACCGAAGCAGTCATGAGCCATCAGAAGTCAAATGAAATGCATTTGTTAAAATATTGATAAATACATTTGAATGCAATGATAGCCTTTATAGAAGTGTGTTTTACACAATCACCACCTGTAATTAAGGTTTATTAAGTCTAAAATGCTTTATAGTGTAGAAGGCACTATAAATGCATTAAATATGCCTTATATACAGGTGGTTCATAGAAAGTGTAACCAATGTCCTCTTTCTTATTTCTTGGCTTTTCTTTATATATATTTGTATTTGTTATACTATTTTGATATTGTTTACTGCACTGTTTGATAGAGCTTGCATTTCACTATACTTGTGTAAGTGGCAATAAAACTTGAACTTAGCCCACATCATAAAAGTCTGAAATTCATAAAGGATGCCAGCCCAAAAAACAGAAACCACTCTAAAGTCACTCACATTTTTGTAATTTGGCAATATGGTCACTAATATACACACTCAGATAAATAATAATAGTACTAGTTCCTACCTGTGACAAAGACAACCAGTAGTCAGAACGAAAGGTGAGCAAGTAGCTAAACTGCCCTTACAACAACAAAACTGCCCTTACTGCACCCGCCTCCTTCTCTTCCACTCAAATTCCTCTTGCAAAAATCCTATTTTTGAACCAATGAGAGCTCAGGACCCACACGCAGGTCATTGCCATTGGTCCGTCAGATATCTATGGCAACTCGCGTAGATAACTAGGAAATGTCTAACATTCCTAGCTGAGGAGACATCTGGGCTATCTGGTTAAGGCCAAGAGACCCTTGAACATCTGCTGATGTCAAAAGGGCTTTATAAATGTACATTTTTACATTTACATTTAAGTCATTTAGCAGACGCTCTTATCCAGAGCGACTTACAAATTGGTGCGTTCACCTTAAGACATCCAGTGGAACAGCCACTTTACAATAGTGCATCTAAATCTTTTAAGGGGGGGGGGGGTGAGAAGGATTACTTTATCCTATCCTAGGTATTCCTGAAAGAGGTGGGGTTTCAGGTGTCTCCGGAAGGTGGTGATTGACTCCGCTGTCCTGGCGTCGTGAGGGAGTTTGTTCCACCATTGGGGGCCAGAGCAGCGAACAGTTTTGACTGGGCTGCGCGGGAACTGTACTTCCTCAGTGGTAGGGAGGCGAGCAGGCCAGAGGTGGATGAATACATATGACTTGACATAGTTGACCATAAAAATGATAACTAATAACGGTCCATAATAGTAATAGGAGGGCTGGTTTGTTTTCATGTACATATGGTATCTTTAAGCAGGGAATACTTTGATTGGGGTAAAGGAAGATGTCATGAATGGCATTATGAACAGCTGAGTTTAATCGAAGAATCTACAAGATAAGCCACAAGATAACTAAACTCACCATTCAACATACCAAACCAGCTCACAATCTAGGAGTCTATTCCAGCGTTTCCCAAACTCCATCCTCGGGACCCACAGATGACCCAAGCTTGATGATGAGTTGACTATGTGAATCAGCTGTGTAGTGCCAGAGCTAAAACCAAAATGTGCACCAAGTATGGGAAACCCTGACCTATTCAATCAGATCTGTTATTCGGGTGTCCGGGGTAAGTTCCTTCTTGCAAAGGTAAACGCCGCCTTCGAACGCTTATGAGGGTGAGGTTTTGTGCAGGGCAAGGAAGTTTTCCTCAACCTTTACCACAGAAACGAATTGTCCGGTTTTGACTGAATCGAATCAAAGACTTTCCTTTGTGAGAGAATTGTAAAGAAGAAAGAACATGTATCAAATTCTGACGACAATCCAGGTAAACCAAAGGCCAAATACATTTCAGGTGAATTCAGGACAAAACTAAAACAGAAAACATCTGATTTGACCCTTCTGTCCAATATGTTTATTAACTTAACTTGTAGCGCCTGAATCTTGGCGTTGCCTCTTAACTTAAACAAGAGGGACTGAAACCTTCATGTTTAGAATGGATAGAGTCCAACAAAGAAGCCATGCAACACCCAGGACATGTGAAACCCCCTAAGATCAGATATCCATTCAACAGCTCTGACCTTGTTTCTCCCGTTTAACATTACAGAGAGCGAGAGAGACAACATTCTACTTCTCTCTGTGTTTCCACGTGACTCAGTCAAAGATTATTGGACTTGAAATGAGAGAGGGAGACAGAGGGAGAGAGCGACACAGAGGGGATGGTGCGTTGGCGGCGGCTCCAAAGTAAAGCGACGCATATTTACAGCCACATGAAACAAGCTGGTGATTTACAATGACATTTACATATTATTTCTGATACATACATTGACACATAATTACGGATACATACATTTACACATTATTACTGATACATACATTTACACATTATTACTGATAAGTACATTTACACATTATTACTGATAAGTACATTTACTAGACAAAGAGGCAGCTGGGTTTCCATTACAAATACAATGCTTACCTGGTTTGGTGAGGAACTTGGAAAGTTCCACTCTCTCTTCCTTACTGTGTCCACCTTGTGCCTAGGATATTGTCTGTACTCTGTTCCTGGAGCAGAGTGAAATGAGATATGTGGGTTTTGCTGTGTGTGTTCACTGTCAACAATGGGACGTTTCGGTGTGTATCGGTTGGACGGATATGATGCACGATTGTTCCACTTTAGCTTGCCGGATATAAAAGTCACCATTTTAAAATGTATCCAGTATCATTATGTCTTACCTCCATTGCCATTTAGTTCATTGTACTGTATGTATAAATGCAGGCTTGAGATGTGCCAATCTGTGAAGGATTTGACTACGAATAAATCCAATGCATTTAACCTGGATCTACAAGTATGCACTTATGCATAGTATGTTCTGTACAGAGTAGGGTCACATACTATACTATCAGTTGACTTGTCTCGCTCTTAACAGTCCTGTATCTTGTACACACATCACCATGGTATTCAGGACAGCTTGCTCAGTGTTTCTAGATTATGTCTGTGTGGATCCTGATAGCCAATCTAGATGACGGTCAGACAGTGTACCACTGCTCACCCCTCACCGTTCTGTATTATAATAACATGTGAAAGCACTGGATGACACAGAATACACGACAGCATCTATAATTGAAGATCTACGAAAGAACAAGACACATTTCAGATGAACAACACTTCAACAACTGATATGTTTTATTTCATATTTAAACTTGATATTTTAAAAACACGTTTATTTCCATTCACATATTTTTGGTATAAAAGAATGCACAGAGAAGCAAGGCATTTGGTGTTATATAACAAATAGAGCAACCTGTATGTTGACAGTGAATGGCAATGTATGATTAATATCTATGCAAATACAGACGTAATACCATAGTGGAATAGAAACACCAACTTGATGAACATACTTGTAGCATTAGAGAAGAACTGCATAAAAGCCCACAGGGTCATTATACTGCATCATACATTGTTATATGTATTGTGTATGTATTATACTGCATCACGAATACACTTCCCATCCAATGTTTTCCCAAAACGTAGTACACTGCATAGTCAAAAAAAATAAAAAATAAAAATCTTAAGTCAATTCAGAAAATAATGTGCATAGATGTGGCTTCCTTTATGAATCCATCTTTAATATACTGCATATAGCCACAGATAATGTACCATTTAGTAGATGTAACTTGGACCTTCCCAATAATCATTGGTGAGTTCAAGTGAATGGTTAAGTCCACTACTGTGTGTGGGTAAGCCGGGTCATACCATCCAAGTCAAGGAAGAATCTGATAGGGTTGAATGTCTGTAAATAGAATAATCCAAATATACATATTTAAGGAGTAGGAGGGGGGGGAAGCATTATCCTTCCCATCCTCTCCAGTTGATTCAAAAGGCGCTGGTTGTTTATTGTCGAGTCGTTCGTATGCTGCGGCCCTCGCGTCGAGGCAAAAAATGATCATTCTCGTGGGATTTTTCACGGAATGAAAGAAAATCCCTTTAACTACAATGAAGACGTTCTCAGATCATCTTGAAGTTGCCTGGTGATGACAAGGATAAAGTATGTGGTGCTTCCTAATGTCCATCTCCACAGACTGAGGAGCAGGAGTTCTGAGGGCTTGGTGATATTGCAATGTATTATATTGGAGGAGCGGGTGAAGGGTGTGGGTTGAAGGAAGGTTACTGGAAGGTTATAGCAGCTCCAACTCCCATTGTTGGCAAGGCCTCTCCTCACTCTCTGGTAAAATCACCACATGGTCTCTGTCGTACTGCTTGCCACCTGAGAGATACAATTATATCATTCATTTATAGCATGCTTATCAATAAGTGATGTGATTATTTCTTGAATCAATGCCTATTTAATACATCTATATCTTATCAGTAGCCTTTACTTCCTATATATGTGCCCATCACATCCCATAAATACGGGGGCAGCAATGTTCCCTCTAAGCTGCCGTCCACTTCCCCCAGAAGAAAGGCCAGGCCGTGGCAGAGACGCAAGAGATTGAACTTCACTGAGTTCACGCGATATAAATCAATGTTTTTTTCCCGTGATTGAATCAACATTATATCAGTCCCTTTTCAATGCAACAAGAGTAGAATTCTATTGGCGTGGGGAGCCCACGAGCAGTCTTTCAATCACCTGCAAGTGAATGTGCAGTTCAGATCAGTGCGCGTGTACATTTGTTGATATTCTACGCTAGCTAGCGAGTTATTAGCCCAGTTATATACACTGAACAAACAAACAAAAAATCTGCCAATTGCACGCTCCCTCAAAACTTGAGACATCTGTGGCATTGTGTTGTGTGACAACACTGCACCAGGTGCACCTGTGTAATGATCATGCTGTTTAATCAGCTGCTTGATATCCCACAACTCTCAGGTGGATGGATTATCTTGGCAAAGTAGAAATGCTCACTAACCACGGATGTAAACAAATTTGTTCACAATATTTGAGAGAAATAAGCTGTTGAGCTTTTGGAAAAATTCTGGTATCTTTCATTTCAGCTCATGAAACCAAAACTTTATATGTTGCATTTATATTTTTGTTCAGTGCATTCAGGGAAGTATTCAGACCCCTTGACTATTTCCACATTTTGTTATGTTACAGCCTTATTCTAAAATGGATTAAATCGTTTTTGTTTCCTCATGGTCTGAGAGGCCTTTAGGTGCCTTTTGGCAAACTCCAAGCAGGCTGTCATGTGCCTTTTCCTGCGGACTGGCTTCTGTCTGGCCACTCTACCATAAAAGCCTGATTGGTGGAGTGCTGCAGAGATGGGAGAACCTTTCAGAAGGACAACCATCTCCACACCGGAACTCTGGAGCTCTGTCAGAGTGACCATCAGGTTCTTGGTCACCTTCCTGACTAAGGCCCTCCTCCCCGGTTTGCACAGTTTGGCTGGGCAGGCCAGCCCTAGGAAGAGTTTTGGTGGTTCCAAACCTCTTCCATTTAAGAATGATGGAGGCCACTGTGTTCTTGCAGACATGTATTTATTTTGGCTTATATGGCTATGCCCCATAGGATGACAATGTCCCCATTGCCATTGCATGAAAGCACAAATCATGTGTGTAGTTCCTATCATTTCCCTCCTAAGATGACAGTAGTGTCTCACCCTTGATGTCCAACACCATACCAGGGAAGGTAAGGCTGGGGATGGTGCCTCTCATCTGGGCTGACCAGGTCTGGACAGGCTGCCGGGCCTCTGACCACAGCACCACCTTCGCCCCCGCCTCCACATTCCCCATCACCTGCAGGCTCATAGTAGGAGCCAACTAGAGAAAGACGGACATAAGAGAATGTAGAACTCTGGTCAACTCTCTTTGTTTTCAGTAGAAAGACACAATAAGCTTCCATATTTATTTGGATTACTATATGACTAGCAGATTGATCAACAGTCAATGTATATGTGAATCTATGACCAGGGGTGGGAAACTCCGGTCCTCAAGGGCTACAGTGTATGCCAGTGTTCATCTTTGCCTTTTTAATCAGAGACGAATGTCTACCTGGACAAACAGGTGTGAGCCCTCTATGGTCAATCAATCAATAATTGTGATTGATAAATGTATCAATCAAGTGCCAGGATGGTATCAAATCACATTTATTTGTGTTTTTTAAACAGCAAAAATGCAGCTCTTCAGAACTGTAATCCGGGAAGCCATGGGGTTGCGCGAGGGAGTCCCAGGGGTTCCTCAGTAAAGGTGAAAGAAAATGATCATAAGAATAAAGAACATTTGAAAAAAAAAAAAAAGTTCAGGTACTTTATTCCTTGCAAAGCAATACCTTGTTCTTGATGAGGCCCTCTTGGTAGAACCAGATGTCGCTCATGCCCTCCACCTGCTCGATCACCACCACGCGTCCCGACTTCATTTCCTCTACGCCGCCCTGGATGGACAGGAAGTGACCTCGCTCCTTGCTCTTGATGCGGAAGAAGCGCC
This sequence comes from Oncorhynchus nerka, assembly GCF_034236695.1. Classification (NCBI taxonomy): domain Eukaryota; kingdom Metazoa; phylum Chordata; class Actinopteri; order Salmoniformes; family Salmonidae; genus Oncorhynchus; species Oncorhynchus nerka. Next base: position 60,228,063 of record NC_088399.1, read on the forward strand.
GCTTCTGCAGGGAATGGAAACAGTCACATGTCAAAGCAAATAGAAGTGGTGTAAGGGATCCATAACTTTGTATAAGAAAGCATGAGATTTTATGATGTCTTATTATAAGGCTTATAATAAATTAGGTCCCTATGTAGAAAATGTTCAACTGACTCACAATGGCAGTGATTTAGTCATGATCACTATTCTAAGCAAAACAATTTTTTGTCTTACAGTGTATATTATAACCAGAATGAAGTAAATAAGTAGAGTGGGATACGAACCTGTAGTACTGGGTACATTGAGCCAATGGTGAGAAGCTGACTGAACTTGGGCCAGTTGGTGATTTCAATGGGTTCTAATAGGAACTGGCGCCCCCTGTAGTTACTGTGCTCACACAGCACCCAGCTGCAAAGAGCGCAAGTGAGGTATAGGGTGAGAGAGTTAAACAAGATCACAGAATGTCAACACTCAGAATAACACACACACACGCACACGCGCAACACTCACCAGCCTCGGTTGACTCTGACAGAGAGCAGATGGTTGTTGTAGCCTTCCTCCAGCATATTGACCACCTCTGTGTCCACTGTGATCTCCCTGCCCTCCAAACACTCCAGACCAAACAGAGAGATGGAGGGCACTGAGAATACCTGGAGAAACAAGGGGATTAAGATATAAAGTGTTAAGATAGACTTTATTAGTCCACACGGGATGTCTTCGGCTCCCCCCCAACCCCTCCGATATACACCTACATTAGGTTGAATAGCCTGGAGCAGTGTTACAGTGGGTCAGGCTATGGGGTTGAGAGGAGTAATGGTATGGGGAAGAGGAGGGGGAGAGAGAAGGCTGGGAACATTAAGCCAAACATACCGAAATACTATGATGAACAAATTGATTCATTAAGTGATTGAAAATAAAATGGTGAGAGAGACAGACAGACAAAGTGAAATGTGATGGTGAGAGACAGACAGACAAAGTGAAATGTGATGGTGAGAGGGAGGTGAAAAGGCCAGTCTATATACGAGTGGGACGAGTATATGAGGATTGGTCTTACCAGTGGGACAGTCTTCAGCGAGCGTATGACACAGTTCGGAGGACAGCCCATGCTGGTGAAGTTGGGGTAGTCTCCTTCTGACAGGATGTACAGGTTCCCTGAATACTCACGGCCCTCGTACACCACCCAACTGGGACACAGAGGTGCACACAAAACCCATTTAAAACCCATTTACTAACCCCACATGCTCATCAGTACAGTTATGATAATGTGCTGGCTCATCTCTAGGCCCTTCATCACTCCATACCATCCTCTACATCTCCTCTAAGCCTGTGTATCCTTCCATCGCTCCTAATTCTCCATTTGTCCCTCTCAGACCTTTGTCAACTATACTTGGTGTGTGTGTGTCTGCATGCCTGCATGTGTTGGTTCTGTCCCACCTTCCTCCCACCAGCTTACTTGGCGATAAACTTGTCAGAGTAATAATTCCGTGATGGCTCATCTCTTATAAGTCCTCCATCCCACTGTTTCTCAACTCTGATCATCGAGTACCCCCAAGAGTACACATTTTTGTTGTGGCAGCCGACGAAGCACACCGGATTCTACTTGTCAACTACTCATCAAGCCCATGACAAGATGAATGAGGCGTTTATCCGGGGCAACAACAACAAGATGAATCTCCACACTCCCCATTGGAGAACTCTTTAGTTCTAGGTGGAACCCTTTTTGGTTCCAGGTAGAACTCTTTTGGGATCCATGTATAACCCTCTGTGGAAAGGGTTCTTTATGGAACCCAAAAGGATTCTACCTGGAACCAAAAGGAGATCCTCAAAGAGTTCTCCTATGGGGACAACCGAATAACCATTTTTGGTTCTAGATAGCACCTTTAATTCTAAGAGTGCACTAAGCCTGTGTAACCTCCTAAATTCTCCTTCATGCTTTCCTCTCTTTGGCTACTGCCAGAATGTTAGCTCTGTGTGTGTGTTGGTCTCGTCCCACCTTCCTCCCACCACTCTGAAGGACTTGGCGATGAGCTTGTCAGAGAGGGACTCCTGGTTCTTGTCACACAGATGGCATTCACCCTGGAAATCTGGCTCCGTGTACAGCATCACCTGAGGAGGACAGAGACAGCGAAGGAAGAAAGAGTTAAACCATCGGTCACATTTACCGTAGACATAGTTCAAGTGAAAAGAGATTGCGTGACTGCAGAAGGATATACGATTGCACAAGATGTCTCACCTCTCTTCTGACGTTGCCCTGGTTTTCACTCGGAGCCTGAAACAGACACACGACAACTGAGTGCACGGAGTAAACATCAAAATGTCAAAGATTCTTTTCATATTCCCCTCAGGCTGACAAAGCGATCAAAACATTGCAACATTGAAGGAGCAGCGGGTGTTCTCTCTGTTCATTTTCCTGTCTGTTTCCGTCTCTCCACTGTCAGCTCCGGTAGAAAAGAGTCTCCAGGCTCCTACTCACCTGTAGGATGGGCTGGACAGAGCAGATGCGGTTGTCTGAAGAGCCCCAGTCAGCAGAGTTACTGTAGAAACCTTTCTCCAGGATATACTGGTCACCAGAGAAGTCCACGTGGGAGTAGGCGATCCATCTGAAGGAGAGAACAACGGAGTCAAACCTCCACTAATACTCTGACATCCTCCAATCACTGTTGAAGGGACCTTGTGTTTAATTTATTATGCCTATAATGTAATAAAAATTCCAGGTATTATCAAATATGATCATATTCTTCTTAACTTATCAACCAGGATCAAGTTATTACCGGAGCCATATCTATATTGGCTCTAGTGATGATCATATTCTTAGTAACTTATCAGCCAGGATCAAGTTATTACCGGAGCCATATCTATATTGGCTCTAGTGATGATCATATTCTTAGTAACTTATCAGCCAGGATCAAGTTATTACCGGAGCCATATCTATATTGGCTCTAGTGATGATCATATTCTTAGTAACTTATCAGCCAGGATCAAGTTATTACCGGAGCCATATCTATATTGGCTCTAGTGATGATCATATTCTTATTAACCTCTGACACACAAGCATTATATCCGTCATTACTATGCTATTACTATATAAAGCAGGGGTGAAAGTAAGGCGGTACGATCCGGTAGAACTTCCCGGCAAAACACGTAGCGGGGGTACGCTGTACCGGCTAAACATAAGCCTAGATCATAATAATAAAAAGAAAACGACAAGAAAACTGCGCGATCCAAAATGCGATGTGGTCGACGAGAGCGCGGACTATTTGCCACGGCAGAGATGAGCTAATGACACGGAGACGCGCGTGGACTTATTACATCCTGGCCTAATGACAGTCACCAGTGTCATTGCCCGTTGTGCTGTTTTGTGTACCAGGATGTCTCTTTACATTCACCACTGGTTGGAGGCTGGAAATATGATGCCAGTGGAAGAAGGTGTATCATAGTTAAAGAAGCCCTTTGACGTGATTGTTTGACAAATCAGATGAGACATCATGACTGGCTGTGTTCACGCCACAATAAAAAGGTGATACATTCTAAAAGTTAAAGGACAAATCTTTAGGACTAGAACCCACAGAGATCCCATTGAATTAATAGAGGTTCTATATGGAATTCTAATGATTAGGCCCATAAGAAAATACAGGAGGTCCAATACCGGGAATAAATGTATTATACGTTCACCCTTGTATATAACAATAGACTATACCCCGTGAGACTATACCCCGTGAGACTATACCCCGTGAGACTATAACCCGTGAGACTATACCCCGTGAGACTATACCCCGTGAGACTATACCCCGTAGGCTATACCCCGTGAGACTATAACCCGTGAGACTATAACCCGTGAGACTATACCCCGTGAGACGATTCCCCCTAGAGACTATACCCTGTGAGACTATACCCCGTGAGACTATACCCCGTGAGACTATACCCAGTGAGACTATACCCAGTGAGACTATACCCAGTGAGACTATACCCCGTGAGACTATACCCCGTGAGACTATGCCCCGTGAGACTATGCCCCGTGAGACTATGCCCCGTGAGACTATACCCCGTGAGACTATAACGCTGCTCGTCACAAGCGTGTGTACTTACGCTCCACTGAGGACCTGTATGGAGCGCGTGGTGGTGTGGTAACCAAACAGCTCCACGTCAGGAATGGCCTTGGTCACCTCAAAGGTGTTCTCCTGCTCCACCACCTCCTCCTCCTCCTCGTCTGGCTGCTCATACATCACCAGCATGGGCTCCGTCAGGTCCTACAAGGGGACAGAGGGGTCAGAGGTCACATGCTGTGGCTCCAGGTAGGAGTTGTCTTTAGGCACAGTTGTCTCTAGGACCAGCTACATCCTGAACTTAACCAGCAGGGAAGGAATAGCTACAGTAAGCGCGCTGGCGCCCACAGACACAGTGAGGTCTTGATGTGGTGTGTTCCACTGTCCTTCTAGATGCCATCTGTTGTTCCGTTTCTGGTCAAAAGTATTTCACACTGATTAGTTCAATGGAACTACATTTGTTTTTGAGTGAATGGCCACACTGCTCTATGGCAACAGGGGACAAGTTAATTCTAGATATTAATCTTAATCCCAATCCAAAAGCCTAACCTGAGTATGTCCCTGTGCCTGGGTCATCTAGATATAACACAGGTCACTGCCAAAATAATGGAAACACGTGAAATTGTTGCGTTTATATTTTCTTTGTATCCCGCATTTACTTAACAATTTCACTGAGTTAGCTTTATTACAGACAGAAATACTCCTCAGTTTCATCAGTTGTCCGGGTGGCTGGTCTCAGATGATCCCACAGGTGAAGAAGCTGGAGGTGGAGGTGCTGGGCTGTTGTGGTTAGATGTGGTCTGCGGTTGTGAGGCCGGTTGGACGTACTGCTAAATTCTCTAGAATGACGTTGGAGGTGGCTTATGGTAGAGAAATGTAAATGAAATTCTCTGGCAACAGCTCCGGTGGACATTCCTGCAATCAGCATGCCAACTGCACGCTCCCTCAACTCGAGACATCTGTGGCATTGGGTTGTGACAAAACTGCACATTTTAGACTTGCCTTTTTTTGTTCACAGCACAAGGTGGTGCTTCTACACAGGTGTTGTTCCTGAGTTAATTAAGAAATTAACATCCCATCATGCTTTGGGTCATGTATAAAAAATGCTGGGTAGGGAAATGTTTTGGCTACCATGGCTATGCCTCCGTAGGATGACAATGCCCCCATCCACAGGGGAACACTGAACACAAATGAAAGTTATGAAAATTGCGTCAACTGTTAGGACAAGGGGTAACAGCTAAACGAAATCCAACTGATGCCATTGCGTGAAGACGCACACATTGTAAGCACGAGCTGACAATATTTGACTATTTGTGACTGCAGTCATATCAACACTTCCATTCATTATAATGACATTATTTATTTTGTGCCAAATTTCAGTATTGATCAAGGCCACTTGGTGCTTATAATGTTTAGGCTACTGATGTTTTCGTCGTTTGACCACGCTTCTTGGTGGTTGGGGTATTTGATTTGATTTTGTCGTTATAGAAATAAGCTGCTACCATGTTCAAACGCATATGCGTTCTGTTTCATAGTTGTAACAAACGCACTCCATGAATAAAATGGATTAAACACGTTTCATTTAAAAAAAAATGTTTTTTTACATATAGCCTACAGTAACAAACTAATGAAAATGCTATTGTGTTATTTGAAATAAAATACCAATTCTAAATGTTACAATGTTACACTGCAGTCAGAATGACTCATTAGCTTGAAGGGAGGGGTCCATCGACACCCAGCGGTTCCAGTGTCAACTCGTCTCATACCCTTCATCTATACTGACTGAAGTGGTTTTAAGAAGTGACATCAATAAGGGAGCACAGCTTTCCCCAGTGTATGATAAACATGCCATTTAGGACATGATCATTCTTGCAGCATCTGGATACAAGGTCCTGACAGAGATGGGGGTGTAACGTGATGGTATGGCCCACTCACCGCTCGTATGACTCTGACGGAGCGCAGCTCGGAATCGCAGCCCCCCCACACCCTCCAGTCGTGGTAGTCTCCCTCCTCCAACAGATACTGGTGGCCTCGGAAACCCTCCTTCTCATAGCCAACCCAGCTACAAGTACAGGGAGACAGAGGATGAGATGCAGGAAGACACACACACACACACACACACACACACATACACACACACACACACACACATTACTCACCAGCCTCCCTGTACTTGGATGGATCCAGGGCTGTACATGAAGGCAGTCTGCTGTCTATCCAGTCTGGTCATGAAGTCTCTCATGTTGGTGTAGATCGTCCTCTTCTTCCCAGTGAAGTAAGGCTTGTCATACAGCACCAGCTGGAAGCAACAGGGAAAAACACGCTTCATTTGCTTCGCGTTTGTGTAATTAAATTGAGTTGATTGTTTGATTGACTCGTTCCTTCATTTCCGTATCATGGCCATAGCATTGCCATATCTCTTACCTTTGGCTCACCGGGTTTCTCCACTCTCGGTTCACCCTGTAAAAATAAAATCAATAAATAAATACAAATAAAAATGCAATGCATTTGCCTTGTTCCCCTGTAAAATGACATGGGAATGTGTATTCTACTCAATGTAAATCTAAACCGTGTACATTGCCCTGATTGTCTGTGCAATTCTAGAAAGGTGAAAGGTGTCCCGGAGGTGGAGGGGATTCTTACGATTTTGAGCGGGTGCACTGAGCCCACGTAGGGTTGTTCCACGCCCCAGGCTGCAGGGTTGGGGAACCCCCCCACCTCCAGGACACGTGGTACGCCCTGGAAAAAAGGCTGCGGGTACACCAGCCATCTGAAGAGAGAACATCCAAATCAGAACAGGGCTATCATAACAGAAGCTCGACCTCACAAAACCATGTCATTATGTTCGACAAAACAAACCATATAAAAAAATATAATCATCTACTTTCATAAAAAGGTTGATCCTTTTCCTCCTAAAAAAGTAGTTGGCCGAGCCGACTCTTGTTACTCACAGTCCAGCGTTGATGATGATGGAGTTGGCTTTGATGGGGAAGCCGAATATCCTGGCGTCATCTGACGTGTCTCTGAAGGTCACCTTCTTCCCCTCGGCATTCTCCTCTGGGAACAGACTGATCTCTGGCACACTGTAGTCCTGCGGGGGCAGAGAGAAATGTCAAGTATGGTACTTTGACACTAGAGGGTACTAGTTTCACAGAGAGAAGCGCATTTGTGATACAGGCATTTCGAAACAGCAATCCGTAAGAGTGCCAGAGTCTGTCAACACATCTACTGAACCACACCTAATCAGAGTGGCATAACTCTTGCCTTGTGGCATCCATCAACCCGTTTGAGACTATTTGGCTTGAGCCCATTTTAGTTGCATAATGAGTTCATTTATAATTGCATAATCCGCTTATTAGTAGTAATTGTTATTGGCTATGATGTTGGAGCTGGAAAGTGTTAATGCAACGACAAGGGAAGAAAGTGTCTGTATGTCCAGATATGTTATTGTTTTATGTTAATATTTCTAAGGAGGTTAAGTGAAGGGCCACAGTTGAGTCTCAGTTCCTGGTAAGGTCAGGCTAGTTCCTGTGGAACTAGGGCAGGGAGAGGCGTGGAGTACAACATTGAGGGCAGGACAACAGTTGGAGAAGAAACCTCTGGGAAGGCGGGGCTAGAGGGGACCATCTCAACAATATTCCAACTGTAGACGTATCTCTCTCACATACACAGACAGGTTCTGGACTGGGCCATGATAATACCAATAGGAGGAACAGACTCAGTTCTTACCCAGCAACAAAGAATCCGTCTAATCGGAACGGATAAATACATGCTTCTGTGAATTGTATGTGTGCTATACAGCTGCAACATCCAGTTTGGGCATAAAAAAAATCTAGCCTGAGCTTCCTGTCTGACTGGATTCGTACAAGAATTTAGAACCTAACATGCCTAAAGCCTTTGGAATTAGCGGCTACTCAAAAAGGCCTGGTTTGAGAAACAATGCTCAATGGCTTATCATAATAGTAATCTGTGACTTCTTCTTCTTACCCTGACTGCTCTCCGTACTGATCCTATGATGAACCTCCTGGCCGGCTTGGCCTCCACAACTTCTTCTCCTCCCTCCTTCTGTCCGTCCACTCCATTTTGCTTCTGTTGTTGTTCCCCTTCCTCCTCAGGGGCGTCGAAGGGGTAGGTGAGCTCTATGTCCCCCTCGTCCAGAGCTATCTTCTCCCCTTTGAAGTTGGGCTTCTCATACAAGACCCAGCTGCAGAGAGGAATGGAAAGACAGGAAAATTAAAGTCCATGGTCTGAACAAGATTCATTTGAACATAATGCATGACCTATATTGATTCAGTCATAATCACTTTTACACCTTTTTCGTGATATCCAATTGGTAGTTACAGTCTTGTCCCATCGCTGCAACTCCCGTACGGACTCAGGAGAGGCAAAGGTCAAGAGCCATGTATCCTAAAAAACACGACCCTGCCAAGTCGCACTGCTTCTTGACACACTGCTCGCTTAACCCAGAAGCCAGCCGCACCAATGTGTCGGAGGAAACACTGTACAACTGGCAACCGAAATCAGCTTGCAGGCGCCCGGCCCGCCACAAGGAGTTGCTAGAGCGCGATGGGACAAGGAAATCCCGGCTGGCCAAACCCTCCCCATAACCCAGATGACCCTGGGCCAATTGTGTGCCGCCTCATGGTTTTCCCAGTCACGGCCGGCTGTGACACAGCCTGGGAACAAACCCGGGGCTGTAGCGACGCCTCAAGCGGGGCGATGCAGTGCCTTAAGACCGCTGGAGGCTCCAAACCGCGCTTCTTAACACCCCGCCCGCTTAATTCGGAAGCCGGCCGCACCGATGTGTCAGAGGAAACACCATTCAACTGACGACCGAAGTCTGGATAGGACCTTTTATTCTAAGAGAGTGTACAGTAATAGGTTGTGAGAGACTATTTTCATTTATATCACACCCTGTATACAGTAATCTCTTCAGTTCAGGACAGTCCATTTACAATTCCTTTCTCAAGACCTCCACATGAGGGCTATATCCGTGTCATTAAAAATAATACAAATAGGTACACTACCGTTCAAAAGTTTGGGGTCACTTAGAAATGTCCTTGTTTTTAAAAGAAAAGCACATTTTTTGTCCATTAAAATAACATCACATTTTTTAGAGTAGGCAAATTATAACAAGAGGGAGAGACAGGTAGACAGATATGCAAATATTGCAATAGAGCATGCCAAGAATTTAGTCTCCTCTCCAGAGATCTCCTCAAAAAGTCCCAGCAGCACAGAGAAAGGGATGTGTGTGAGAGACGTAAAAGATTCCCGCTGCAGTGCTCGCACCCAGTGCAGGTGTTGGACTGCATGCCTTTGCTCCATTTCCTGGAATAAATCGTCCATTCCCTCTCTGGATTAACAAAAGAACTACAGTGTGTATTACTACTAGGTATTTGGTTGAGATCATACTGCAATTATCTTGATAATAATTCTATGGATTAGTGTGTGTGTGTGTGTGTGTGTGTGTGTGTGTATGTGTATGTGTGTGTGTGTGTGTGTGTGTGGATTACTGCTTAAAGCGTGTCAAATTTCAGACATTGGTGTTCAGTTCCGTGTATCTCAGCAGGTGATAGGGAGGCATTCAAGATCTACATGATTTGGCAGCATTGGAGATACTTTAATAACCTTGACAGGATAGTTTAAATATTGTTTCTTGCTTTGAGGTTGGGCCAAATATGTGGAAGTGACATGTGACATGAGGAAAAAGTGTGACCTTTGGTTTTGTTTGCTGCTGGAGGCAGTAAAATATAGGCACCAATGACACCATCTCTCTGTGGCTCTGTCTTTTTTCCAGGACACATAAGGTGCTTTGGAACAGCTGATTACATCCATTGTCGATCTGTTCACAACTGACTGTTTGTGTGTCTGTGTGTGTCCCTGCATGTCATATACCCGTGTGTGGGTGTGTGCATCCCCTCAAGTCTAATGTCCATGAGCAGTTCTAACTACAACAGTGAGTGAGTGAGCGAGCGTGCGTGCATTTGAATACTTACCCTCCCCTGACAACCCTGATCGAGATAGTCTCCTGTAGTTGCCAGGGTGTGGCATCAATGACATCACTCCGCACCTCAATCCGCTGGCCACACATTCCTGGCTGGTCAAAGATGAACATCTGGAAAAGACAGCACCATTTCATTAGAGATGCTCAACTTAAAAGAGCACACGGATACTGTACCGTGCTCCATCCTCTATCCTAGCATGGATGCTAGATCTGTTTGTGCTTTAGCCAATATCTCTGACGCACATTAAAACGTTCTGATCAAGGCCATTGTAAAAAAAGGGCATGTCAAGCTTTTGATAGGTCGCTCAAATAAAACCAACATGCTTTTAATGGTGAGCGAGGTTTGCTTCCCCGTTTCTTTTCAACGACGATGTCATTTTTTTGGTTTGCACAGTTGACTCACGTTTGTGGAGCGCCCGCCACTTCTTACTGTATATTAAAGGAACACGCTAATCTCATGGCCAGGCTAACTCTAGCCAGCTCTTTCCTCCATCACTAGAGGCAGCAAACAGCAAAGAGAGTGTGACGCAACTTAGCTACAGCCGCTTTGTGTTGTTAGCCATGTGAACGTTCAGGCAAGGTACCGTATGCTATTGTGCATCACAGCCAGGCTCTTTAAATCAGAACCTGTCGGAGCTAAATGTCAAGCAAGTCCGTAGGTGCCATGACAAATTCCATGTTGACGGAGAAAAGCTCATTGAAGCATGCAGGAGCAAGCTTGACATTTATCTAGTTTCATAATCTTAATGGCAAAAGGCAAATAGGGCAGGTATGTAGCTAGTGTTACTTAGTAACCCCACCGCGGTAATTTAAATACCACAGTAATTGTTTGAGCACAGGATCGTTTGACTGGAGCACAAAAGCATTGGCAAGGCATGGATGTAACTTCTGCCAAAGAGGAAGTAATTGTGAATGGCTAATAACGAGAGACTTGAAACCGTAACCAGCAATAAAACTAAAACATGCCGATCAAGTACGCCCAATGTTTTTGAGGAAAAGCGATCAAAGTTCATTCGAGTTGCCTCTTTGTGAAACAAGAAAGAGATAGGCTTTTGGCATAAATGCGTCGGCCATCACCAGTGAGTGAGCTGCTCATCATTGGGTAAATAAATCAGTGAAACTGGAAAGCATGTTTAGGACCATCATTTCCTGTTCATATTGTAGCCTACAACATGACTGCATACACCTAGGCCTGGGCTATTGATGGATTCACGGTCATTTTTATTGATCTCAGATTGTCAGAGTAGCCTGTCATTTCGATCATTTGTACAGTATTAAAAAAGATTCTGCCAAAGTCTCCAGTCATGAAAAAGAGCACATTTTCCCCGGACCCTAGGCTACTGAAATGCCTCGCCTCTACAGCTCTATTCCACTACGCAAATGCGATGATATGCATGCAATGCTTTCTGCTTCCGGTACCTCACCCCCCTCTTTTGTTCACTTTTTGTTCCGGAACCTCCCGATTTACAAATGATGCACTGATTATGATTTAATTTTCTCTCAAATAAAGCACTGCAAGCTTTGTCGACCCTATGCTGGGGTTGCGACCCTTAGGTTGGGAACCCCTACTCTTGTAGTATGTTAGGACTATAGTGAATGAACTGGGCTTTCAGTAATATTGTCCAAATCACTAAGTGTGCATTGGAAAAAAGACAATGGCTTTCTTTCCACTTCCACACAGATCTGATTGATTGATCCAAATGTTCAACAGCCTAAATAGAGAATGATGTTTGGATGAGTGAATCTGACTGGAATCATACTCATCTCATTTCCTCAGCTTTACCATGCTCCACATGAGATCCCTCTCCTCATCCTTAATTACTTGCCTTCGGCAACTAACTGTCACTTTGGGGTACGGTGAAGTGTGAAGCCATTAATTCACTTTGAATTAGCCTCATAACCTGGTGAAAAACTGCTAACATGGTGGCTAACCTGGTGAGCAGTCATCCTTCACTACATCTAAAAAAAAGGTTGCAATGGGACATTGACCTTTACTTCAGGACACATTGTATACTGTAGGACAAAGGCGATAGATGAGGGATAGAGGTGAAGTTGTTTCACAGTCAGACAGACACTCACCTTTCCTGGCCGAGGGTTGAGCTTTCCATGTTCTTTCTCCTTGGTGAGCTGCAGACACACAGAGAAAACAGCCATCTAGTCATTTCATACTTTTATCAAACCACTATAAATAGCACATAGTTATCTTACCTATCAATCTTTTAAGATGAATGCGGTAAGTTGCTCTGGATAAAAGCGTCTGCTAAATGACTAAGATGTATATATATATTTTTTTTAATGTAACAGTGCATCACTAGACTTTCAACAGTATGTCATGTTTAACTTGTCTTGGACAACACATTAGGGATTGGAATCTAAATAGTTAACATGCCAAACCTCAAAATATCTCAACTACTGCAGCAACAGTACCCAAACAACTACAGAAATGTTAAATCTAAAAACCCCAGCCACCCTGTCAACCCATTTTGCAATTACTGATGAACACACACAAGGCCACCCATGTCCCATTACTCCCTGAGAGAATGCAAACATCAACTTCACATTGAGAGGCATGAGACAGACAACAACAAACTACTGTGTGTGTGTGTGTGTGTGTGTGTGTGTGTGTGTGTGTGTGTGTGTGTGTGTGTGTGTGTGTGTGTGTGTGTGTGTGTATTTTTGTCCACACAATTAACCATTCAAAAGTGGGAATACCCTTTGCAGTGATTTACTACTGTTGATCTATTTCACGTTATTTCAGCCAGTAAGAGACAATTTCAGTATTCCTCCATCTAGGAGAACTGGTTCTGAGGAAGACGAGGAGAGGGGAGCGGCCATTTTGAAAGCACAACAACCTAGAAGGAAGTGAGAAAGACACATTCTTGTGTCATTTGTTCTCGTCTCACCAGACCTTGACATTCCTTGGTTACACCTGTTTCTCAATGACATGTAGTAGTGGCATGTAGCTGGAATGCAATAGAATGTGTCCACACTGCGGTCTGTAGTCCTTCACCTTTCTGGGTGGACAGGTAGAGAGTTTGTGTTTGTTTTGTGTGCGTGTGTGTGTGTGTGTGTGTGTGTGTGTGTGCGTGTGTGTGTGTGTGTGTGTGTGTGTGTGTGTGTGTGTCTCTTTATGTGCAAGTCATTAGGGTATCAAATGTCTGCTTGACTCTTTGCAGTAGGAGCTCATAGAAAATAGGAACTTATCCTCTCGATCGCTTTACACTCTATAATCAAAGATCAAATATGGTATGAAAGTCCTTCCTACTTCCTGGATCATATCCAATCCTGTTTTTGAATGGCCTTCAAACTCATATCATCAAATTCATGAAAACTCGGTCAATTAAGAGATGTACAATTCGATTCGTATTAGTGGATTCATTTACTTCTACCCAATGTCATCTACGAAGGCTTTTGGTTACAAAAAGAAACCACTATCGAAAACCTTAATGAAAGGCATCAGGCAGAAGTAAATGAATCCCTGAATACAACTGGAATTTTTACATATATCTTAAGTGACCGCATCTTCATAAATTTGAAGACAATCTTGAAGGCCATTCAAAAATAGCATGGGACATGATCCAGGAAGTAGGCGGGACTTTCATATCATATTCAGGTCATGAACAGAATCTGTTGCTGCTCCAATCCACACATTGCTTATCCTGGCAGGACTGTCTAGTAAGACTTGCTGCCTTAACACTGCACCCTGAAACGTTTGTGGCTAAATGAGCCTTGAACTATAACAAAGTGGCCCTCGACTTCATTCAGCTTGAGCATTCGAAACAGTAACAGTACACCGGTCGACTGTGTCCCACCCGCTCACTTGAAAATGAGCCGAGGGGAAGATTGAGCCACAGCTTAAAAGACCTCCGATTACTACCTTGGCTTTGCCATTGCCATTTCACAGGGAAAAAGAGGGGTTGGCGGGTGGGACACAATGGAGATAGCCCGGTTAGCCAATGTGCGAGGGCACTGGATGGTCGGCCCAATTGAGGTAGTATGTACATGAATGTATAGTTAAAGTGACTATGCATATGTGATAAACCGAGAGTAGCAGCAGCGTTAAAAGAGACGTGCCAACATGAATGAAATAATGTCATTAAGTGCAATTGAAGATTATAAGGCAAGAAAGGTTCATGCTCTTTTTTTCATGCATCTTCGCTTGCTGAGGGAAATGCCTTACCAGACTCAGTGAGCCATAGTCAAAACAGTCCGGTACGGAACGTATTCAAAATGCTGCAGGTGCAGCATAAGCCGTAAGTCAACGTGTACAGTCATTAAACACACAGCGTGTATCTCTGTTGTCTTTGGGGGTAGGAAAAAAACGACTGAAACTGCTGAGAGACGAAGTGAGCACATCCCACAATAGAGGGATCATCATTTGATGACACAGCGCTGCCAAGGTCCTTTTGTCAAAGGTGTACTGCGGTATTTATCCAGATTGTTTATGTGCGGAGTGTGCCTTTCCAGTTTGCGACAGGAAAATGGTTGTAAAGGACACTAGTCCATGCTAAAGACAATTGACCTGCATAATTCATAACGCATATGGCGCTTTCCATGACAGACTGTCCAGGTGAATCCAGGTGAACTCTATAATCCCTTAATGGTGTCTCCTGTTAAATCCACTTCAATCAGTGTAGATGAAGGGGAGGAGGCAGGTTAAAGAAGGATTTGTAAGCCTTGAGATATGGCTTGTGTGTGTATGTGTGCCATTCAGAAGGTGAATGGGCAAGACAAAAGATCAGTGCCTTTGAACGGAGTATAATATATACAGCCAAAAGCAAACAGGAAAACGCTCATCGAGAGGCAGCGCTCCGATTGGCTGGGGACTTTAATGCAGGGAAACTTAAATCCGTTCTACCTCATTTCTACCAGCATGTTAAATGTTCAACCAGAGGGAAAAAAAAACTCTAGACCTCCTTAACTCCACACACAGAGACGCATACAAAGTTCTCTCTCTCCCCCCATTTGGCAAATCAAGACCATAATTCTATCCTCCTAATTCCTGCTTACAAGCAAAAACTAAAACAGGGAGCACCAGTGACCTGGTCAATAAAAAAGTGGTGAGATGAAGCAGATGCTAAGCTACAGGACTGTTTTGCTAACATAGACTGGAACATGTTCAAGAATTCTTCCGATGGCATTTAAGAGTACACCACATCAGTAAGTGCATCGATGACGTCATCCCCACAGTGACTGTACGTACATACCCACACCAGATGCCATGGATTACAGGCAACATCCGCACTGACCTAAATGGAAGAGCTGCCGCTTTCAAGCAGGCATTACAGGACTAAGATTGAATTGTACTACACCGGCTCCGGCGCTCGTCGGATGTGGCAGGGCTTGCAAAGTATTACAGACTATAAAGGGAAGCACAGCCGCGAGCTGCCCAGTGACACAATCCTACCAGATGAGCTAAATTACTTCTATGCTCGCTTCAAGGCAAGTAACACTGAAACATGCATGAGAGCCACAGCTGTTCTGGACGACTGCGTGATCACACACTCCACAGCCGGTGTGAGCAAGACCTTTAAACAGGTCAACATTCACAAGGCCACAGGACGTGTACTCCGAGCATGCGCTGACCAACTGGCAAGTGTCTTCACTGACATTTTCAACCTGTCCCTGACTAAGTCTGTAATACCAACATGTTTCAAGCAGACGTATCTCATGTGTATCTCACTGATCATCCCTAAAGCCAACACCTCATTTGGCCGCCTTTCGTTCCAGTTCTCTGCTGCCTGTGACTGGAACGAATTGTAAAAATCGCTGAAGTTGGAGACTTTTATCTCCCTCACCAACTTCAAAACATCTGCTATCTGAGCAGCTAACCGATCGCTGCAGCTGTACATAGTCTATCGGTAAATAGCCCACCCATTTTTACCTACCTCATCCCCATACTGTTTTTATTTATTTACTTTTCTGCTCTTTTGCACACCAATATCTCTACCTGTACATGACCATCTGATCATTTATCACTCCAGTGTTAATCTGCAAAATTGTAATTATTCGCCTACCTCCTCATGCCTTTTGCACACAATGTATATAGACTCCCTTTTTTTCTACTGTGTTATTGACTTGTTAATTGTTTACTCCATGTGTAACTCTGTGTTGTCTGTTCACACTGCTATGCTTTATCTTGGCCAGGTCGCAGTTGCAAATGAGAACTTGTTCTCAACTAGCCTACCTGGTTAAATAAAGGTGAAAGAAAAAAAGAAAGAAAAAAAAGAAAAAAAAGACCACCCAACATGTTGGTATTACAAACACTAAGGTAACCTGCCTAAATGACTACTGACCTGTAGCACTCACGTCTGTAGCCATGAAGTGCTTTGATAGGCTGGTCACAGCTCACATCAACACCATTATCACAGAAACCCTAGACCCACTCCAATTTTCATACCGCCCCAAAAGATCAACAGATGATGCAATCTCTATTGCAATCCACACTGCTCTTTCCCACCTGGACAATAGAAACACCTACGTGAGAATGCTATTCATTGACTACAGCTCAGCGTTCAACACCATAGTGCCCTCAAAGCGCATCACTAAGCTAAGGACTCAACATGGGGGCCCCTCAAGGGTACGTGCTGAGTCCCCCTCCTCCCTGTTCACTCCTGCATGTTCACTCATTAAGTTTGCCGACTGCAATCACCGGCCAGTTAATACTTATTTTCCACCATAATTTGAAATTTTTAAAAGTCTGTGATTTTCTGGATTTTCTTTCTTATTTTGTCTGTCATAGTTGAAGTGTACCTATGATGAAAATTACAGGCCTCTCATCTTTTTAAGTGGGAGAACTTGCACAATTGGTGGCTGACTAAATACTTTTTTGCCCCACTGTATATGCAGATCCAGTCTTATACTCAGCTGGCCTCTCCCTGGTTGTTGTGTTAAATGCTCTACAACAAAGCTTTCTTAGTGTCCAACAAGCTTTCTCTGCCATTAATCTTGTCCTGAACACCTCCCAAACAAAGGCAATGTGGTTTGGTAAGAAGAATGCCCCTCTCCCCAAAGGTGTGATTACTACCTCTGAGGGTTTAGAGCTTGAGGTAGTCACCTCATACAATTACTTGGGAGTATGGCTAGACGGTACACTGTCCTTCTCTCAGCACATATTAAAGCTGCAGGCTAAAATTAAATCTAGACTATCGTAATCGCTCCTCTTTCACCCCAGCTGCCAAACTAACTCTAATTCAGATGACCATCCTGCCCATGCTAGATTACAGAGACGTAATTTATAGATCGGAGGTTAGGGTGCTCTCGAGCGGCTAGATGTTCTTTACCATTCGGCCATCAGATTTGCCCACCAATGCTCCTTATAGGACACATCACTGCACTCTATACCCCTCTGGAAACTGGCCATCTCAGTATACCTGCCACAAGACCCACTGGTTGATGCTAATTTCTAAAACCCTCTTAGGCCTCACTCCCCCCTATCTGAGATATCTACTGCAGCCCTCATCCTCCACATACAACACCCGTTCTGCCAGTCACATTCTGTTAAAAGGTCCCCAAAGCACACATCCCTGGATCACTCAACTTTTCAAAGTTTGCTGCTGCTGATAGACTGGAACGAGCTGCAACAAACACTCAAACTGGACAGTTTTAACTCAATCTATTTATTCACAGACTCAATCATGGACACTCTTACTGACAGTTGACTGCTTTGCGTGATGTATTGTTGTCTCTACCTTCTTGCCCTTTGTGCTGTTGTCGGTGTGCAATAATTTTTGTACCATGTTTTGTGCTGCTACCATGTTGTGCTGCTCCCATGTTGTGTTTCTACCATGTTGTTGTCATGTTGTGTTGCTACCACGCTGTGATGTCATGTGTTGCTGCCTTGCTATGTTGTTGTCTTAAGCCTCTCTTTAGGTAGTGTTGTCTTTTGTCGTGAAGTGTGTTTAGTTCTATATTTATTTTATGATTATTTTTTAATCCCAGCCCCCGTCCCCGCAGGAGGCCTTTTGCCTTTTGGTAGGCCGTCATTGTAAATAAGAATTTGTTCTTAACTGACTTGCCTAGTTAAATAAAAGGTCCAGGACCATAGCGTATGTCCAGGACGATACCAGTGTGGCGATACTCTTTAGTATCGTGGCAAGGAAACAAAACACAAAGCAGATTTTGACTTCTTTATGAAAACAGCCCTAACGTTGGAAACAAACATCATTGTGTTGTCATCCAGCATCACGTGCATTTATTTTCCAGGCTATAGCTCACAATATTTTACACACAGCAGGTTTTTAAAGGAATAAAGAGTTTGGTCTGCTTGGTGTTTTGCGATACTTGCATTGTCACAGCCCACCATGTACCCACGCCTCTCCACCTCCCAAGTGTCAACCTCCAGCCAAGCACCGCAGGCTGGAAATGTGCTTACAGATTACATCGCGCCGTCTCAGCACGATACGTTTAGACTGCGCACAGACTTGTGTAAGAGCGAGATGAACGGAACAGCGGGGGGGAAAGACAGAGAAGACTTAATCGTCCCCCCCCCCCCCTTCCACCATCCTCCCTCCTCTCCTGGGCCAGGCTGTCGACTCAGCTCTGTCAGATCCACCAGTAAGCAAAGGTCAAAGTTGAGGTAAACGAAAGATGAAAAGACGAGGCGTGTCAGCCCAAGCAGGATTCGATCGCTGGGTGGATAAGTGCTGCCGAGAACACTGTGCCAAGATGAATTATGCCCCTAATACTATCTGGATGGGTAGCTTTCATTCATGTCATAGATGTACAGACATAGATGCACAGTGTGTCCAAGGCCTGTTGCCATAGACACATCTTATTAAGATCATGTAAATTCCTGTATATTCTAATTCCCCTCCTAAACTCCAACCGTTGTGTTCTGATAGGTATGTCTCTGCGTGTGTTGGACTTTCTCTTTCACCCTTTCACGCTCCCCATCTCTAGCTCTCCTTCTCTTGATGTCTCACTCTCCCTTTGCTTGTCTCTCTCTCTCTCTCTCTCTCTATTCTTTCCCTCCCTTTTCCTCTCTGTTGGCAAAAGGAAAGCAGGATGAGGCTGTAAAAGCCAACAGTGGGCACTGAAAACAGTCTCCAAAACACATGCCTGGCAACACCCAGATGATAACAGGCCACTCATTGTACCTGTTCTGGTGACGTAGCATTCATGTAGGTCAGATAGCCACCAGCATTACAGGTTACTGAACTGCCCGTGTGACTTCTGTCCCGAATTCTTAGCTGAGATCTAGGCTATGCATGCCCAGAAACTCTTGCATAAATCATAGATTAATGTCAACTTGAGTCCCACACGTGGATCTCACATTCAGATGTATACAAGGATTCTACCGATATAACGGAGGTCAGAGAGCCAGTTCCATTGAGGAGCCAAATCACACGGTGAAAGGGTCAATAATAGTCTCAGTGACAGAAACATGAGCTGCTCAGGTCTACCTGTGGCCTGAGGGGAGGCAGGGTTATTAGATATCCGGACCGGCACACAAACAGAACTCGCGTGTGCACTGTGCCAACTCTGCAAAACACAGTTTGCATAGGATAAGTGTCAACGTCTCGGTCGAATGGTGAAAGATAAAGCTCCCCACTGGACGAGCGGTGCTCAGTATCTCCTAATGTCAGTATGTACACGCACCTGTGTGGCTGATGTATATGCCTGACAATGTCATTAGCGGGAACATCAGGATGTGGCCTTGTGGGATGTTGTAACTCCTGCCATGTCCCGTCAGAGATGCGTCTTTTCCCGCTTTTTTTTGGTTTGTTGCTCATCTGTATTGTTTGCTGTGACTGTATTTATTAGAGAGCTGAAAATGTGTATTACGAATGCAGATGGGAGGAGCTAGTAGCTACATGAGACGGGAGCACGGATACTGTGGCTGATGTAATGCTTCTAGCCATGGGATCCATTGCGTTTCATCAGCCTCCGGTACCATTTCACCTTTCATCCGGAAAGGGCATCGGCGTCACCGCGGTGGAACTCATTAAGTGAAAGGAACCTGCAATGGTAATTTGCACTTTTTCTCAAATCAGATTGTCACGTAAATCTCTTCCTAAACTCATCTGTTCTTCAAAACGTCCAATGCTGACAAAAATGCTCGGTAGGCGTGTAAAACATGTACATCCTGAAAACTTAGGCTGAGTTCCAATTCTTCCTATCCCTCCTATATTCTTCTCCTCTCACACTAGTGTTCTCACAATCTCTCACTACACATATTTAAAAAAATGTGTCATGAGGCCAATGGTGAAATACGTGTCCAAGACAAATCCAATCCAATTGCAGTCCTATTAAATGCCCCTATTCCCCCTGTACTAGACCCCTTCCCAAATGACTCTTTGTCATGAATTCTATCACACTCCTTTTACCATCCCCATGATCCCAGTATTCACACAATCTTCCTGAAACCTTTTCCAACTAAAAGTACTCACATAGGCATCGGGGAAAGCTCTATACTTGGGCACCAGGTTCTTCTCTGGCTCTGGACTGAAGTGAGATCCTCCATGGACAGACCCTGTGTTGAACAGTGGTGAGTTCAGGCCTTCGTTACTGAAGCTCCTCTGCAGACCCAGACCAATAGAGCCCACAGAGCCCATACCACCCAGTCCCGGGCTGAGCTTGGACTGGGAGTCGTTGGAATTGGCGAACGACCTGTGGATGTCCAGAGATGAGCTTGTGGGACTGACGAGGCTTCCGAGGGTAGAGGTGAAGCTAGGGAGGGGAGGGGGCCTGCTCATTCGAGAGTTGGTGTCGGTGTTGTTTCCGGTTAAGGAGCCAGACATCAGGGAGGAGAAACGTTCGTAGCGGAAGGGGGTAGAAGGGTCAGTTCCGGTTCCAGCTCCAGATTCAAATCCAAGTCTGCTCCCAGGCCCACCGGCCATGCCCATACCAACCCCTGAGCTCATGCGGTCCTGGTTAGGCCCTATGTCCGGTAGGGAGCTCGTACGGAAAAGAGAGTGCCGCTGGCCTGGGCTATGGGCATTGCCATTCTCCTGTGGCTGATCAATCGATGCTGAACGATAGCTGGAGAAGAGGAACGAGTTGTCCAGGCGCGAGGGGCTTGGAGACTGGTTGTTGCCCCCTCCGTTTAGTATGGGGGACGGCGAGTGCTCTGAGGACGAGTCACTGCCCAAGGAGCTCTTCCTCACGATGATGCTGTTAAGAGCCGAGGCTCGGAGTGGGAGGTTGAGGCTTCCACGGTTCAAATGGTGGTCCCCAGCCTGCTGCTCCTGCTGCTGTTGGAGCTGCTGGAGCTTCATCAACTCCAGAGGGGAGCGCATCTCTTTGGGGGCACCCCGTTTGAGGCCCAGGTCTGCGGGAAGGATGTAACGGTTGTTAGGGACCTCCAGCGAAGACCCAGCGGGCACCTGGGGAGATTTGGTGTTGGTGGGGGTGGAGCAGGGGGCATCCTCCACGATAGGGGAAAGGGAGGAGAAGATGGAGGGGGCAGTGGTCCCACGCAGGTTCCTCTGCCTCTGGACCGGGATAGGGTTCATGCTCTTCAGGGTGTCCACCAGGCATTCCATGTCACCGTGATAGGGGGAGCCTGGGTCAGGGGTCACGGGAGAGGAAGAGGGGGAAGGGTCTGAGGAGGAGGGGTCAGGGAGCAGCTCCACGAGTGTGGCCTTGTACACCCCAGAGAAGAAGTCACTGCTGTCTCTGCTGTAGTCCACGTCGTCAATAGACTGACCCTCCGAGGAGAAGTTTGAGACTGGGAGCGACTGTGGATCACAGCCTGATTTTATCTTCTTTGCCACGGACTCTCCCGCCCTACTCTTTTGCTCTACCCCTCTCTCTCTCTGTCCTGCAGGTGCAGTGGCTAGCTCCTCCTCCTCTTCCCACTCCCTCCTCCTCCCCCTGCCTGTTTCTGGCTCGCTACTCTCATGGCTCAGCTGAACTTCGCTCCTGTCGCTCAGCCAGTGACCGTTGCCGGGGGAACCGGGCATGTTCGAGGAGTGGGAGGACAGGCCAGGTTCCTGGAATGGCGGCCCGGGGGAGGTGAGGTGTTGTCTGTACACAGGGAGGGAGGGGGACAGGGAGGAGTACAATCCATTGTACGTGGACACTCTTGACTCATTCGACTGAGAGTCAGAGCGCCAGGACACCCCTGTGGGGTCGAAAGTGGTTTGCGCCCCCTCATCCTGGTTTCTCCATTTGTATTCTGGTACGACTGGACCTAGGTCACTTTCAGTTCTATTGGGGTCAGTGATAGTGCTTGTACTGTAGTCCACACTGTATTCAGTGTGGTCTGTGGTGTCATTGTCGGTGACCTGGGAGACTTTGCGGAAGTCCTGTTTTGATTCCTCCATGCCCTCGTGGGTGGGAGAGGGTCTTATAATGAGAGTGGAACGGAATAATTTCATCTCGCTGTCTGACTCCAGATAAGCCACTATCTGCTGAATTTCTGAATCAGAGTCTTTTAAAGCAGTACTGAGAACAGCTGAAGCATCCAGTGACCTAACAGGTAGGAGACAAACAGAATGGCACAAGTTAATAATAGTCATTGACCAATCATGGCAGTGTGTTAAGGACTGTTTAGTCAAGAGGTGGTAATTATCTAGGCGAGCTATGAAAATCATAGAGGTGAACTTTAGGTATGCAGAATTGGGTGTACTGTAAAAAAACAAAAAAAGTTAACAGAAGCTAGGCTACATGCTTCACCAGCAGTGTGGTTTTGTGTCATTGATTGGGAAATGTAACAATGATGGCCCAAAAACTGTATACATCTTCTTGTGTATAGTTAGTACATTACTATTAAGACCAATATATATTATACGTTGTGTGGTGGGCCAATTTTCTTTCAGACTGTCCAACCTAAAATGTATACTGGGACAAAAAAAAAAAAAAAAAACTTACACACATTGCAACAATGTTTAATCAGAGATTAGTTTGTGTTTACAATGTGTACGAAGAGTTGCTGAAAGCTAAAGGTTATTTTAAGTCAACAGGTTTCAAATGATGCCAGGCCAAACCTACTGTGATACTACTGTGGATGTAACCATTTGTTAAATCCCCTTTGAGCTTGAATGTCACAGGTTTACGTGACAAATTCATTTGAAATGAATCACTATTTCGCCTTCAAAAATGCCTTCAAAATGAACTCCAAACAAAGCATTACAGGTACAGTCACTTTTTAAATCTCAGTACTATTCCACACATGACTCAAATACGCGTTAACAGCTATAGTGATTACTGTTCTGTTACAGCTCTCTGTGTTGGGAGGTGGCATGAACTAAAGTGCCCTACCTACTCTTCGCAGAAGGAATGGGGGGAGGGGGGTTTCAAGAAGCACTAGAGGTCAAAAGATCAGAAAATAGCACTGTGTTGTGATAACCTTTCCACAAACCTGTTGGTGTACAACCTGAGCTCTCTCATACAGTGCCAGTCAAATGTTTGGACACACCTAGTCATTCAAAGGTTTTCTTTATTTTTCAAAATGTTCTACATTGTAGAATAATACTGAAGACATCAAAACTATGAAATAACACATATGGAACCATGTAGTAACCAAAAAAAGTGTTAGATCAAAATATATTTCAGATTCTAGCCACCCTTGATGACAGCTTTGCACACTCTTGGCATTCTCTCAACCAGCATCACATGGAATGCTTTTCCAACTTTCTTGAAGGAGTTTCCACATATGCCGAGCACTTGTTGGCTGCTTTTCCTTCACTCTGTGGTCTAACTCATCCCAAACCATCTCAATTGGGTTGAGGTCAAGTGATTGTGGAGGCCAGGTCATCACTCTCCTTCTTGGTCAAATAGCCCTTACACAGCCTGGAGGTGTGTTGGGTCACTGTACTGTTGAAAAACAAATGATAGTACCACTAAGTGAAACCAAGATGGGATGGCGTATCGCTGCAGAATGCTGTGGTAGCCATGCTGGTTAAGTGTGGCTTGAATTCTAAATAAATCGCTGACGGTGTCACCAGCAAAGCACCCCCAAACCATCACACCTCCTCCATGCTTCACGGTGGGAACTGCACATGCAGAGATCATCCGTTCAATTACTCTGTCTCACAAAGACACAGTGGTTGGAACCAAAAATCTAAATTTGGACTCATCAGAACAAAGGACAGATTTCCACGGGTCTAAATCCATTGCGCGTGTTTCTTGGCCCAAAAAAGTATATTCTTATTATTGGTGTCCTTTATTAGTGGTTTCTTTGCAGCAATTTGACCAAGAAGGGCTGATTCACACAGTCTCCGCTGAACAGTTGATGTTGAGATGTGTCTGTTACTTGAACTCTGTGAAGCATTTATTTGAGGCTGGTAACTCTAATGAACGTATCCTCTGCAGCAGAGGTAAGTCTGGATTTTCATTTCCTGTGGCGGTGCTCATGAGAGCCAGTTCCATCATAGCGCTTGATGGTTTTTGCAACTGCATTTGAAGAAACATTCAAAGTTCTTGACATTTTCCGGATTGACTGACCTTCATATCTTAAAAAGTAATGATTGACTGTCGTTTCTCTTGGCTTATTATATATATATATATATATAACTTATTATATAACTTTTAACAAGACACACCTGTTGTTAACTGAAATGCATTCCAGGTGACTACCTCATGAAGCTGGTGGAGAGAATTCCAAGAGTGTGCAAAGCTGTCATCAAGGCAAAGGGTGGCTACTTTGAAGAATCTCAAATATAAAATATATTTAGATTTGTTTAAAACTTTTCTGGTTACTACATGATTCCATATTTCATAGTTTTGACGTCTTCACCATTATTCTACAATGTAGAAAATGGTCAAAATAAAGAAAACCCCTGGAATGAGTAGGTGTGTCTGAACCTTTGACTGGTGCTGTACGTCAAATCAAAACAGATGCCAGACATGCATTCCTCATAGGTCACTGTTGCATAATTACTATGTTTTGAAGTATGATTAATATGCTTTCAGCAGAAGCGGTAACACTTTAATTGGATAGTCCATCTGTAGATGCTCTACAGACAGACAATCTACAGACTAGTCATGTGGGAATCCAAATCAAACCTGGTCCTGGGGACTCAAAGGGTTGCACTCCCCTGCTCTAACCCACTGAACCATGAGAACCACAGACTTACGATCAGACGAAGCATTTGATTTCGTGTCCATGACAAAAATGTGTTGGGTCTGTTCAAACATGTAGGGTCTCTCTCTAGGGACAGGTACAAATAGACAGATTCAACATAAAGTGTACAATATGCACACTACTAGAGAGACAAGTGGGGTGCCAAGTCAGACGTAAGTGTCCTATCTATGTGTTCCAGACTAAACAGCAGTCCTTTTATGAGTTGACAACAAATGTTTACCTACGTTAAATGGAGTTCATCTATCCTCACAACTCCTCCCTGATTTCATACTACCATTTTGGAGAGATTTGACAGCACATCACTACAACAGCGTAGCAGCACATTTCTCTT
This sequence comes from Oncorhynchus nerka, assembly GCF_034236695.1. NCBI lineage: Eukaryota > Metazoa > Chordata > Actinopteri > Salmoniformes > Salmonidae > Oncorhynchus > Oncorhynchus nerka. Next base: position 60,253,451 of record NC_088399.1, read on the forward strand.
TCGACACTATTTCTTTATCCAACTTCTTTCCGGTGTTTTTCTTGGTAGTGTGCTATGGCACTTCTCCATCCGTCCGTTTCAGCAGGTAGATCCACTCATCACAACACCTGGCCCCGGGGAAGACAGAAGGGCTTAGCTACCACATACCACCGCACCTCTGCTGGAACATGCAGCTTTATAAAGAGCGACTGCCTCTAAAAAGCAACTTCTCGTTTTTTAATATATATATATATTTAAACGGCCTATGTGTCATTGGTATGAATCAAATATTTATTCCAGTGTCAAAGTTTAGTATCATGTGTAAATACGATCATTTTGGTCATAAAGTCAGTCTCGTCCAAAACTAAGATTTGTGAGATGATAGGAAAAGATTGTATGTCATGGAATGAAGGGTAACATAACAGTTTCCTATGGGTTGGGTTTATTTCAATCCTGCACACATGCCCTCAGTTCGGAGCGCAGCTGCACGCGACCTGATCGTAATACCCATGATCAATTTGGTTTGACATCCCTATGGGGCTAGTTAGGGACCATCAGGAAATGTACATGGGACTACATTTTAAAAGGCCAATAGGTCAACTTCGCCACAGTCGCACACCAGCCGGCTGAGGCTAACTTGGCTAATCATTTGGTTAACGCTTCACACCTCTTCACACCACACTCTTCCCGTTTGAATTCAATCATGGCTGCTAGCATTTCTTGAAGAACCAAATCTAAAATAAGGCTGAATCAGGAAGTGCAGTCGCCCTTTAAAACGTCAAATCAACACAAACTCACAATAATCTGCTCCAACGTGAGAAATTGGTAATTCACACACACACACACACACAAGCTGACACACCTGTGCTGGCGGAGTGATCCCAGGAAAATAACCTGTCCCTCAACGCCAATACAAAGGAAGGATCTTATTGAGGACTACAGGAGACAGAAGAGGGAGCATGCCTGCATCGTCATCGACGGGGACAGTAGATAGGATCAAAAGCTTGAACTTCCTTGGTGTACACATCACTGATGACCTGAAATGGTCTCACCACACCGGCACTGTGGTGAAGAAGTGCAACAGTGCCTCTACAACCTCCTGTGGCTGAAGACATTTGGCATGGCCCCTAAGACACTCATGAACTTCTACAGATGCACCATTGAGAGCATCCTGTCGGGAATATATCACCACCTAAGATTTTACTGAGTTACAGTTCATATAAGGATATCAGTCATTTAAATAAAATAATTAGGCCCTAATCTCTGGATTTCACATGACTGGGAATACAGATATGCATCTGTTGGTCACAGATATCTTTAAAAAAAAATTAAAAAGTAGGGACGTGGATCAGAACCAGTCAGTATCTGTTGTGACCATCATTTGCTTCATGCAGCGCGACATCTCTTTCGCATAGAGTTAATCAGGTTGTTGACTGTGGCCAGGGAAATGTTATCCCACTCCTCTTCAATGGCTGTGTGAAGTTGCTGAATATTGGCGGGAACTAGAACATGCCGTCATTCACATCCAAAACATGCTCAATGGGTGACATGTCTGGTGAGTATGCAGGCCATGGAAGAACTGGGACATTTTCAGCTTCCATGAATTGTGTACAGATCCTTGCGACATGGTGCCGTGCATTATCATACTGAAACATGAGTAGATGGCGGCGGATGAATGACATGACAATGGGCCTCAGGATATCATCACGGTATCTCTGTGCATTCAAATTGCTAATCGACAAAATGTAATTGTGTTTGTTGTCCATAGCTTAAGTCTGGCATGAACTGAGAGCTCCATGGTTGCGGTGGGGTTATGGTATATAACCCCACTGCAGCCATGGGGGGCTCTCTGTTCAAGCCGTTGAAAAACCGCTCACCCACACAACTCCTTACACGTGGTCTGCGGTTGTGAGGCCGGTTGGACGTACTGCCAAATTCTCTAAAATGATGTTGGAGGTGGCTTATGGTAGAGAAATGAACATTAAATTCTATGGCAACAGCTCTGGTGAATATTCCTGCAGTCAACATGCCTATTGCACACTCCCTCAAAACTTTAGACATTTATGGCATTGTGTTGTGTGACAAACTGCACATTTTAGAGTGGCCTTTTACTGTCCCCAGCACATGGTGCACCTGTGTAATGATCATTCTGTTTAATCAGCTTTTTGATATGCCACACCTGTCAGGTAGGTAGATTATTTTGGCAAAGGAAAAATGAATTGAATTGTTTGACATTTGACTGCATTGTTAGGAGCCAGTAACAGAAGAATTTCATTGCACTGCTAAAACGCCATCTAAAATGTGTACACGACTAATCACCTTATTTTTTGTAACTCTCCCCCCCCTCTATGCTGTCTGAAGGGTAAGGTGGAGGAAGGCTTTGCGGTCTAAGGAAGAACACGAATATCCACACACACACTTTGCTTGTTCTTACATTTTAATAGCAATGCATCAATCACTAAGAAATGTTAAAATCAGGCTACTCCTGTAGCTAAACACACTGGGATGTATAGTTCCAATTAGATAATTAATTTTGCCGGCATTTCTGATGTACAATCTCCGGTATTTTGGCGATTAAAAATGTATTTTTTAAACATCCTGCTTTGGGCTGATGTGTCAATGTGTAGTTTACACATGCATAATCTATGAGCGGAATTACCATTTTACCTCAATTAGCCACCAAATCCTTAATTTGTTAAACTGTTTTCTTAAAGCTGTGCCGTGCAATTTTCCCTAAATTTCCCCCCAAGTGGGCCAGCCCCCTAGCAATTCGAGTTCTAGCCAATGAGTTGCCGCCCTGCGCATTTGAGTGACAGCTAGCAAGTGGCCTGCCCAGCGTTATCCAATGAGGTTACAGGACGGGCCCAATGGCTCAGTGGACGCAGCAGAAAGAGAGCAATGACGTGGGGCACATATCATCTATTTCGGGGACCACTTTTGGCACGTGATTGCTACATTCAAATCTACTGGCTAATAAGTATACCAAAGTACCGGAGAATCTCTTTCACTTGTCACTCACGGCTGACTGTTGTTCTAACATGTTTTAGTGGCGAGGCCTGCGGGGGTGTGCCTCCTATAACGGAGGTATTCATCACAGGCCAAAATTGTCTTTTTTAATTACAGGTAAAGAAATGTTGGTTTGACATATCTCTTTTGAAAGTGTTGCCCTCATGTGGTGAATACCTATCATTGCCCATGGGTAACACTATAATGTATGGGGCGCAGTATGCTAAACAAACTATGTCCTTAAATGTGCATTTGTTGTCAATTGTTGACTTTTCTTGAAAGTCTACCTTTGGCATGTTTCTGATTATTGCTTCCATCCTGGTATTCATGAAAGAAAATTGAATGTCAAAAAATCTAAGTAGGTTCGTAGACAAAGAATGGATGGCGCCAATGACAGCACCAGATGACACAGTGTCAGCAGACATTTGGCCCTCCCGAATCCCTGTAGCAAGGTGGCCTCCGAGTCCAAAACACTTTACACATTGAGGGTTATTCCCTTTAGCTTAGCTTCCACCTAGTGTTAACATGTCTGTCCATCAGAGCTCCAATCTCATACAAGAGGTGGAAGTTTTGTCTATTGGCAGATTATGACAGGACTTCCTGGTTCATAAAAGAGATGTTGGACAGAGTGCAACATACTCTACCATCCAGGACCTATATACTACGTGGTGTCAGAGGAATGCCCCCCAAAAATTGTCAGACTCCAGTCACCAAAGTCATAGACGGTTCTCTCTGCTACCGCACGGCAAGCGGTACCGGAGCGCCAAGTCTAGGTCCAAAAGGCTCCATAACAGCTTCTACCTCCTTTTGTTTTTACACTGCTGCTACTCGCTGTTTATTATCTATGCATAGTCACTTCACCCTACCTACATGTACAAATTACCTCGACTAATCTGTACCCCTGCACACTGACTCGGTACTGGTAATGTGTTACTTTTTTTATTTGTATATTTTCTTAACTGTATTTTCTTAACTGCATTGTTGGTTAAGGGTTTGTAAGTAAGCATTTCACGGCATTCGGTGCATTTCACCCTTATATATAGTATAGAGATATCTCTTAGTGATATTGTAATAAGTAAGTGGACCACTGCATTCTGAACTCAAACATATGTATATGCCACCATCTTGTGGGGCAGCAGGAAACAACAGCTGATACGTTTATTTTTATTGAACCTTTATTTAACTAGGTAAGTCAGTTAAGGACAAATTCTTATTTTACAATGACTCCCTGCCCCGGCCAAACCCTCCCCTAACCCGACCAATTGTGCGCCGTCCTATGGGAATCCCGATGACAGCCGGTTGTGATACAGCCCGGGATCAAACCAGGGTCTGTAATGACGCCTCTAGCACTGAGATGCAGTGCCTTAGACCGCTGGGAAAGACAATGGGAAAGACTACAACAAAAAGACAACACTACTTACAGAAGGGCTATTCAACTGGTGGCCTGCGGGCCAGATCCGGCCCCTTTCTTAATTTCATACTGGCCATTTGATAAATTCTGAAGAATAATACAAGATCTGCTAAAAAACACTATGGTCCTGGTCTACACTGAGTGTACTAAACAGCAGCTCTCTCCATGACATAGACTGACCAGGTGAGTCCAGGTGAAAGCTATGATCCCTTATTGATGTCACCTGTTAAATCCACTTCAATCAGTGTAGATGAAGGGCATTAGACAGGTTAAAGGATTGTTAAACCTTCGAGACAACTGAGACATATGTTGTATATGTGTGCCATTTAGAGGATGAATGGGCAAGAGAAAATATTTAATGCATTTGAATGGAAATAGGTAGTAGGTGCCAGGGGCACTGGTTTGAGTGTGTCAAGAACTGCAATGCTGAAGGGTTTTTCACCCTAAACAGTTTCCCATGTGGTTTTTAGAGGCTTCAAGAACCTATGTGGCATGTTTGACTAACTTTTGATTTGGTTTTGACATTTTTCTATTCAGAGGGGGGGGTTACAATTTTATTTTTAAGAAATGCATATAAAAAATAACCCTGATGCATTCCCCATCCCCTCCCATCCTACACAGCAACCAAAGTTGCTTTTCAGTCCCCCTCCCACCCCTCGACCTTGAAAGAAACAAATGTATGACATGTAAAAAACTGAAATAAAAGATTGACATAATTATTCAGACCCTTTGTTGAAGCACCTTTGGATGCGATTGCAGCTTAGTCTTCTTGGGTATGACGCCACAAGCTTGGCACACCTGTATTTGGGGAGTTTCTCCCAGTCTTCTCTGCATATCCTCTCAAGCGCAGTCAGGCATTTTCAGGTCTCTCCAGAGATGTCAATCAGGTTCAAGTCCAGGCTCTGGCTGAGCCACTCAAGGACATTCAGAGACTTGTCCTGAAGCCACTCCTGTGTTGTCTTGGTTGTGCGCTTAGGGTTGTTGTCCTGTTGGAAGGTGAACCTTCACGCCAGTCTGAGGTCCTGAGCACTCGGGAACAGGTTTTCTTCAAGGATCTCTGTACTTTGCTCTGTTCATATTTCCCTCAATCCTGACTAATCTCCCAGTTCCTGCCGCTGAAAAACATCCCCACAGCATGATGCGGCCACCACCATGCTTCACCATAGGGGTAGTGCCAGGTTTCCTCCAGACGTGACGCTTGGAATTCATTCCAAAGAGTTCAATCTTGGTATCATCAGACCAGAGAATCTTGTTTCTCATGGTGAGTCTTTAGGGGCCTTTTGGCAAACACCAAGCGGGCTGTCATGTGCCTTTTACTGAGCAGTGGCTTCTGTCTGGCCGTAAAGGCCTGATTGATGGAGTGCTGTAGAGATGGGAGAACCTTCCAGAAGGACAGAGGAACTCTGGAGCTCTGTTCTTGGTCACCTCCCTGACAGTTAATTATTATTTGCAAACATAAAAAATAAAAAAACAGTTTTCACTGTCATTATGTGGTACTGTGTGTAGATTGATGAGAAAATAAGGCTGTAACGTAACAAAAATGTGGAAGTCAAGGGGTCTGAATACTTTCTGAACGAACACACACACACGCACACAGTTGAAGTCGGAAGTTTACATACACCTTAGCCAAATACATTTAAACTCAGTTTTTCACAATTCCTGACATTTAATCCTAGTAAAAATCCCCTGTCTTAGGTCAGTTAGGATCACCACTTTATTTTAAGAATGTGAAATGTCAGAATAATAGTACAGAGAATGATTTATTTCAGCTTATATTTCTTTCATCACATTCCCAGTGGGTCAGAAATGTACATACACTCAATTAGTATTTGGAAGCATTGCCTTTAAATTGATTAACTTGGGTAAAATGTTTTAGGTAGCATTCCACAAGCTTCCCACAATAAGTTGGGTGAATTTTGGCCCATTCCTCCTGACAGAGCTGGTGTAACTGAGTCAGTTTTGTAAGCCTCCATGCTCTGCACATGCTTTTTCAGTTCTGCCCACACATTTACTATAGGATTGAGGTCAGGGCTTTGTGATGGCCACGCCAATACCTTGACTTTGTTGTCCTTAAGCCATAATTTGCAAATAAATTCATTAAAAATCCTACAATGTGATTTTCTGGATTTTTTTTCTCATTTTGTCTGTCATAGTTGAAGTGTACCTATGATGAAAATTACAGGCCTCACTCATCTTTTTAAGTGGGAGAACTTGCACAATTGGTGGCTGACTAAATACCTTTTTGCCCCACTGTAATTTCCTGGAATTTTCCAAGCTGTTTGAAAGGCACAGTCAACTTAGTTTATGTAAACTTCTGACCCACTGGAATTGTGATACAGTAAAATATAAGTGAAATAGTCTGTCTGTAAACAATTATTGGAAAAATTACTTGTGTCATGCACAAAGTAGATGTTCTAAACGACTTGCCAAAACTATGGTTTGTTAACAAGAAAATTGGGGAGTGGTTGAAAAACGAGTTTAATGACTCCAACCTAAGTGTATGTAAACTTGCAACTTCAACTGTACATACAGTGGGGAGAAGCTGCCTGCCTATTGTCCTGTAGCCCATCCCAGCCTTGTGCAGGTCTACAATTTTATCCCTGATGTCCTTACACAGCTCTCTGGTCTTGGCCATTGTGGAGAGGTTGGAGTCTGTTTGATTGAGTGTGTGGACAGGTGTCTTTTACACAGGTAACGAGTTCAAACAGGTACAGTTAATACAGGTAATGAGTGGAGAACAGGGGAGATTCTTAAAGAAAAACTAACAGGTCTGTGAGAGCCGGAATTCTTACTGGTTGGAAGGTGATCAAATACTTATGTCATGCAATAAAATGCTAATTAATTACTTAAAAATCACACAATGTGATTTTCTGAATTTTTGTTTTAGATTCCATCTCTCACAGTTGAAGTGTACCTATGATAAAAAATTACAGACCTCTACATGCTTTGTAAGTAGGAAAACCTGCAAAATCGGCAGTGTATCAAATACTTGTTCTCCCCACTGTATAAATAAACAAAACAAACTGGTTTTGTATGTGTGGGGCTTTAGCTGTTCTTTACAGAGTCAAATATATTTGCCCAGGCCTCAATTGTTCCTTGACTAGATCAATTAATTCTTGCTGTCGATAATTTTAATGTTATACATTTTAATAGTAACTGTATTCTCTGATTAAATAGGAGAGAGTGAGGTGGTTGCCATCTTAGTCAACATTTGTTGTAATCTTTTCGGATTTTGATTGAGAGATTCAAGGTGCTATCATCGTTATTAAGTAACATAATAGGTCGAAAGCATTGAATATTTAAATTCATGCACTTCTAAATGAATTGTATAACTTTGACCCAGAAGTATTTAAACTGCAGAAGCATTTGACCCAGAAGCATTTGACTACCTAACCTTTTTAACTCCCAGTTACATTGTTATTTCAATTCTTTTTCAACGTGTAGTGTACTTGGTTTAAGGGATATATCAGTGAAGACCACCTCTTCCAGGGCATATCTCTCTATACTCAGTCAGAAGTGTCATGTCTAAACCCATTTAGAATGGGGCAAAATGCTAGAGCCTGGAAATATGTGGCATATGATTATGTTGTCTTTATATGAATTTGTCTTTAGTGTTTGAACGGTTGAAGCTACAAAATATTTTGACCCCATTCCTGCAATGTACAACTCTAAGAAACATGTACATGCATTAGTTTCCCTCTCTGATACTAATAAGAAGTTAGTGTGACCAAACACGCACCTAATGAGAGAGAAATTAATTCAAAGCATACTTCCTTTAGCCTGGAATTTGGCATTGTCTGATTTGACATTCAGTACCAGTCAAAAGTTTGGACACACCTACTCATTCCAGGGTTTTTCTTTATTTTTACTATGTTCACGAGGTAGTCACCTGGAATGCATTTCAATTAACAGGTGTGCCTTGTTAAAAGGTTGTGAGGAATTTCATTCCCTCTTGATGCTTTTGAGCCAATCAGTTGTGTTGTGACAAGGTAGGGTTGGTATACTGAAGAAAGCCTATATTAATGGCAAGAACAGCTCAAATAAGCAAAGAGAAATGACAGTCCATCATTACTTTAAGACATGAAGGTCAGTCAATGCGGAAAATGTCAAGAACTTTGAAATTTCTTCAAGTGCAGCCGCAAAAACCATCAAGCTCTATGATGAAACTGGCTCTCATGACGACCGCCACATGAAAGGAAGACCCAGAGTTACCTCAGCAGAGGATAGCTTCATTAGAGTTAACTGCACCTCAGATTGCAGCCCAAATAAATCCTTCAGAGATCAGGTAACATACACATCTCAACATCAACTGTTCAGAGGAGACTGCATGAATCAGCCCTTCATGGTAAAATTTCTGCAAAGAAACCACTACCAAAGGACACCAACAAAGAGACTTGCTTGGGCCAAAAAACAAGAGCAACGGACATTAGACCGGTGGAAATCTGTCCAGTGTTCTGATGAGTCCAAATGTGAAATTTGTGTTTTCAACCGCCGTGTCTTTGAGAGACATAGAGTAGGTGAACGGATGATCTCCGCACGTGTGGTTCCCACCATGAAGCATGGAGGAGGTGTGATGGTGTTTTGCTGGTGACACAGTCAGTGATTTATTTTGAATTCAAGGCACACTTAACCAGCATGGCTACCACAGCATTCTGCAGCGATACGCCAGATGACCTGGCCTCCACAATCACCCGACCTCAGCCCAATTGAGATGGTTTGGGATGAGTTGGACCGCAGAGTGAAGGAAAAGCAGTCAACAAGTGCTCAGCATACACTACCGTTCAAAAGTTTGAGGTCCCTTATGTAGTCTCTTCTTCACCTCGCCTCCCTCTTCATCCTCTTCTTTCTCCTCCACCCCCTCCTCCCCCTTTTCCACTTCCTCAAACAATAACTTTTTTGTCCATTAAAATAAAATATATAATTGATCCAGTGTAGACATTATTAATGTTGCAAATGACTATTGTAGCTGGAAACTGCAGATTTTTAATGAAATATCTACATATGCGTACAGAGGCCCATTATCAGCAACCATCACTCCTGTGTTCCAATGGCACCTTGTGTTAGCTAATCCTAGTTTATCATTTTAAAAGGCTAATCTAGTTTGAGACACAAACGCCTCACAAGTCCTCAACTGGCAGCTTCATTAAATAGTACCCCCAAAACACCCGTCTCAACGTCAACAGTGAAGAGGCGACTCCGGGATGCTTGCCTTCAAGGCAGAGTTCCTCTGTCCAGTGTCTGTGTTTTTCTGACCATCTTAATCTTTTATTGGTCAGTCTGTGATATGGCTTTTTCTTTACAACTCTGCCTAGAAGAATATCAAATATCAAATGTATTCTGATTTGTTTTAACACTTTTTTGGTTACTACATGATTCCATTTGTGTAATTTCATAGTTTTGACATCTTCACTATTATTCTGCAATGTAGAAAATAGTCAAAATAAAGAAATATCCTTGAATGTGTGTGGCCAAACTTTTGACTGGTACTGTATCTTTGTGTTATTTATTGAGATCCTTAGTTTTCAGATTATTTTAAAATGACTAAATACATTTTAGAAGTTTTTCATAGTTAAAAATGGTGAGCAAGCCTTGCGCCATTTCCATTTCAATGACGATAAAATGTTTTGGTTGCACCTTGACTCATGTAGTTGAGGGCCCTCCACTTCTTTCCTAATAACTTTTAGCAACATTTCATTTTAAGAAAAGTACATTATGGGTGGTTGTAAGTTGCTCTTTAAAAATATATATATATATATATATATATATATACATATACATATACATACATACAGTACTTCCGAAGAATAATGCCATGTGGAAAATGTCCCTGCTGTACTGTATGTTTTCAGATGAACTGATAACAGTGTGGCTTGGCTATATAAACTTTCCTGTATGTGTCTACTGGGTACTTTACGGTGTTCCAAGAAAAAAGGCATAGGTCCAAGATTCTATGATCGTGCAAAAGGCCTGACAATCAGGTAGACCATGTAAGGCTACGCCTGAGTTAGGCGGAAACAATAAACATAGTGTACCTATCTTAAAGAATGAAAACCATAGGCTACGTTCTTATGCCTTTCATTCTTGGCTACACAAAGAGTGTAGTGGTGAATTCATCTCACACACACACACACACACACACACACACACACACACACACACACACACACACACACACACACACACACACACACACACACACATGTTTTAAAGCCACCAGAAGTTCTTTTACTATGACTCCTCACAGCCCATCCCACTGAGAGGGTGCAGAGAGCAGTCACCACAAATACGTGGTCGGATGGGTGAGGCTAATCACCACTTGCACAGTCTGACTCGGAGACGTTCACATTTTTGTGATCCACCCGGAAACTGGCCAATTCAACAACAACAACAAAACGATGCCATTGTCAATGAAGAAATGTCCACAAATAAGAAATATTCCAAAAGGTGACAGATTTAAAAAAAGAACAGGTAAATAAATACGTGGTAAATATTGGAGTTGTTTCACCTGAGAAATGATTACGTAATGTTTATGGTTCAGATGACTAAGTTACTTAGAGCCACATGTCATGTATCAGGACGCTAAACTAGACCTTGGTCATGCGTGTCTGTCTGTACATAGGTAGGAAAGTTCTGTATACAGTTGAAGTCAGAAGTTTACATACACTTAGATTGGAGTCATTCAAACTCGATTTTCAACCACTCCACTAATTTCTTGTTAACAAACTATAGTTTTGGCAAGTCAGTTAGGACATCTACTTTGTGCATGACAAGTAAGTTTTCTAACAATTGTTTACAGACAGATTATTTCACTGTATCACAATTCCAGTGGGTCAAAAGTTTAAAAACACTAAGTTGACTGTGCCTTTAAATAGCTTGGAAAATTCCAGAAAATTATGTCATGGCTTTAGAAGCTTCTGATAGGCTAATTGACATAATTTGAGTCAATTGGAGGTGTACCTGTGAATGTATTTCAAGGCCTACCTTCAAACTCAGTGCCTCTTTGCTGGACAACATTGGAAAATCATAAGAAATCAGCCAAGACCTCAGAAAAGAAGATGTAGACCTCCACAAGTCTGGTTCATCCTTGGGAGCAATTTCCAAACACCAGAAAGTATCACATTCTTCTGTACAAACAATAGTACGCAAATATAAACAACATGGGACCACGCAGCAGTCATACTGCTCAGGATGGAGACGCGTTCTGTCAATCCCAGAACAGCAGCAAAGGACCTTGTGAAGATGCTGGAGGAAACAGGTACAAAGGTATCTATATCCACAGTAAAACAAGTTCTATATCAACATAACCTGAAAGGCCGCTCAGCAAGGAAGAAGCCACTGCACATGGGGACAAAGATCGTTTTTAGAGAAATGTTCTCTGGTCTGATGAAACAAAAATAGAACAGTTTGGCCATATTGACCAACGTTATGTTTGGAGGAAAAAGGGGGAAGCTTGCAAGCCAAAGAACACCATCCCAAACGTGCTTTGCTGCAGGAGGGACTGGTGCACTTCACAAAATAGATGGCATCATGAGGAAGTAAAAGTATGTGGATATATTGAAGAAACATCTCAAGACATCAGTTAAAACTTGGTCGCAAATGGGTCTTCCAAATTAACAATGACCCCAAGCATACTTCCAAAGTTGTGGCAAAATGGCTTAAGGACAAGAAAGTCAATGTATTGGAGTGGCCATCACAAAGCCCTGACCTCAATCCCATAGAAAATTTGTGGGCAGAACTGAAAAAGCATGTGCGAGCAAGGAGGCCTACAAACCTGATTCAGTTACACCAGCTCTGTCAGGAGGAATAGGCCAAAATTCACCCAACTTATTGTGAGAAGCTTGTGGAAGGCTACCCAAAACGTTTGACCCAAGTTAAACAACTTAAAGGCAATGCTACCAAATACTAATTGCGTGCATGTAAACTTCTGACCCACTGGGAATGTGATGAAAGAAATACAAGCTGAAATAAATAATTATCTCTACTATTATTCTGACATTTCACATTCTTAAAGTAAAGTGGTGATTCTAACTGACCTAAGACAGGGAATTTTTACTAGGATAAAATGTCAGGAATTGTGAAAAACTGAGTTTAAATGTATTTGGCTAAGGTGTATGTAAACTTCTGACTTGTAAATTCAATTCGTTATTATAGCTTGTTACCATAAATCACAACAGTATAAGATAAGTGTTTGCATTTCCAATAAACAACATTCCAGACACATTGCAGAGAAAACGGACATCCCCATTTTGTCCTCTATTCCACCTACTACCATACCATACACATACAATTTACTGCACAGCAGACATGACAGATCAATTAGTCCTATTGTTGTCGAGTCTCCACGTTCCCTCACACTCAGACACACGTGTTCAATCTGCGCACACACTCGCTCATTTAGTATAGAACGATCACATGAAACTGCCTCCATTTCAAAACACACACATCAAGAAAAGTTAGAAATCAGAGTAAGGACATCAGATGAAATGGAATCACTTACCCTTCTGGCTGGCTGAGGCAGTTGACTCTGTTCTTCTGTGAGTTGAGGAATGTGTCTGCAGTGACTGACAGCTTCACTTCCACCTGCTCTGGCTCTGCACCGGGTCTCTCTGTGTCTTCAGTGACAAGACCGCTGGCTCTCTTCCGAAGTCTCTCGAGGATTGGGTCTCCTGTGACTGGAGGATTCACTGCCACCTGCTCTGACACTGGCTCTCCACTGGCTCCGTCTGTGTCCTGAGTAAAAATGCTGTCTGTCCACTCAGTACTGAGTGTCCCTTTGTGTTCTCCCTTTGCAGTGTATGTGTTGGACTCGGACTCAGCGTTTTGTGCGAATGTGTCTGTCGATGTCTCTTCTCTGTCTGTGTCAAGTGGGAGTCTGTTCTCACCATCTGCACTGTGTGCGACAGTGTCTACGTTTGTTTTCTGGTCAGTGAAAGATGGTGTGCTCGGTGCACCCGTGTCCTCGACAGTACGAGTGACTAAGTCCACTATCTCTGTTGTATGTGTGTCTAAAATCCTCTCCTCTCCGTCGGCAATGTGTGTGAGTGTGTTGTGTGTTTTGAGTGTGTCCTCTCGCCCTCTGTTGTTAGAGTGTTTATGCTCGGCGCTGCGGGACTCGTTCACTCCCTCCTGTGGCTCTTCCTGGCATGGGGTCTGTGCATTTGTACAAGTGCAGGCCTCTGTTCCCGGGCAAGCATGCGTAACCACACTCCGGTTACTCCCTGACCCCTCCTCCTCTCCATGCTGCTCTGTGGTGAAAGGTAGGGCTGGCGACTCACATTCCATGAGCGCGTGCACCTGCTGAACCGGCAGGGCTGGTTCCACCCCCTCCTCCCTCTTTTCCTTCACCAGTGGCCAGACTTCTCTCGCTTTTCTCTCCTCCACCTGCACTAGGCTCGCCGGGTCACTCTCGTCTTGGCACTCAATGTTTCTCTTCTCTTTGTGGGCTTCACTCTCTTGACCTCTATCCCTCGTTTCGAACATTTCTTCAGTTTCTTTCTGTGACGCCACACTCCATCCCATTTCGGTGGTTTTATTATTACCATTCCTCCACTGTCTGCCCGTGCCTTTCTCTTCCTCCACTTTTACCTTTTCATCTCCACTCTCCTCCATGTCATCGTCCAGGATGCTGTAATGGACCACTGATATAGTGACCTCCATGGCACTGCTGTTCTCTGGTATGGTCACATAATGTGAGCTTGCCCTGACAACTTCTGCATCACAGGGCATATGTTCCTCAATCTGTCTATTAGAATCTATGATGTTGGCCTCTTCCATCATCTCTGCTTCTTGAACTTCCTCAGTAGCAATTGTGGACACGTCATTTGATTTTTCCCTGACGATGTCAGGGACGCAGTTCAGAATATTTTCCGCTTCCATAATCTCTACTTCTGCTTCTTGACCGGTCGCAGTTGCCATCGTTTCAGAGATTGTAGAGGAGCCGGAAGCGTCAATGGTGACTGGTTTTGTGACAAAGGATTCCCCCTGTGTGGACTCAAGAGAACTGGAATTCTCAGGCTCAGTGAGGGAGATATCTGTGTTAGGGTCGGAGGAGTCTATTTGAGGAACAGCGGGATCCTTTCTTTCAAGAGAAGTGTCCATATTATGAGGTGGAGTGTCCATCGTAGCGTCAGATGTCTCCATGTCTGGGTCAGACGTGTAACTAGTGACGGCAGATCTGTCAGATATGTGATGTGAGGGAAAACTTTCAGGAAAAAGAGAGTCATAAAGATCTTCAAATACGGGTTTTGAGTCACTAACAGTGAGGTTAGTTTTAGGGGAAGCAGTGGTGTCTGTGTCAGGATGGCTGGCATCCATTTTGGAGACTACAGTGGCAGGTATGTCCATGTCGGCGACAGGGGCGCCAGTGGCAAACCGTAATGGAGTTGATTGGGTGGTGCCACTGACACTAGCTTCAGTGTGATCAATGTCAGTTTCAGACTCCTGTTTAACTGGTTCAGGTATAAATAAGTCAAAGGGGTTATCCAAGGACAGGTGTGGGTCAGTGTCATAACTCATGTTTAGGTTGGTGTCAAGACCTCCCTCAGTAGAGTGAGGGTCTGATATGGCAGATTTGTGTTCTGATGTGAAACTTTGAGGAAATAGCGATTCATACAGAGTTCCATATGCCTCTTTGTTGGCAGAGGACGTGTCAGTGTCGGGGACAGTGCCGGTAATGGAGGCTAGCATTTCAGCTGTAGATTTGTCCGTGCTTGGAACGGGGATGACCATTTCAGCGGGAGAGGGGCCAAGATGAGGAACAGTGGTGCTGACCTCTTCAGAGGTGACGGAGGTGACAGTTTCAGGCATAGATGTACCCGTGGTAGAGACAGAGGTGTCATTGATGGAGGTGGTGCCAATGGTAGTAACAGTGTCAGTAAGGGGGTCCACATCAGGAACAGAGTTGATCGTGACAAGAGAAGAGCTGACAGCGATGAGAATAAGGGTGTCAGTGTCGTCCGCCAAAGTATCAGGGTTGAGCGCAAAGCTCTCGCTTTTAACCACAGGGACAGGTGTGTCTGTTTCAGTCACAGAGGTTGCTCTATTGGGGTCCAAGGCAATGGGAGAGGGATCCGTATTAGGGGTAACAGTGGTGATATTTTCAGCAACAACAGGTTGGCCAATGGAGAAGGTAACACAGGACTCAGCTTTGGTAAGTGAGAATTCAGTAACATGAAAGACAGAATCAGAAAGACCACTACTCACAGGGTCAGAGCTGGGTAATGGGGAGTGGGAAATGTCATCTCTCTGGTTTGTGGTGTAAACTGTAGTAGGAGGAGAGCAAAATGGTGTAGGTGGGCGAGATGGATAGCAGGGTGGTGGGATAGATGGGAAAGAGGGAGGAGTTGGGTTAAAGCGATCAACATCCATATAAGTTGTGTCAGTATGGTCTGTTGAGGCATAAGGGTTGTCACACTGAACATCCGGGCTCTCCTCTTCCTCTGAGGTCTCGTCCCACACCATCTCAGGCATAGCTAAAGGGGCTTTTCCTGTAGCCTGACCCACTTCAAAAGGAATAATCTTGTCCATCGGGGATTCGTGGGATTTTGATTGGTTGGTGACAGTCTTAGGACTGTCCATCAGGGGCTCCTGGGCCCGCGATACGTTGGGGACAGTGGCAGGAGGATAAGAGGTGCCCCGTGTCGTAGTGTTTATGTCAGGCTGAGACATAGCGAACGTCTTGTTCAGAGTGCCGTCCTGGCCGATGTCCCAGAGGCTGAGGTCCAAAGGCTCCTCCTCCTCTTGCCCTTTGACCTCTGGATTGGGGCTGTGGAGGACCACGACACTCTGGGTTAGATCCCTGTCACTCTTCTTCTTACTCCTCTTCAAGCCAAAGGTGAAAGTGCCGAACCTCTTGGGCTTGGCACGGAGGTCCATCTCTGAGTAGCTGAGGTCCTTGGCCTGTTTGCGAGCGATAGACGGAAAGGCAGAGGGAGGGATAGTGAGTGAGACAGGGGGAGGGAGAGGGGGGACAACATGCTAAAAGAGAAAGATAGAGGCAGAAAACGATGGGAGGGAGAAAGAGATTGGGGAGAGAAAAGAGAGACCGAACATTAGAGTATGAAATGTTCATTCCGCTGCTATCAACTGTTTCGTAGAGAGCCAATAGGCTCACGGTATAATTTGCATGCGAATAACCTCTCGATTTCATAAGAACCAAACCCCAATTACTCAGAGCTTGCAACGCTCCACTGACAACAAAAAGGCAAGAATCACTGGTATGTATAGAACAGAAGTTATAGCATCCTGCCAGTGTTTGTTCATCGGAGTTCATCTGTCTACACTTCAGTGGAAAAGGGAGCACAGAGCCACCCTTCCAAGGCATACTTCAAAGTGTACTCCACCCTTAGTTTGAACAACATCAATTCCAGAGATACTTAAACCTGAGTGTGGTAATAGGAGAATGATTTCGATCTCCAGTGTTGTGTCAGATAGTGGGGATGAGGTGTGAATGATTGGGAGAAGAGCCACAAAGTGTTTGGTAGCTACTAATACAAACCATATCCTATCTGTCTGGACACCGTTTTCCTATGATTATGTTTGATAAGACATAGGTATGTTATTCTGGTGAGTGTGCCTTTGTTGAACCTTGATGACAATGGAGAATGGAATGCAAAGCTTTCCATTAGGCAGTCTGTCAGACTTGAATCTGGGCAGAGTTGTAAAGAATTCCTCTGAGCGAAACGCAGAAGATGACAATAGTAGTGAAACCTGAGTCAATCTACAGTATATGGATGGAGCAACTATGTGTTATGACACAAAGACACACACACACACACACACACAAAATGTGTAGAAAAAAAGTTTGTTTATTTTCCTTGCATACAAAATCTTACTTTTGATGCTGCTCATTATCTTTCTTGATATGCATTTCTCAGATTTGTCCCCCCCCCTTTTTGTGGTATAAGAAAATGTGAAATGCAAATATGATAACTGAATATATCTGAATAAATATGATGTTGAATGTTATGGGCTTGGGAGGTATACCGGGGTATTTGGAAATAGCCACGGGATGGTTTTTCAATACCATTAATATCGTTGAAACTATTTCTTTGAAGTTGTTCAATACATTTTAATAATTTGTAGCTCATGTTTATGTAAATACATACATACAGTCAACTTGTGCAATACGAGATAAAGCAGATCGCGTTCTTCATTTCACATTATGAAGCTTAACGTAGTTCCCCAGAACAGCTGAGCCAGTCACACAGCCAGCTACATTTCCTAATGTTTTGCTTAAAGTTAATATTGTATTTTACAGAGAAAAGTAGGTTGTTTACACCGAGAAAAGTACCGGAGAAAAGTAGCTACACAGTCAGAATGCGGTCTGCTGATAGAATGCCGTTTGTGAATTCTCATCTGGGTGGAGAAGCGCAACTGAAGCACAAAATGTGTAATGCAGAGCAGAAATTACAATAAGAAGCATTTTACATCTGCGTTTACAAAACGCAGCAAGATATTAAGCGTTTTATTTATTTTTCTGCGTGAAAAATGTTGAATTCTGCATTAACTAGCAAGTTAAACTTTTGGGTGGCGTTATCTAAGTAAGTGGCTGAATAAACCAGGTGACGGGGCACCATATTGTGTTAGTTTTCTGCCATGTTTGAGAAGTCAAAGGTGGATTGGATTAATTATTTGTAATTAATGCCACTATCTTGATTTCCTTGTGTTTTTCTCCTGTCTGTTCTCGGCCCATCTTCTTCTCCCCCCTTTTCTTCAAGAAGAGCAGGCAGGCCCATTTCCCTAGCGACCCCAGACTCCACACAGGCACAGCGTGTACACATGCTGCTTCAGAGCCAGTACTGTTCTTCCTTCAGACAAGGATGCATCCAAAACTTGGTTAATTTGCACAATGTCTCGTTCACATTCGCTTGTAAATGTCCAAACTCACCAAAAATGATATTCAGTATCTCATCCCTGCATTCGGAAAGTATTCAGACCCTTTAACTTTTTCCCACATTGTTACGTTAAACTTTGCAAAAATATACAATAAAAAAACGTATTTACAGACCCTTAACTCAGTACTTTGTTGAAGCACCTTTGGCAGGGATTACAGCCTTGAGTTTTCTTGGGTATCTTTGAGTGTGTCCTCTCGCCCTCTGTTGTTAGAGTGTTTCTCCCATTATTCTCTGCAGATCCTCTCAAGCTCTGTCAAGTTGGATGAGTAGCGCCGTTGCACAGCTATTTTCAAGTCTCTCCAGAGATGTTCGATCTGGGCCACTCAAGGGCCACTCAAGGACATTCAGGGACTTGTCCCGAAGGCACTGCTGCGTTGTCTTGGCTGTGTGCTAAAGGTCGTTGTCCTGTTGGAAGGTGAATCTTCACCCCAGTCTGGAGGTCCTGAGCAGGTTTTCATCAAGGATCTCGCTGTACTTTGCGCCGTTCATCTTTACCTTGATCCTGAATAGTCTCCCAGTCCCTGCTGCTGAAAAACATCCCCACACCATGATTCTGCCACCACAGGTATAGTTCCAGGTTTCCTCCAGATGTGACTCTTGGCATTCAGGCCAAAGAGTTCAATCTTGGATTAATCAGACCAGAGAATCTTGTTTCTCATGGTCTGAGAATCGTACGGTGCTTATTGGTAAACTTCAAGCGGGCTGTCATGTGATTTTTATTGAGGAGTGTCTTCCGTCATGGCCACTCTACCATGAAGGCCTGATTGATGGAGTGAGATGGTTCTCCCATCTCCACAGTTGCATGATTTGTTATTGTTTTGAATGTTCTCTTGAGGATCGATGCCCGAATGAACATTCTACTAGCTACTCAATGACATTCTCTGAGCTGCAATGTTCTGATGAAGATTTAGTCTAAAGTGCATTATAGTTACTTGGAAAAAAACAATACAATTTCTAAAAGGAGGCAAATCATTTTGCCATCACTGTAATAGAGTCAGATTGACTTTAGATGGAGCATAACTTTAGCTAGCTAAGATTGAGGGACAGGACCGGCTTTTAACTAGCTAATGTTAGCATTTTTTTTACAAACGTTTCTAGCTATGGCAATTGCCATCTCGAAGTAAATTTGACAACATGATAACGATGGCAAAGTTGTTTTCTACTAATTACTTCCCTACTTTAGCAATGTCATTGTATTTCTAGGCCACTATAGTGTCTCCTCAGATAATGTTAGTTAAATTGCTAGCTACCAATGTCTGTGAGCTAACTAATGGTAGCTAGCCTGTTGACTATTGTTCAAGCTGCAGCCTGTCACCCAGAAAGGACTTGATTTAGATTGTCGTCTTTTTTGTGTTCGTGTTTCCTTTGATGACTGTACAAAATAAAATGGTCTAATTTACAATTTGAAGAGTATTTGTTATTAGGTATTAGATTGGATTTGTAACTTCTATCCTGACAGCCAGAAGAAAGAGAGAGGGTAGCTATTATTATTAGTTAGCTAGATAACTCATTAGGTGTATGTTTATCTGTGATATGATTCCTACAAAAAATTGTGACCCTTCTGGCTGTTGAATGGACGAATGAATGTATAACTCCTTTGATAAATTATATGACTTATGAAGGCTCTGGTTGGAGGTATAACTGGTTCCATTTTGCTACAGGCATACATAATCATATTATTTTAGTTATGGACTATCAGATATCAAATTGTTACGTCTTCTCAAAATGTGAGAGTGAAAGGGATTAAAAATATAACTTTGCCAACAGGTTGACAACAATTCCCTTACATTCATGATCCCCTTTTTTATGTGCTAAAGGGTCATCACTGAAGAAGGCCTGCAGGATGAGGAGGAACATGAAGTCATGGACTTCTTGTAGGAAGATTCTTTTGATGAGGAGCTACTTGGTGAAGACTATTACAAAGAGTATGACCATATACTATGGTTTAAATGCTGTAGTCCTACTATATTTATATGCTATAGTATTTACTGTAGTCTTTACTGTAGTATTCATTGTAGTATACTGAATATAGAAGTAGTCTTTCTCCTTGAGGAAATCTACTGGAGAAATACTAAAAGAGCAAATTTTCCATAAGCTTTAGATAGATAGGACTGGGATATGAACAGAGATCAGAGCTCTTGTTATAACCTGTATGGAACACAATATGGTCAATACTAGGCATGTAGGTTTCTCACTTACGGGTGGCATAAATTGGGATATGGGAGAGGGGAATGGGCAGGGTATTTGCTAATGAAATACTATAGTATTTAATAAAGTTTTTAAAAAGTACTGTTTTTGCAGACATACATTACTGTAGTAATTACTATAGTATTCTACCGTATACTGCAACATTCTATATAGTAAGTATTAATACACATGATCGAGGGATACTACAATGTGTAGTATACTATTCTAAAATATACTACAGAATTCTATAGTAAACTGTAGTATTTTTACATGTGGGCAAACAAGTGAACATTGACTGGCAGAGAAGCAGCTTAACTTGTGTGCCCCTCCCCTCCGAGGTTGATGCTGGTGGTGGGTGCTGGTGGTACAAATGTTATAGCCTGGTCCCAGATCTGTTTATGCCGTCTTGATAACTACTAACGTATTGTAATGACCTGACTAGATCATAAATGAACAATTGTCCAGACAGAGGCTTGAGTTTGCGAATTGACGGTTTATTAAACCAACTTTACACAGGCTACTGTTTGGGCCGTAGCACACGCCAAAAAGATGACAGATAACCCACAAGCCAATCGTGACCTTCTCTTGTGAAGCCCAGACGTAAGAGAGAGAACAAAAGCTGAACCTGGTCTTAACTTCCAATGCTCCACCCCCCTGCCCAACCCCCCTCCACGCCACTCCGCCAACCACCAGGATGCCCGGCATCAGAACATTCCAGGCATTCCCGTGATTGGCAGATAGCAGGTTGATTGACATGTCGGACCCCGCGAACACCGGGTACTGGTCAGTACAACACAACCACCTCCTAGCCTAACACATAACACACCGCTGTCTGTGCGGGTCGCTACACAGCCCCCCCACCACAAAGTCCCTCGTCCCCGAGGGAACAAACAAAGTCTCTGAAGCGACCCGGAGGTCTCCTTTGCCTGCGTGGCCGTGATGGTCGCAGAGTGCCCCTCTGGGAACCAGGGGATGAAGGCAGGGATATGGGGAACAAGGAAGCGGGAACGGGTAATACAGTCCGTGGCTCTGGGGAACCACGCGGTGACACAGGGGGGAGACAGGGGGAGTGGGCTGTCTGGAGCCTTTTCTGCGGCACCTGAGGGTGGGTGCCTGGAGAATGTCATTGCCAGAGAGGGGAATTGTGGGGGTTCCTGGGGTTTGGGGAGAAGAGGCCCCTCTGTATGGGGCTAACCTGTCCCGGTGCAGTGCCACCTTTCTCCCCTGGGAGGAAGCTGCACCCGGTACACAACCTCCCCTACCCTCTCCAGGACACTGCAGGGTCCCACCCAGTGACTGTCCAACTTGGGGCATCTGCCTTTTTTCCTTAGGGGCTGTAGACCCAGACCAGCTCCCCAGCCACAAAGTGCCTTCCCGGGTGTGCACGTCATAGTTCCTTTTCTGCCTCACACCTGCATTCACCAGCTGCTCTCTGGCGAAGGTGTGGGCTGTCTCCAGGCGGTCCTGGAGTCTCCGGGCATACTCCGGCCCCGGAGGAACATGAGGGCTATCCAGGGGCCGACCAACGCCATCTCCGCAGGGGTGCGGATCTCTCTCCCCAGCATGAGGAGGGCAGGCGTGCAGGAGGTGGAGTCTTGGACGGCGGAGCGGCATGCCATGAGGACCATAGGCAGGTGCTTGTCCCAGTCACGCTGGTGTTTGGAAGAGACGATGGCCAGCTGCTGTCCAAGCGTTTTGTTGAAGCGCTCCACAAGGCCATCACTTTGAGGATGGAGAGGAGTAGTGCGGGTCTTGTGCATACCCAGCCTCTCACACATGGTGGCGAACACACGGGACTCAAAGTTTCTGCCTTGGTCGCTGTGGATGGACTCTGCAGCTCCAAACCTGCTGAACATCCCCGCTGTCAGGGCGTCGACGATGGTCTCTGCCTCCTGGTCAGGCAGAGCATAGGCCTCGGGCCATTTTGTGAAATAGTCCATGGCCGTGAGCACCCAGCGGTTTCCACTGTCTGTGGTGGGGAACGGCCCAACTACATCCACTCCCACCCTCTCCATGGGAGCCCCCACTGGGAACTGTTGGAGCTGAGCATGAGAGCGGCCTGGGGGCCCTTTCTCGCTGTGCAGTTGTCACAGCGGCGACAAAAGTCCTCCACATCCCTCTTGTGCTGCCCCCAGTAGAAGCCCTGACGGAGACGGCGCAGTGTTTTTGTGACCCCAAAGTGTCCAGTCCCCACCCCCATGAGTACTCTGGAGCACAGCCTCCCGCAATGCTTTTGGGACCACCACCTGCCACCTCTCCTCTCCCGTAGCTGACTCCTTCCATGCCCGCTGTAGCACGCCATCAGCCAGCCGCAGTCTCTCAAACTTCGACCACAACCCTTTGGTCGCAGTGAGAGCGCTGTCACCTCTTCCCATGGTGGCCTCACCTGCGCCTCTACCCACTGTAGCACTGGCTGTAGGTCTGTGTCCCGTCCCTGCTGCTGCCGCCATTCAGCCACGTCGACAGTCTGCAGCTCACAGCAGACAGGCCCGCTCGCCCGACACACTGTGGCACAGACACCCTCCTCTGCCCGCAGCTCTCTCCCCGTCCCTCTCTCCGTTCACAGTGGCGGCAGCCGTCTGCAGTACAGGGCCGACGGGACATGGCGTCGGCGTGGCGTGCCCCTGCCCTGTGCACCACCGTGAAGTCATACGGCTGAAGCTCCTCCAACCAGCGTGCCACCTGCCCCTCTGGCTCTCTGAAAGACATGAGCCACTGGAGAGCAGAGTGGTCAGTCCTTACAGTAAAGGGCAGACCACCCAGGTAGTACTTGAAGTGTTTGACGGAAGCCACAACAGCCAAGAGCTCCCGCCGGGTGACACAGTAGCGGCGCTCATGTTTGTCAAATGTTTTGCTGAAGTACGCCACCACTCTCTCCCCTCTGGCCCCACCTGGGCCAGCACCCCACCCATGCCCACATTGCTCGCGTCTGTGTCCAGGATAAAGGGCAAGGTGAGGTCAGGGGGCGAGCACGGGGCCTCGATCAGTGCATGTTTGAGGGTGTTGAACGCCTCCTCACACTCCACTGTCCAAGTGAAAGCCTTGTCCTTCGGCAGCAGGCGGTTCAGTGGAGCAGCAACGCTTGAGAAGCCCCGTACAAACCTCCTGTAGTACGAGGCCAGGCCCAGGAAGCTCTTCAGCTGACGCTGGTCGGTGGGGTGGGCCAGTCTCTGACAGCCCCTACCTTGTCCTCCATGGTGCTGATCCCCTCCTTCCCCACTCGGTGGCCCAAGAAGGACACCTCTCCTCATGAAGTGGCACTTCTCGGGGTGGAGCTTCAGACCTGCGGCAGCCACCCTCTCCAGCACACGCCGTAGCGCCCCCAGGGCTGACTGGAAGGAGCTGCCATGGGCCAGGATGTCATCGAGGTATACCAGACACTGCTGTCGGGGGATGCCCTCCAGCACCCTGTCCATCAAACGCTCAAAAGTAGCTGGAGCGTTGCACAGGCCAAAGCACAGGACCTTGAACTGCCAGTGTCCTCTGTTAGTGGAGAACGCAGTTTTGGCTCTGGCCTCTGGGGAGAGGGGCACCTGCCAGTAGCCACTGCGGAGGTCTAGTGAGGAGAACCAGGAGGACCCCTAACCAGGTCCAGCGACTCATCGATACGTGGTATGGGGTATGAGTCCTTCCTGGTTACCTCATTCAGCCGCCTGTAGTCCGCACAGAACCTCAGCTTGCCCCCCTTCTTCGGAACCATGACGACTGGCGCCGCCCAGGGGCTGTCTGAGGGCTCAATGAAGTCTGCCCGCTGCATCTCCAACACAGCCTTGTCTGCCGCCTCCTGGCGTGCCAGCGGGATACGGCAGGGACGCATCTTGATGGGTCGAGCATCACCTGTGTCGATCTCATGCTGCACCAGATGAGTCTGACCCACCTCTTCCTCACTCAACGCAAAGCTGTCTCTGAATTCAAACAGCAACTGCCACAACCGTTCCTGCTGCTCGGGGTCAAGACCAACACAGTTCCTCCCCCATATCTCCCTCACTGCAGACAGTGTCCTCTCCTCTCCCATCTGGGGTAGCTGGGCTGGGGGGGTGCGGCCCGGGCTCACAGAGGGCTGTGTCATGGAGGTAGCTGGGGGAATATAACACACCGCCGTAGGTGACAGGGGGACTGGGGAAAAGTCACACACAGCTGTGGGGAGGGGGCAGCCATGAGTCTCTGCTGCTTTAACTGTTGGAGTAAAGGGTTTGTTGGGTTGAGTGAATGTGACATTAGGGGGCCATGGTGACTTCCGTCCCTCCCTGGAAGCTCAGTGTGCCCCTATTTAGGTCTAACTGGCAGCCTGTGCTCCTAAGAAAGTCCAACCCCAGGATACAAGGGTCCTGCACAGCCGCCACCCACACAGGATGACGCACAGTCCTGCCCCCTACTGTCAGAGTCATTATTCCCTTCCCTTTCATGGGTGCCAGCTCACCTGTGACTGTGCGGAGCTGCACAGTTGTAGGCTCACACTGAGTCCAACCTGGCACAATATCTGGCCTCACCAGGGTTACTGTGGACCCAGTGTCCACCAGGGCGGAGCAGGGCACCCCTCCACAGTGACAGGGACATGACAAAAGTCCCCAACACAGGTCCGGCCCACCACAACAACAGGCTCCATCCGCTTGCCCTCGTCTGCTTCTGGGGGAAGTGGAGCCTTGCTTCCCGTCTGTGCCGGTGGGCTCCTCCTGAAGATGATGGTGGTTGGGATAGAAAGCCAGGGTCCGCACTACCTGGTCTATGCGGACCCCGAGCCGTTTCCCTGAGCTCTGGGGGACATGGGGCAATCTCGGCGCAGATGGCCTGGCTGGCCACAACCCCAGCAGACCCTGGGACCAGGGCGTGTGTTTCGTTCCGCCTGTATCGACACAGCACGAATGAGTTTTGTCATTTCGGCCACCCAAGCAGGCTTTTCCGGCTCCGGGCTGCTCTGCCCCCCAGCTCGCACAGAGGGTGTGTCTCCCTGCACCCCCACCAAAGCCCCAGCTGAAGCCCCAGCCCACACCAGCTCCCTCTCCAAAGCCATCTCCAAGGCTGTCTGCAATGACTCAGGATGAGCCAGCTGGGTATGAACTGGTCCCGTGCTAGCTCGCTCTGCACGGAGGGGGGCATGTGAGCATATGCCCGCCGAGAGAGGCTCTCAATGTCATTAGCTAGCACCCGTAGAGGCTCTCCAGGCTGCCTGCGTCTATTACTCAGTTCGGAGCGCAGTAGCCCGGGCTGTACACACTGTCCATAGCGCCTCCTCAGTGCTCCCACTAAAGCACCATAATCATGCCTGTCCTCGGGGCTAATCAATATCAAACAGGCCAGAGCTTCATCCGTGAGGCATAAAGCCAACTGCAGTGCCCTTTCTTCATCCGACCACCCCCTAAAATGAGCTAACAGTTCAAACTGAGCATGAAAAGCTTCCCAATCCGCCTTACCGGAATACTTCGGGGTCTTAACAGATACGGACGCAGCCGGGAACTGGGCGCCGCCATGTTTGTTTACATCCTGAGCCCCAGATTCCTCGTCACGCCGCGTCGACGTCACCACTTCGGTCCGTCCACCAGAATCCGCGCGAAATACCGTCGACGAAGCACTCATGCCCGCTTCATCCGCCATCGCTCTAACGTCCTCCCTCAAGCGGCCTCTGCGCTCCGACGCCCTGGCGATCTCCTCAGACAGAGCCCCCGACGTCCATTCACACGCACCTCCTTGGCCATAATCGTCCCCTACCTCCACCTTCACTTTCGGATTCCCTCGAAGCATTTTCAATCCCCGTTCTCACCTACGGTAGCTAGCCACATAAGTCAGCTAGCTAGCTGGCTAACTTGTATCAACGTTTTTACTTCTGACACCAATGTAATGACCTGACTAGATCATAAATGAACAATTGTCCAGACAGAGGCTTGAGTTTGCGAATTGACGGTTTATTAAACCAACTTTACACAGGCTACTGTTTGGGCCGTAGCACACGCCAAAAAGATGACAGATAACCCACAAGCCAATCGTGACCTTCTCTTGTGAAGCCCAGACGTAAGAGAGAGAACAAAAGCTGAACCTGGTCTTAACTTCCAATGCTCCACCCCCTGCCCAACCCCCTCCACGCCACTCCGCCAACCACCAGGATGCCCGGCATCAGAACATTCCAGGCATTCCCGTGATTGGCAGATAGCAGGTTGATTGACATGTCGGACCCGCGAACACCGGGTACTGGTCAGTACAACACAACCACCTCCTAGCCTAACACATAACACACCGCTGTCTGTGCGGGTCGCTACACAGCCCCCACCACAAAGTCCCTCGTCCCCGAGGGAACAAACAAAGTCTCTGAAGCGACCCGGAGGTCTCCTTTGCCTGCGTGGCCGTGATGGTCGCAGAGTGCCCCTCTGGGAACCAGGGGATGAAGGCAGGGATATGGGGAACAAGGAAGCGGGAACGGGTAATACAGTCCGTGGCTCTGGGGAACCACGCGGTGACACAGGGGGGAGACAGGGGGAGTGGGCTGTCTGGAGCCTTTTTCTGCGGCACCTGAGGGTGGGTGCCTGGAGAATGTCATTGCCAGAGAGGGGAATTGTGGGGGTTCCTGGGGTTTGGGGAGAAGAGGCCCCTCTGTATGGGGCTAACCTGTCCCGGTGCAGTGCCACCTTTCTCCCCCTGGGAGGAAGCTGCACCCGGTACACAACCTCCCCTACCCTCTCCAGGACACTGCAGGGTCCCACCCAGTGACTGTCCAACTTGGGGCATCTGCCTTTTTCCTTAGGGGCTGTAGACCCAGACCAGCTCCCCAGCCACAAAGTGCCTTCCCGGGTGTGCACGTCATAGTTCCTTTTCTGCCTCACACCTGCATTCACCAGCTGCTCTCTGGCGAAGGTGTGGGCTGTCTCCAGGCGGTCCTGGAGTCTCTGGGCATACTCCGGCCCCGGAGGAACATGAGGGCTATCCAGGGGCCGACCAACGCCATCTCCGCAGGGGTGCGGATCTCTCTCCCCAGCATGAGGAGGGCAGGCGTGCAGGAGGTGGAGTCTTGGACGGCGGAGCGGCATGCCATGAGGACCATAGGCAGGTGCTTGTCCCAGTCACGCTGGTGTTTGGAAGAGACGATGGCCAGCTGCTGTCCAAGCGTTTTGTTGAAGCGCTCCACAAGGCCATCACTTTGAGGATGGAGAGGAGTAGTGGGGTCTTGTGCATACCCAGCCTCTCACACATGGTGGCGAACACACGGGACTCAAAGTTTCTGCCTTGGTCGCTGTGGATGGACTCTGCAGCTCCAAACCTGCTGAACATCCCCGCTGTCAGGGCGTCGACGATGGTCTCTGCCTCCTGGTCAGGCAGAGCATAGGCCTCGGGCCATTTTGTGAAATAGTCCATGGCCGTGAGCACCCAGCGGTTTCCACTGTCTGTGGTGGGGAACGGCCCAACTACATCCACTCCCACCCTCTCCATGGGAGCCCCCACTGGGAACTGTTGGAGCTGAGCATGAGAGCGGCCTGGGGGCCCTTTCTCGCTGTGCAGTTGTCACAGCGGCGACAAAAGTCCTCCACATCCCTCTTGTGCTGCCCCCAGTAGAAGCCCTGACGGAGACGGCGCAGTGTTTTTGTGACCCCAAAGTGTCCAGTCCCCACCCCCCATGAGTACTCTGGAGCACAGCCTCCCGCAATGCTTTTGGGACCACCACCTGCCACCTCTCCTCTCCCGTAGCTGACTCCTTCCATGCCCGCTGTAGCACGCCATCAGCCAGCCGCAGTCTCTCAAACTTCGACCACAACCCTTTGGTCGCAAGTGAGAGCGCTGTCACCTCTTCCCATGGTGGCCTCACCTGCGCCTCTACCCACTGTAGCACTGGCTGTAGGTCTGTGTCCCGTCCCTGCTGCTGCCGCCATTCAGCCACGTCGACAGTCTGCAGCTCACAGCAGACAGGCCCGCTCGCCCGACACACTGTGGCACAGACACCCTCCTCTGCCCGCAGCTCTCTCTCCCGTCCCTCTCTCCGTTCACAGTGGCGGCAGCCGTCTGCAGTACAGGGCCGACGGGACATGGCGTCGGCGTGGCGTGCCCCTGCCCTGTGCACCACCGTGAAGTCATACGGCTGAAGCTCCTCCAACCAGCGTGCCACCTGCCCCTCTGGCTCTCTGAAAGACATGAGCCACTGGAGAGCAGAGTGGTCAGTCCTTACAGTAAAGGGCAGACCACCCAGGTAGTACTTGAAGTGTTTGACGGAAGCCACAACAGCCAAGAGCTCCCGCCTCGGTGACACAGTAGCGGCGCTCATGTTTGTCAAATGTTTTGCTGAAGTACGCCACCACTCTCTCCCCCTCTGGCCCCACCTGGACCAGCACCCCACCCATGCCCACATTGCTCGCGTCTGTGTCCAGGATAAAGGGCAAGGTGAGGTCAGGGGGGGCGAGCACGGGGGCCTCGATCAGTGCATGTTTGAGGGTGTTGAACGCCTCCTCACACTCCACTGTCCAAGTGAAAGCCTTGTCCTTCGGCAGCAGGCGGTTCAGTGGAGCAGCAACGCTTGAGAAGCCCCGTACAAACCTCCTGTAGTACGAGGCCAGGCCCAGGAAGCTCTTCAGCTGACGCTGGTCGGTGGGGGTGGGCCAGTCTCTGACAGCCCCTACCTTGTCCTCCATGGTGCTGATCCCCCCCTTCCCCACTCGGTGGCCCAAGAAGGACACCTCTCTCCTCATGAAGTGGCACTTCTCGGGGTGGAGCTTCAGACCTGCGGCAGCCACCCTCTCCAGCACACGCCGTAGCGCCCCAGGGCTGACTGGAAGGAGCTGCCATGGGCCAGGATGTCATCGAGGTATACCAGACACTGCTGTCGGGGATGCCCTCCAGCACCCTGTCCATCAAACGCTCAAAAGTAGCTGGAGCGTTGCACAGGCCAAAGCACAGGACCTTGAACTGCCAGTGTCCTCTGTTAGTGGAGAACGCAGTTTTGGCTCTGGCCTCTGGGGAGAGGGGCACCTGCCAGTAGCCACTGCGGAGGTCTAGTGAGGAGAACCAGGAGGACCCCCTAACCAGGTCCAGCGACTCATCGATACGTGGTATGGGGTATGAGTCCTTCCTGGTTACCTCATTCAGCCGCCTGTAGTCCGCATAGAACCTCAGCTTGCCCCCCTTCTTCGGAACCATGACGACTGGCGCCGCCCAGGGGCTGTCTGAGGGCTCAATGAAGTCTGCCCGCTGCATCTCCAACACAGCCTTGTCTGCCGCCTCCTGGCGTGCCAGCGGGATACGGCAGGGACGCATCTTGATGGGTCGAGCATCACCTGTGTCGATCTCATGCTGCACCAGATGAGTCTGACCCACCTCTTCCTCACTCAACGCAAAGCTGTCTCTGAATTCAAACAGCAACTGCCACAACCGTTCCTGCTGCTCGGGGTCAAGACCAACACAGTTCCTCCCCATATCTCCTCACTGCAGACAGTGTCCTCTCCTCTCCCATCTGGGGTAGCTGGGCTGGGGGTGCGGCCCGGGCTCACAGAGGGCTGTGTCATGGAGGTAGCTGGGGAATATAACACACCGCCGTAGGTGACAGGGGGACTGGGGAAAAGTCACACACAGCTGTGGGGGAGGGGCGCAGCCATGAGTCTCTGCTGCTTTAACTGTTGGAGTAAAGGGTTTGTTGGGTTGAGTGAATGTGACATTAGGGGGGGCCATGGTGACTTCCGTCCCTCCCTGGAAGCTCAGTGTGCCCCTATTTAGGTCTAACTGGCAGCCTGTGCTCCTAAGAAAGTCCAACCCCAGGATACAAGGGTCCTGCACAGCCGCCACCCACACAGGATGACGCACAGTCCTGCCCCCTACTGTCAGAGTCATTATTCCCTTCCCTTTCATGGGTGCCAGCTCACCTGTGACTGTGCGGAGCTGCACAGTTGTAGGCTCACACTGAGTCCAACCTGGCACAATATCTGGCCTCACCAGGGTTACTGTGGACCCAGTGTCCACCAGGGCGGAGCAGGGCACCCCCTCCACAGTGACAGGGACATGACAAAAGTCCCCAACACAGGTCCGGCCCACCACAACAACAGGCTCCATCCGCTTGCCCTCGTCTGCTTCTGGGGGAAGTGGAGCCTTGCTTCCCCGTCTGTGCCGGTGGGCTCCTCCTGAAGATGATGGTGGTTGGGATAGAAAGCCAGGGGTCCGCACTACCTGGTCTATGCGGACCCCGAGCCGTTTCCCTGAGCTCTGGGGGACATGGGGCAATCTCGGCGCAGATGGCCTGGCTGGCCACAACCCCAGCAGACCCTGGGACCAGGGCGTGTGTTTCGTTCCGCCTGTAGCGACACAGCACGAATGAGTTTTGTCATTTCGGCCACCCAAGCAGGCTTTTCCGGCTCCGGGCTGCTCTGCCCCCCCAGCTCGCACAGAGGGTGTGTCTCCCTGCACCCCCACCAAAGCCCCAGCTGAAGCCCCAGCCCACACCAGCTCCCTCTCCAAAGCCATCTCCAAGGCTGTCTGCAATGACTCAGGATGAGCCAGCTGGGTATGAACTGGTCCCGTGCTAGCTCGCTCTGCACGGAGGGGGGCATGTGAGCATATGCCCGCCGAGAGAGGCTCTCAATGTCATTAGCTAGCACCCGTAGAGGCTCTCCAGGCTGCCTGCGTCTATTACTCAGTTCGGAGCGCAGTAGCCCGGGCTGTACACACTGTCCATAGCGCCTCCTCAGTGCTCCCACTAAAGCACCATAATCATGCCTGTCCTCGGGGCTAATCAATATCAAACAGGCCAGAGCTTCATCCGTGAGGCATAAAGCCAACTGCAGTGCCCTTTCTTCATCCGACCACCCCTAAAATGAGCTAACAGTTCAAACTGAGCATGAAAAGCTTCCCAATCCGCCTTACCGGAATACTTCGGGTCTTAACAGATACGGACGCAGCCGGAACTGGGCGCCGCCATGTTTGTTTACATCCTGAGCCCCAGATTCCTCGTCACGCCGCGTCGACGTCACCACCGGTCCGTCCACCAGAATCCGCGCGAAATACCGTCGACGAAGCACTCATGCCCGCTTCATCCGCCATCGCTCTAACGTCCTCCCTCAAGCGGCCTCTGCGCTCCGACGCCCTGGCGATCTCCTCAGACAGAGCCCCCGACGTCCATTCACACGCACCTCCTTGGCCATAATCGTCCCCTACCTCCACCTTCACTTTCGGATTCCTCGAAGCATTTTCAATCCCGTTCTCACCTACGGTAGCTAGCCACATAAGTCAGCTAGCTAGCTGGCTAACTTGTATCAACGTTTTTACTTCTGACACCAATGTAATGACCTGACTAGATCATAAATGAACAATTGTCCAGACAGAGGCTTGAGTTTGCGAATTGACGGTTTATTAAACCAACTTTACACAGGCTACTGTTTGGGCCGTAGCACACGCCAAAAAGATGACAGATAACCCACAAGCCAATCGTGACCTTCTCTTGTGAAGCCCAGACGTAAGAGAGAGAACAAAAGCTGAACCTGGTCTTAACTTCCAATGCTCCACCCCCCTGCCCAACCCCCCTCCACGCCACTCCGCCAACCACCAGGATGCCCGGCATCAGAACATTCCAGGCATTCCCGTGATTGGCAGATAGCAGGTTGATTGACATGTCGGACCCCGCGAACACCGGGTACTGGTCAGTACAACACAACCACCTCCTAGCCTAACACATAACACACCGCTGTCTGTGCGGGTCGCTACAGTATGATAGTTGTTATGCCATGTTACCATAGCAGCTGGCTTGGCTATACATATGAGTTGCCTTCAGAAAGTATTCAAACCCGTTGCCTTTTTCCAGATTTTGTTGTATTAAAGTGAAATCAAAGTGGGGTTTAATTGTCTTTTTTTTGTCAACAATCTACACAAAATACTCTAATGTCAAAGTGGATTTAAAAAAAACATTTTGTATATAAAAAGAATAATGAACACTAAAATATCTTGATTAAATAAGTATCCAACCCCCTGAGTCAATACATCATGGTATTGTTTACAGCTGTGAGTCTTTCTGGGTAAGTCTCAGTCTAATGCAATACACACACACAAACACTAGCAGAAAACAGTGTTTACACCAAATATAAAAAAGTTCCCATGTCTCCAGACTCTCTAGAACACGTTGGAGAAGTGTTCACTAATGTGCTAGAAATATAATACGTTTTTCATTTTCATAATTTAATTGAGGTTTAACCTCTCTTCTGAGGAACAATGAATCACTGATGATGACTGACAACAAAACCTATTGTATGCTTGGTGCCTGCAAACCTCATGCATGGTAACTCTGGCTCCCTCTATTGGGCAAGGGAAGGACTAACCTATTATACACTATATGGCCAAAAGTATGTAGACACCTGCTCGTCGAACATCTCATTCCAAAATCATGGGCATTAATATGGAGCTGGTCCCCCCTTTGCTGGTATAAACAGCCTCCAATCTTCTGGGAAGGCTTTCCACTCGATGTTGGAACATTGCTGTGGGGACTTGCTTCCATTCAACCACAAGAGCATTAGTGAGGTCGGGCACTGATGTTGGGCAATTAGGTTTGGCTCGCAGTCGGCGTTCCAATTCATCCCAAAGGTATTCGATGGGGTTGAGGTCAGGGCTCTGTGTAGGCCAGTCAAGTTCTTCTACACCGATCAACAAACCATTTCTGTATGGACCTCGCCTTGTGCATGGGGGCATTGTCATGCTGAAAAAGAAAAGGTCCTTCCCCAAACTGTTGCCACAAAGTTGGAAGCACAGAATCATCTAAAATGCCATTGCATGCTGTAGCGTTAAGATTTTCCTTCTCTGGAACTAAGGGGCCTAACCTGAAACATGAAAAACAGCCCCAGACCATTATTCCTCCTCCACCAAACTTTGCAGTTGGCACTATGCATTGGGGCAGGTGGGGTTCTCCTGGCATCCACCAAACCCAGATTCTTTTCGTCAGACTGCCAGATGGTGAAGCGTGATTCATTGCTCCAGAGTCCAAAGGCAGCGAGCTTTACACCACTCCAGCCAATGCATGGCATTGCACATGGTGATCTTGGCTTGTGTGTGGCTGCTAGACCATGGAAACCCATTTCATAAAGCTCCTGAAGAACTGTTATTGTGCTGATGTTGTGTCCAGAGGCCGTTTGGAACTCAGTAGTGACAGACGATTTTTATGCGCTACGCATTTCAGCACTTGGCAGTCACATTCTGTGAGCTCGTGTGGCCTACCACTTTGCGGCTGAGCTGTTGTCGCTCCGAGATGTTTCCACTTTACTTACAGTTGATCAGGGCAGCTTTAACAGAGCAGAAATTTGACGAACTGACTTGTTGGAAAGGTGGCATCATGTGACGGTGCCACGTTGAATTGAGCTCTTCAGTAAGGCCATTCTACTGACAATTCTTGTCTATGGAGATTGCATGGCTGTGTGCTCTATATTTTTAATATACCCGTCAGCAACAGGTGTGGCTGAACTAGTCGAATCCACTAATCCATATACTTTTGTATATATAGTGTGTCACTAGGCAGATGAGACATTGTCTAAAGATTGCAAAAACAGAATGATGTTCGAATGGGTGGATTTTTATTTTGTCAAACGTTCTTAATTGAGAAAAATTATCATGGAAACTGTGTTTTTCTAATAAATTTTGAAAATACTTTTGAAGCGGGGCACCTGATGTCAAGTATACTCCCTTTCCGGCCTCTAGGTCATCAGGCTGCTGATTATCCCGCACACCTGTCACCATCGTCTGGCGCACCTGCGCCTCATGACACTCCCCTGGACTCCATCGCCTCCTTAATTATCTTCCCTATATCTGTCACTCCCATTGGTTCTTTCCTAAGGTGTTATTGAGTCTGTTTTCATGTTGGTACGTTGTTCGTGTTTCGTGTTCTTTTATTTATTAAAACACTCACTCCCTAAACTTGCTTCCCGACTCTCAGCGCACTCGTTACAGAATAACACCTCACCTAAGGGAAGCATCCGGGAGTGTTTTTTTTTTTTATAAAAATGTTTGTGTCAGAGTCATGATGTCGGGTCCGGGAACTGCTACAGGCTCTCATGCCTCAACCAGATCGTCAGGCTTCCCTGCCTCAGCCGGATCGTCGGGCTTTCATGCCTCAAACGATCTGTTTGGTTCCCGCGCACCAGCTGACTCGACAGGTTCTCGAGCATCAGCTGTCATGACCGGTCACCTCCTGATCCCTGGGTTCGTCCCCTTTGACCGCGTCTTGCGGTGGGAGCCGCGCGCCAGGGAGGGGTTACTGTCACGTATACTCCCTCTCCGGCCTCTAGGTCATCAGGCTGCTGATTATCCCCGCACCTGCACCTCATGACACTCACCTGGACTCCATCACCTCCTTAATTATCTTCCCTATATCTGTCACTCCCCTTGGTTCTTTCCTCAGGTGTTATTGACTCTGTTTTCATATCAGTGTGTTTGTGTTACGTGTTCATTGTTTCATTTTTAAAAAACTCAACTCACTCGTTACACCTGATGTCACTGCATAACTATAAACCTCCACACTTAATTCTAAATGCCACCTGCTTGCAAAAAAAAAAAAAAGGAAGATTGTCCAGACTTTCAAGAATACATGAATTGCTTCACCTTGCTTTTCTAGTTGCCTGGCAAGTTTAACAATCCAATTACTTCAGATCTACAGGAGTGCACATATGACCATGGCGATAAATTGGGAAATGAGAATTATTCAAATGTGGCAAATATTAGTCAATTATTACCCATTTAGGAAAATTGAGTGTTCATAAATTGGCAATGTAAACACTTCAACATTTCTATTGAACACTGTATTCAATGGAAGCTCACCAGCTTTCCTAGCAGCTTTCCCTAATCCCTCTGAGCAAGTCTAGAAATGTAGCAACAGGAAATAGCCTACTGTACATTCAACCAAAATACACCAGAGGATTAAGCTGCAATGCTACACCAGACCTGAGTTCAAATACTATTTAGGGTATTTGAATTATTTTCAAAGACATTTCAAAGTAAGTATTTGGATATTTATTTTTAGACTATTGGAATATATTTGGAAATACATGTAGAGTGTATTGCCATGTTTGGAAAAAAAATGAAATACACATTGTATTTTCAAATACAAATATTTAAATACTCCATGCATTTACACTGTTTGATCCTAGGGGAATTTGAAATACTGTATTTGGAAACGAGTATGAAAATAGTTTCAAAAAGTAGGCTATTTATAGGAAATTATTTGAAAATAACCTCCCTCTAGTGTGGAATAGCAGATCCTGATAACGTCATAATTTACCCAAGTTACTTAAGCCTTTTTAAATAAGTGCTACACAGATCACAATGTGAGGAGTCTACGTGGGTGGGTGTAAACTATTTGGCCATGGTTTGCACTGAGAACTGCCAGAGGGAGAGGAGGGGGGACACCGACTGGCATGTTACTGTTAGAAAAAGTGCCACACACTAAACTTTAAAAGACAATATGCATTTTCTAACACAAAAAAAAAAAAAACCCAGAGTATATTCCTGCTCTGAAAAGCCTTGAGAAAACTAAGAGAAATACCCGAACGGTTTCTCAATTAAAATTAACACCAACAAAAGCAGTAGTTGCCCTTATGAGATTAGGCATTCTCAAACAGACACTGACCAGTTAGGAGTGAGCTATAGTCATACTACAGTAAAGCACATTAAAATGGATACCATACACATGAAAGCTGAAAAGGAAAGATATTGCACACAAAAAAACATACTTTTTATAGAATTGTAACTGTGTGATTCTTTGAGCACTGTGGACAATGACAATGTCCACTTTAATAATGGAACACTAGTCACCTTAATAATGTTTACATACTACTTTAATCATCTCATATGTATATAGACTGTAGTCTATTCTATTGTATTTTAGTCAATACCACTCAGACATTGCTCACCCTAATATGTATATTTTTCTTAATTCCATTATTTTACTTTTAGATGTGTGTATTGTTGTGAATTGTTGGATAGTACGGCACTGTTGGAGCTAGAAACAAGCATTTCACTACACCCGCAATAACATCTTCTAAATATGTGTGTAACCAATAAAATTAGATTTAGAAGTTAGGTTCGGGTTTGATCATTAAAAATAATCACGGTTTTCGGTTTGAACATTTTTTTAAACATGAAATAATGACATTACAATGATTTTAGAGCTTTTAATGGCAATTCCAAAGCCAAAATTTTTGAACATTCCATTGCTAAAACACATACCATTGTCTCGGTCAGGTACACATTGGGTAGACGTCAATAGAAAAAGTAGGAAGTGACTTTGAAATAATAAAATATTTCAATTGTGTATATTACTTTGTTTTTATTTGATGACTATTTTGTATTCCTTAAAGTAATCATCTCTGTCCAGGCAGTAGCAGCCAGCCAGCCCACCTAACATTTTGTGCTCTCCATTTTTTTCAAAAAAAAATTCCCACCAGGTAGGCAAGTTGAGAACAAGTTCTCATTTACAATTGCGACCTGGCCAAGATAAAGCAAAGCAGTTCGACACATACAACAACACAGAGTTACACCTGGAGTAAAACAAACATACAGTCAATAATACAGTAGAAAAATAAGTCTATATACAATGTGAGCAAATTATGTGAGATAAGGGGGGGTAAGGCAACAAAAAGGCCATGCTGGCAAAGTAAATACAATATAGAAAGTAAAACACTGGAATGGTAGATTTGCAGTGGAAGAATGTGCAAAGTAGAGAGAAATAATGGGGTGCAAAGGAGCTAAATAAATAAATAAATACAGTAGGGGAAGAGGTAGTTGTTTGGGCTAAATTATAGATGGGCTATGTACAGGTGCAGTAATCTGTGAGCTGCTCTGACAGCTGGTGCTTAAAGCTAGTGAGGGAGATAAGCGTTTCCAGTTTCAGAGATTTTGGTAGTTCGTTCCAGTCATTGGCAGCAGAGAACTGGAAGGAGAGGCAGCCAAAGGAATAATTGGTTTTTGGGGTGACCAGAGAGATATACCTGCTGGAGCGCGTGCTACAGGTGGGTGCTGCTATGGTGAACAACGAGCTGCGATAAGGGGGGACTTTACCTAGCAGGGTCTTGTAGATGACCTGGAGCCAGTGGGTTTGGCAACGAGTATGAAGTGTGGGCCAGCCAACAAGAGTGTACAGGTCGCAGTGGTGGGTAGTATATATACATTTACATTTAAAGTCATTTAGCAGACGCTCTTATCCAGAGCGACTTACAAATTGGTGCGTTCACCTTAAGACATCCAGTGGAACAGCCACTTTACAATAGTGCATCTAAATCTTTTAAGGGGGGTGAGAAGGATTACTTTATCCTATCCTAGGTATTCCTGAAAGAGGTGGGGTTTCAGGTGTCTCCGGAAGGTGGTGATTGACTCCGCTGTCCTGGCGTCGTGAGGGAGTTTGTTCCACCATTGGGGGGCCAGAGCAGCGAACAGTTTTGACTGGGCTGCGCGGGAACTGTACTTCCTCAGTGGTAGGGAGGCGAGCAGGCCAGAGGTGGATGAACGCAGTGCCCTTGTTTGGGTGTAGGGCCTGATCAGAGCCTGGAGGTACTGAGGTGCCGTTCCCCTCACAGCTCCGTAGGCAAGCACCATGGTCTTGTAGCGGATGCGAGCTTCAACTGGAAGCCAGTGGAGAGAGCGGAGGAGCGGGGTGACGTGAGAGAACTTGGGAAGGTTGAACACCAGGCAGACTACGGCGTTCTGGATGAGTTGTAGGGTTTAATGGCACAGGCAGGGAGCCCAGCCAACAGCGAGTTGCAGTAATCAGACGGGAGATGACAAGTGCCTGGATTAGGACCTGCGCTGCTTCCTGTGTGAGGCAGGGTCGTACTCTGCGGATGTTGTAGAGCATGAACCTACAAGAACGGGCCACCGCCTTGATGTTAGTTGAGAACGACAGGGTGTTGTCCAGGATCACGCCAAGGTTCTTAGCGCTCTGGGAGGAGGACAATGGAGTTGTCAACCGTGATGGCGAGATCATGGAACGGGCAGTCCTTCCCCGGGAGGAAGAGCAGCTCCGTCTTGCCGAGGTTCAGCTTGAGGTGGTGATCCGTCATCCACACTGATATGTCTGCCAGACATGCAGAGATGCGGTCGCCACCTGGTCATCAGAAGGGGAAAGGAGAAGATTAATTGTGTGTCGTCTGCATAGCAATGATAGGAGAGACCATGTGAGGTTATGACAGAGCCAAGTGACTTGGTGTATAGCGAGAATAGGAGAGGGCCTAGAACAGAGCCCTGGGGGACGCCAGTGGTGAGAGCGCGTGGTGAGGAGACAGATTCTCGCCACGCCACCTGGTAGGAGCGACCTGTCAGGTAGGACGCAATCCAAGCGTGGGCGCTGGAGATGCCCAACTCGGAGAGGTGGAGAGGAGGATCTGATGGTTCACAGTATCGAAGGCAGCCGATAGGTCTAGAAGGATGAGCGCAGAGGAGAGAGTTAGCTTTAGCAGTGCGGAGGGCCTCCGTGATACAGAGAAGAGCAGTCTCAGTTGAATGACTAGTCTTGAAACCTGACTGATTTGGATCAAGAAGGTCATTCTGAGAGAGATAGCGGGAGAGCTGGCCAAGGACGGCACGTTCAAGAGTTTTGGAGAGAAAAGAAAAGAAGGGATACTGGTCTGTAGTTGTTGACATCGGAGGGATCGAGTGTAGGTTTTTTCAGAAGGGTGCAACTCTCGCTCTCTTGAAGACAGAAGGGACGTAGCCAGCGGTCAGGGATGAGTTGATGAGCGAGGTGAGGTAAGGAGAAGGTCTCCGGAAATGGTCTGGAGAAGAGAGGAGGGAATAGGGTCAAGCGGGCAGGTTGTTGGGCGGCCGGCCGTCACAAGACGCGAGATTTCATCTGGAGAGAGAGGGAGAAAGAGGTCAGAGCACAGGGTAGGGCAGTGTGAGCAGAACCAGCGGTGTCGTTTGACTTAGCAAATGAGGATCGGATGTCGTCGACCTTCTTTTCAAAATGGTTGACGAAGTCATCTGCAGAGAGGAGGAGGGGGAGGGGGAGGAGGATTCAGGAGGGAGGAGAAGGTGGCAAAGAGCTTCCTAGGGTTAGAGGCAGATGCTTGGACTTTAGAGTGGTAGAAAGTGGCTTTAGCAGCAGAGACAGAAGAGGAAAATGTAGAGAGGAGGGAGTGAAAGGATGCCAGGTCCGCAGGGAGGCGAGTTTTCCTCCATTTCCACTCGGCTGCCCGGAGCCCTGTTCTGTGAGCTCGCAATGAGTCGTCGAGCCACGGAGCAGGAGGGAGGACCGAGCCGGCCTGGAGGATAGGGGACATAGAGAATCAAGGGATGCAGAAAGGGAGGAGAGGAGGGTTGAGGAGGCAGAATCAGGAGATAGGTTGGAGAAGGTTTGAGCAGAGGGAAGAGATGATAGGATGGAAGAGAAGAGAGTAGCGGGGGAGAGAGAGCGAAGATTGGGACGGCGCGATACCATCCGAGTAGGGGCAGTGTGGGAAGTGTTGGATGAGAGCAAGAGGGAAAAGGATACAAGGTAGTGGTCGGAGACTTGGAGGGAGTTGCAGTGAGGTTAGTGGAAGAACAGCATCTAGTAAAGATGAGGTCGAGCGTATTGCCTGCCTTGTGAGTAGAGGGGGAAGGTGAGAGGGTGAGGTCAAAAGAGGAGAGGAGTGGAAAGAAGGAGGCAGAGAGGAATGAGTCAAAGGTAGACGTGGGGAGGTTAAAGTCGCCCAGAACTGTGAGAGGTGAGCCATCCTCAGGAAAGGAGCTTATCAAGGCATCAAGCTCATTGATGAACTCTCCGAGGGAACCTGGAGGGCGATAAATGATAAGGATGTTAAGCTTGAAAGGGCTGGTAACTGTGACAGCATGGAATTCAAAGGAGGCGATAGACAGATGGGTAAGGGGAGAAAGAGAGAATGACCACTTGGTCATATGGGTCTTTGGTGACAAAATGGATGGCACTGTGATAGACTGCATCCAATTTATTGAGTAGGGTATTGGAGGCTATTTTGTAAATGACATCGCCGATGTCGAGGATCGGTAGGATGGTCAGTTTTACGAGGGTGTTTGGCAGCATGAGTGAAGGATACTTTGTTGTGAAATAGGAAGCCAATTCTAGATTTAACTTTGGAGATGTTTGATGTGAGTCTGGAAGGAGAGTTTACAGTCTAACCAGACACCTAGGTATTTGTAGTTGTCCACATATTCTAAGTCAGAACCGTCCAGAGTAGTGATGTTGGATGGGCGGGCAGGTGCGGGCGATCGGTTGAAGAGCATGCATTTAGTTTTACTTGTATTTAAGAGCAATTGGAGGCCACGGAAGGAGAGTTGTATGGCATTGAAGCTCCTCTGGAGGTTAGTTAACACAGTGTCCAAAAAAGAGCCAGAAGTATACAGAATGGTGTCGTCTGTGTAGAGGTGGATCAGAGACTCACCAGCAGCAAGAGCGACATCATTGATGTATACAGAGAAGAGAGTTGGCCCAAGAATTGAACCCTGCGGCACCCCCATAGAGACTGCCAGAGGCCCATACTGTACTGTTTTGAGTCATCCCATTTAGCTAGCCTGCCTAAGTATGCTGCAGAGCTGTCTGACAAAATCATTTTACTAAATCTCAAAGTAGATAAGGCATACTTGTTTTTGGAATGATCTTGGTGAGAGCGAAACCTCTCGCTTCGCCTTATCCTCTGATCCGTCTCTGTCTGAGCTGGAAAAATCCACAAAGGATTATGGACATTGTAGTTAATTACGAAGTTTCTGCGCTGAACTAGGTTGAATATTTGCTCAATGAAAACTACAACTCCCATCAGCCCAGCATCCCACATAGTTCTTGACTTGATTTCTCTTGTGAATTATTTGATTTCTCTCTAGATAAAAAGGGCACAGGGCATTGGCTCACAAAAAAAAGGTCTGAGGTCTGTAAATTAGTTGTTTAATAACTGATCAAAAAAAACTAAATGTCAGTTAATCGCTCAGCACTGGAAAGTTATTTTCGTAAAATATTTTATATAGCCTACTATTTGAAACTGTTTCCAAATACATACCACTAAGACCAAACAGATGTTTTTGTTGTACTGTATGTGTGTTTATAGTTTTGTTTAATGTTGTGTTAGTGTATGTAAGTTGTTTGGTCTGAAACGTTGTTCCCCCTGCAGCTATTGGACCAGGTCCCTATTGGAAAAGAGATGTTATCTCAATGAGAAAAACCTGTATAAATAAAAGGTATAAAAAAAGATTAAAAAATGGACCTGGGTTCAAATGCATTGGTA
Organism: Oncorhynchus nerka; assembly: GCF_034236695.1. Taxonomy (NCBI): domain Eukaryota; kingdom Metazoa; phylum Chordata; class Actinopteri; order Salmoniformes; family Salmonidae; genus Oncorhynchus; species Oncorhynchus nerka. Next base: position 60,295,087 of record NC_088399.1, read on the forward strand.
TTTTAAATATTTGTATTTTCAAATGCATGCTAATACTTTCAACGTGTATTTCTAAATACAGTATATTCCAATACCTCTATTTTCAAATAAAAAATATTTAAAAAACACTTCCTATGAAATGCATGTGAAAGCTATTGAAAGAGTATTTGAACCCAGGTCTGGAGCACGCCACGTTCCCAGTTATCTTCAAAAGGACTGACGGGGGTCAAGGAGTCCAACTGACCTTTGACCTGGGAGCAGTCAGAGATCTGGTCTTCTTGGTGTGATTAACATCAGGCCAGTCTTCAGCATCCCTCCCCTGGGCATCGCCACCAGATCCATTGGTCTCAGCAGCACTGGTGAACACACAAACACATCCTGATTTGTTGTGCTTGCTGAAGGCAAAGCACGATTCTAGATTTCTTACATACTTCTTATTACAATTATTCCACTCGATCTAGCACTTAAACCACTTGAGCTATTTAACACTAAATCAACTTTAAAAATGTGCAGACTGACCGTATTCAGGTTGCTTGAGAAAATGTTTGAAAAGTATTTATACTTTCTGTACTTCAACCATATTTGCATAAAACTAAATGCAAGTCAATAGACTTGAATGGTAAAAAAAGAATGTAAATAAATGAATCCTCATTCACCATTTAAGGCATGCTATCAACACCATCCAACGTTGGGGTGTTTAGAATGCTTGTCAAAGACTGATATAACAAATTAAAATACGCAATATTTACATCAGTCAATGCCGACCATGAGAGGTAGATATTCACAGTCTCACTGCTTTCTAACCATTCCAGCTAGAAACTCAACTGCAGGATGATGGAAACACTTCATATATTATTTCATTCCTCCATCCTTTAATCAGTTAACAATGGGCAGACATTTTCATATTAGAGCAAACGCAACAGCACTGTAACCGTATCAAGCTAGAAACACAAAACAAAATGTTTAAATTGTGCAGACCGTCCCAACTTAGAATGCTTGAGAAAATGTTTTGGATAGCATCTATACTTTTTGTACTACAACCATATTTTTTAAATGAGCCACCATTGCCATGCATTTCAATGACAATAAAAGGGCCATAGACTTGCATTGGGGGATCATTTGGCCGTGCTACTCCTCTTGAAGCGTTTAGGTGATCAACTCTAAACCGATGCCGAATTGTGCACACTGACTCAACATATATTGCTTGCATACAGCCTTTCGGTACTATTTATACTTTTGGAACTATAACCATTTTAAATGCGCATAAATTAACATAGGTTTGAATGAGAACCAAAAGGAGTACAGTGGTAGCAATATAAAAAAAGAAAAAAGAACAAATGTAAAAATGTTCTGACTTAAAAACCTATCCTGACTTCAAATTTCTAAAACTTTCCATTTACATACAACTTCATGGATTCAATGCCAATCATATGAACACTTCATTTCAAATGCTACTGCTTTTAAACCATTTCAGCAACACACATTAAAACTACTAACAGATTCAAAATATTATTAATTACAACTATTCAAATTTGCATAAATGAGCCCACTAACAGTAATTATCAGTCTTGATTCGTTCAAGCTAGAGACACCAAGCCAACTTTCACATGTTCAGGCGATCCTATCAACCAACCAACCCATCCATATACCTACTTTTCAAACTATAACCAGTCACTACCACTACTTATTTCAAAACCATACATACTTTAAATCAAGCTAGCAAGCACACCACAATTCTTTCAGGAAATGTACTTCTCTACTTACTATTTGTTTCGTATGCGATGCCGAAAGTACCAAAGGTAGCATGGTTCTAGGTCTGTTTGTGCTGTCTTGCCAGAAACATATCTAGGACCAGGCTATACCAAAGGCACTTCTCTGTATGAAAGAGGAGTGAGTAAATAAACCTGACATGTTTTTAAAATGAGCAGCATAATTCTGGTTCATAAACTGGAAGTACAGTTGGAGAGCATCGTTCATATCCACTGGAGCACTTGAGGACATGGTTACATACTTTTGAGTAAATAGCGTCTGCACATTCCAATTGAAGTATACATCAATGCACAAACGAAACATTTTAATGCTGTACATAAATCAATTAATCCGACAAGTAGAGAATGCAGAATATTTCCAATGCACAGCAGGCTTAACAGCACTGCATGTTCTCCTTGGGAAAGCTGCATGTCAAGAGAACTTTTGCACAGGATCTCATCAACAAGGGTGTCCCTGCAGTTCTGCATTGTCTTTGAAACCGTGCATGGTGAATGATTGGGATCATAAGGCTGAAGTGATAACCTTGTTATCGTGCAATCGTAGGATCCAACCAAAATCTAAACCCTGACAATCGCTATAAAGTGGAGTTGGAGTGTGTACGGAAAGGTTTCAGAAGTTTGAATACACCGATACAAAATCAAAAACACCAAAGTCGGACAAAATGTCACTTTAGCATGCAAAAAGAAAAATCAACACAGTACTGCACAATCTCTCTGAATCGGGTTTAATTTTTTTTTTTTCTACTGACAATTATTACAGTGAATGACAAATGGCCCCTTCCTCAATAACGCTGCCAGTGGGTCCAGTGTGTGGCTGTAAACAGAGTGGCTTCCTCCATAAGCAGCTGTCATCACAGCAGAGCTCTCCAAAGAAGGAGCGCCACAAAAGCCTCTTTCAACACAGGTAAAATGTCTTTACTTTGCTGAATGAAAAAGGGTTGAGGTAAGCGGCAAGCAAATAAAGCTACAGACAAACGTATCTCTTTGTTACAATAGACGGACATCGACAACGTCACGACGAAGCATCGCATGTGAAGGGAGTGAGGTTGAATGATCGTGAGGTGGATGATCCAATGGAATGGTCAAATTCCATATTTTTACCTCAAGGGGAACAGCATTACTCCCTAAAAATACAGTATAAGTTTGCTGTTAAGGAGAGACTGTCAGGCGCTATATAAAATTTTTAAAAAAGAGAATCAGACCGGTCCAGTGGCTTCTACACACACAAACAAACCCCAGCAACTCACTTCCGGGTTTCTACTCTGTCATCTAAAGTGCTCGGCCTGTCAATCATTCTGTCCATCCATCATCACACAGAGAAGACAAACATGGTGTCCCTCTAGCCCAGAGGGAGGAGTGCCGATGCATTGTGAACGGGTCACGTCCTTTTCCGTGATCCTTCACTAGCGACATGTGTGACACACGGACAGAAGCACAACGTCTTGCTTGTGTCAGGCTTCAAAGACTTCATATAAAAAGGCTCAGACTTACGCAGCTTCTTATCTAAGACATGATTTGGATGCAGTTCAACCGGGCATTCCTAAAGAGCAGGTGACAGGTGCCTCCTTCAGATTCACAAGCAGAAATATATAGAGGGAGGGAGAAAGTGAGGAGCGCCTCAGTGCAACTAGACAGGGTGCTTTAACAGAGCAGGATTTGCATATTAACAGAGCAGGATTTGCATAGAGATGTTGGCTGTCATTCACAGCTAGCCAAGCCACCCGGTTTTTCCTCTTCAAATGATTTAATATACTGTAAGGCTCACTTTAGGGACTATTCGTCAGAAGTTCAATTTGAGATTGTCAAAGTGCTGCGCGAATGATGAGTTATGCCAAGTGGAAATGTTAATACAATCACACGCATATAGTGCATTCGGAATGTATTCAGACCCCTTTGATTTTTCCAAATTGCGTTATGTTACAGCCTTATTCTAAAATTGATGAAATACATTTTTTTCCCTCATCAATCTACACACAATACCCCAAAAATGACAAAAGGAAAACAGTTTTTTAGATTTACTAAAAATTTTAAACAGAAATACCTGACTTACATAAATATTCAGACCCTTTGCTATGAGACTCAAAATTGAGCGCATGTGCACCCTGTTTCCATTGATCATCATCGAGATGTTTCTACAACTTGATTGGACATTAATTTATTGGACATGACTTGGAAAGGATCACACCTGTCCACAGTTGGCAGTGCATGTTAGAGAGAAGAAAAAAAAACAAGCCATGAGCTCGAAGGAATTGTTCATAGAGCTCCGAGACAGGATAACGTCGAGGCACAGATCTGGGGAAGGGTAACAAAAGAAATGACTGCAGCATTGAAGGTCCCCAAGAACACTGTGGCCTCCATAATTGTTAAAGAAAGTTTGGTACCTCCAAGACACTTCTTTCATGAAGAAAAAAAAAATACTTTTCACTTTGTCACAATTGTATCCATTTTAGAATAAGGTTGTATTGTAAAAAAAAAAAAAAGAATGGGAAAAGTCAAAGGGTCTGAATACTTACCGAATGCACCGTATATTGCCTAATGAAGGTTGACAACTGAAACTAGTACTAGGGGGGAGATATTGACCCACATGTGCAAGCATGCATGTATATTATAGAGTGCTGTTAGAGTCTAGGGAGTTTTAACCAGAGCCTGAGGGATGAAGCATACCTGTGTAGCTCCTAGTTATTGTGTACAGTATGTGAGAGACCTGGGCCACACCTTGGTAAAGGTGCTGTAGACCTTATTGCACAACGTTTGAGTTGTTTTTCAATAAATAGTGTTATAAAAACACACATTTTATAGAGTAAACTACTATTGACAATAGGTTGAACATAAACAATAGAAGGTAACGCAACATGCAGAGATGGGAGAAGGTAAGACGCTGTTATTGGGTAAAAAAAAAAACAGTGACGCGTTGTTGTTTTCACTATTGATTTACAGTGCCTTGCGAAAGTATTTGGCCCCTTTGAACTTTGCGACCTTTTGCCACATTTCAGGCTTCAAACAAAGATATAAAACTGTATTTTTTTGTGAAGAATCAACAACAAGTGGGACACAATCATGAAGTGGAACGACATATTGGATATTTCAAACTTTTTTAACAAATCAAAAACTGAAAAATTGGGCGTGCAAAATTATTAATGAATTGTTTACTAGGTTTAATGCTTGATTTGTTAAGTTATATTATTCGGTAATGACTCGAAAGTATTATGGGAACAATTATTTTTTTATTTCCAGTAAGGAAATGCTAGCTATTGGCTGCTAACAGCGGAGAACTGCTAGCTAACCAGCAACCACAAAAACATCCAACAACTTCGGGATTACAGACCCCTAATAATCGTCCGATCGCCATCTAGTGGCAAAAGTAAGAACCGCCGAAAAAGCACAGGTCTCCAAAGTGGCACGGTGATCTAAGGTACTGCATCTCAGTGCAAGATGCTTCACTACACTCCCTGGTTCGAAACCAGGCTGAATCCCAGCGTCATCTGGGTTTGGCGTCATTGTAAATAAGGATTTGTTCCTAACTCACTTGCCTCATTAAAATATATATATATTTTTTAACATATATATATTTGTTAAAGGAGAATAATTATTCTGTCAAGGATTTTTTGTTAAAAAATGTATTATGGCATACTAAGACAAAATAATCGTGACAGTGTGTAAATGATAACACTGTGAAGAAAATTAAGAAATGTATTAAAATGCTGGAAGTGAATGCTGGAATGAAATTATTAACTATGCAAATGAGCAAAAGCTGTGTGCATTAAGGAATTAAGACACCTGGCTCAATTAGATGCCTTGGGCAGATACAACCATGAATAAGTGCATGTTGTGTTCAGTGATTTAAATGGTAATCATATTTGTCTTGGTAAATTGTATTTTATAACTTCAGGAAGTTACATATCACCACCAAAGCACATTTTCACCCACGCTGGGCAGGGTGGGTGGACACCCTACCCTATACTAAATAGTCACAAACATGCCAACTACCCTTGATAGCCTGGAATAAGCGAACACCAAAACAAACATTGAATAAACCTCTTAACTCGTGTTTTACTGGTTTGAACCTGCCTTTGAATGAAATATCCTATGAAAAGGAGAAGTTTACTCTTGCTGTTGATCCAGGCATTGAGGTGTATAGTTGGCACGCTTCAATTAAGCCGAACTGGTGTATTGGAGCCTATAAAATCAGATGTCAACAGCTGCTTTCCAAAAGGACAAACCACATGATTGTTATGTCATGTGCTATGCTACTGATTCACCGGTTTGCTCATGTTCAACCAGTCAATTAGGGCCAACGTATCTGCTGCTCATTCATACGTGCATACTCTAGTATACCTTGAATGTCAAGGAATTTCATCACCGTATTGTATACCTAAATAAAGCCACTGAGAATGTTGTAGGATCGACAGAAACATAGATATTGAATGTTCGGGCTACCCTCAGACGAGCATACAATGTGCATAGTTTGAAGCGGTTGCTCTTGCATCCTGTCTAGCGTGTAACACCCTGCAGTGCGTGTATGGTTTCAATCAGATTCTCGATGCATGCTTAATACAGGTTGCTACTTCCATCCAGTGTGGTGTAGATCATCTTGTTGTTTTTGCAACGGTATCTTCTGAATCAGAGAGCCTATTTGTTGCCTAATTGTTAGACTAGCTTAACACAAATAGAACAAAAGTGTGTGTATTCATTTCAAGTCACGCACAACATAAATAAAGTGCGCTATTCAAAGTCCGTGGACTACAGTAGAACATTCTAATGGTATCACGACCATCAGTTCAAATAGAAAACTAAGACACATTGTTGCAACAAGAAGCCTGGAACTTTTCCAGTATTTGGTATATAGCTGCCTACCTGAAGTCCACTTGCTTCTCTTCAGCTTTGCTGTGTTTCGTATTTTTCTTGAATTTGAAGAGTTGGAACTTTTTTCCTCCACGTTCATCTTTCTCCTTCTCCACGGTCAATTTGGCTTCGCTTTTAGAAAACAAGCTTTTGAACGCCTTATTGGAACTACTCTTTTTCGCCATCTTTACGTCTATTCCAAACATAAATGGCAAGTCACCAAATTCAAAGTTTCACTTGTCACGAATCTTGACATGAAAAACACTGCAAGGTCCTCAGAACCTGCAGACATCAACCGGACAGCTGATCCTCGCCCTTCACTTTCTCTCCGGCATGCGCAGTCGCACACAGGTGAGTGACACGCCCTAGAGTAGCTTTGGGACACATCAGGAGACATGAAAAACACTGCAAGGTCCTCAGAACCTGCAGACATCAACCGGACAGCTGATCCTCGCCCTTCACTTTCTCTCCGGCATGCGCAGTCGCACACAGGTGAGTGACACGCCCTAGAGTAGCTTTGGGACACATCAGGAGTCTGTGCATTGATTGACTCTCTGATTTGTGCATCGTTATGGTGGGTAATTCACAGAAAATAACCCTACCACAATATAGCCGGCTTCACCAAAAAACAAAACGTTTCCAGTCAACGAAGGTATATGTACTGTAATTGTCAAACAATCACTTCAAAGGGCTCTTTACTAGGCTACCCGCGCACGTTCTTCCACTGGCAACATATTTCCAGCCTCCAAACAGTGGTGAATGTGAAGAGACATCCTGTTACACAAAACACAAAAAGCCTAATGACATTGGTGATTATTTATTAGGCCAGAATGTAGGCCTGTACATCCGCGCGCGTCTCGGGTGTCCGCCACCCATCTCTGCCTTGGCAACGTTTCAGTGTTTTTATCGAACCACATACAATTTTTGAGTTCAGGCTATGCCACCCGTTTTCTAATCCATTCGCCCATTTTCATTATCATTTCCGCTGTCATACGGTAGGGATAAAACGTGGTGTAATAGCCTACAGTTTTTACCTTTGTATTTAATTATTGTGAGGTTCATGTTTTACCTGTATGGTGTCCCCCAACATTTATTTTGCTGGGAAGCTGTACAGGACCTTACCTCCTTACTTTCAACCCTGCTCACTATGAAATAAACGTATGTAACTCAGTAAAATTGTTGCGTTTACACATTTTTATGACTAGGCCCACATAGTATTGAATTAACGGGGATTCTATGTGTAATTATATGATTAGGCCCATAACTCAAACCAATACACAGACTCCCGATTTTGTGTCCCAAAGCTCACACTTGCGATGAGTTAGCCAAGCATCTTAAGGAAATCCACATGCATGCAGATGCACATGTCGCTAAAATAGACACAAGCAAAGCCAAACGACTGATAGCCAGATTTTCGGACAAATATAACATGCTTTTTGGCTAGATAGCCTAATCTCATATCCGTGCGTTGGAGACAACTGACAGCTAAAAATATATTTTTTAAACTCCGACTGGGGAAAATCTGGGGATCCCGCTGCATTCAAGACAACTGGGAACTCGGATATCTTCGACCTCCGACTTCAGCACGCTCAAGAAAACTGGGAACTCGGAAATAAACTAGCTCCGACTGGGAAAAATCGGTTTGAAAGGTCATCCAAATCGGAAACTCAAGCATCTTTCTAGCTTCCGAGTGGTGCAGCGGTCTCAGGCAATACATCTCAGTGCTAGAGGCGTGACTACAGACCCAGGTTCGATCCCAGGCTGTGGTTGGGCGGCGCACAATTGGCCTAGCGTCATCCGGGTTAGGGGAGGGTTTGGTGACTTTCCAACCTGAAGGTCACTGATGGTAGTGGGAAGCAGGGGTCTGTTGACGGTCCGCCTGTTGTCGATACCTGGAGGTGGTCTTGAGAAGAGTGGCCCGGACTCTCTTCCAGGTACTGAAAACATCTGGGAAGATGGTACACTGACCTCTTCCTCTTGCTCTGGGAAGAGCAGGGATGTACAGATGTGAGAGTGTGTCAGGTTTCACATTCTTGGACGGTAGGACATAGTGAAATGGAAACAAGTGAATAACAGGGCCCATCCCGCCTGCCTGGAGTTGAGGTGCTGGGTGCTGAGGAGATATTCCAGGTTCTTATGGTCCGCCCACACCAAGAATTGATGTTCTGCCCCTTCTAACCAGTGCCTCCACTCCACCAACGCCATCTTAACTGCAAGTAATTCTCATTTCCCACGTCACATTTTCTCTCAGCGGGGTTAAGTCGATGTGAAAGGAAGGCGCAGGGATGCAGCTACTGGTCCGGGGCAGAATGCTGGAACAGGACAGCCCCCACTCTGACGTCTGAGGCGTCGACCTCCACCAAGAACTGACGGTACGGGTACGGATAGATTAAGATGGGAGCTGTAGTCAATCGCTGCTTGAGGTCTGAGAATGCCAATCAGCTGCTGGAGACAGCAGCAAAATGGACTCCAACCCATGATGGAACCCGTAACCCAGTTGGTTAGGGGGTTGTGCCTCTAGAGCCATGAAAACCCCAAAACCATGGGTACATAGGAGACTCGAGGAGCAGAAACTGCATAGCCTTACTGTGGTTGCCTGACACTCTCAGGTTGATAGGAACCGTATTGTGGGTGCTCTGCCAATAGTTCGGCCCATCCAGTGCTCTGACGTCCATTGGGATGGAAAGGGGATGAGTGGAGATACCCAGCTCCGACACCAGGGTAGTGTCCATAAAGCTCTCGTTGGCCCCAGAGTCAATGAGCAGCAGGATGGATTTGGACTGGTCTCCCCACAACAGGGTAGCATAGAGGGGGTTACGAGTAGTGAGAGTTTGGAAACTCCCCATACAACTCAACAGTGTACTCATATCTACTGATGAGCTTGGTCTTTTAATAGGCAGGTAGATAGGCAATGTCCTGGAGCTCCACAATACAGACTGCTATTCAGTCTGCGTAAGCGATCAGCAGGAGACAATATAGCCCTGCCAAGTTGCATGGGCTCCGGAGGAGTCGACAGTCATCTGTGATTTCCGAGGATGACACCGGATTCTCTCGGAAATGAAGACTTTGGGTATTTCCAGGATTCCTCGGAGGCGAGGTGGAATTTGAGTACGAGCGAGGGCGACAGGGATCAGACCCCCTCTCCTTCCTACGTTCCCATAGCCTCCCATCGATCTGGATGGTGAAGGCTGTGAGTGAGTCGAGGTGTATGGGCAGCTCCCAGGCTGCGAGCTCCGATAATCTGTGAAGGAACGTGTCAAACAGGGATTCCGGATTCCAGACACTCTCAGTCGCCAACATGTGAAAATCCACTGGAGGCTTGACATACAGTGCCTTGCGAAAGTATTCGGCCCCCTTGAACTTTGCAACCTTTTGCCACATTTCAGGCTTCAAACATAAAGATATAAAACTGTATTTTTTTGTGAAGAATCAACAACAAGTGGGACACAATCATGAAGTGGAACGACATTTATTGGATATTTCAAACTTTTTTAACAAATCAAAAACTGAAAAATTGGGCATAGAAATATGTTGTTGTGCCCTCTTCACGACTGTCTTGGTGTGTTTGGACCATGATAGTTTGTTGGTGATGTGGAGACTAAGGAACTTGAAACTCTAGACCCACTCCATTACAGCCCCGTCAATGCTAATGGGGGCCTGTTTGGCCCACATTTTCCTGTAGTCCACGATCATCTTCTTTGTCTTGCTTGAGGGAGAGTTTGTTTGTCGTCTCTGCACCATTGCAACATGTGTTGAAATACAGGAAGTTAGTAGTTCTCTGTCCAGCCTGTGCACAGCTGGTAGGGGAAACCACTCAAGTCACACAAAATGGAATATAGCTTTGCGGATAAAGACGGAATTACACAATTTTACTTGTACAACAGCTAAAGACTTACATCACTATACTGAGAGCTTAAGGCCCCCAAAAGGCTAGAACGGGCCCTGCCCATAATGCATAATGAACCGTGAGGAAGTCTATTGCAGCCCTGTAGACACTGGGGAGCCCACCCAATCAGATTTGTATTTTTTATGCGTTCTACTTTTATTTGTATGTTTACCTAAACATGCAAATACCATATCAGATATAATTCATAGCAAGCAGTGCACTGGAATGACATTTCAGGTGAACTGGAATGACATTGACTCTCATGGGATGGGTGGCCAAAAATAATTAACAGAACAAAGAACCATCTAAAAGCGCAGCCAAATTACAATGGAAAAACAACGTTTTATTTTTGGTTTCGTTGTCATCTAGATGTGTTATCGCTGCGCTTGCAAACATTTAAAAGCACAACGAAGTTCAAATGGGAATACAATATCAGATATTTTGTATGTAAGGGAAAGGGTAAGGGACAGCAACCTTTCGGTTACTGGCGCAACACTCAACCACTAGTATGCAACAACTCAATGTGTTATCGCAGTGCTTCATTTAATAGCACAGCCTAGTGATCTGGATTGCAGTTAAGATTACATAAAAATGACATAGTGCAAATTGATCAATGCTGTTCAAGATTATAGCAATTATGAAAATCTCCTCAGATCTGCGACCTTTGCATGCTATCTTGAACATGCACACTTTCCATGATTACATAAGAGGAGATTTAGGGAGTGAATCTTATTTATATTGAGGGCTACTGGATTTAATTGCATTTATTTGAAATGGAAATGGATGGAAAATGTATTTTTAACTGGCCCTCCCCGTGTGTTTGAAACAAAAACATGTAACCCTGCCCCTCCAACATGATCATTAAAACAAAATAGCAGGAAATATTACATCACTTTTTATTAGGCTATCAATGTTGCAGTCAAATCAATCCGTGGTGAGAACCACTGCCTGTATTCATACCATATTCATGTTGTCCACTAGAGGGAGGCATTTACCAATTTAATCTTTAAGGGCTGTCCACCCCAAGGACGATAACTAATACCGAGACATTATACATAACTATAAAACGTTGGTGAGCATCCACACCAGAGAAACGTTTACCGTTCTACAGTAGCCTACACCTGTCAATCAACTGATCAACGCATCCTACTGCACGCTGTAGGCCTATTGATAATGTAGTAACACAGACCATTCAGTGCTCCAGGTTGTGTTCGTTGTCATAGTGACAACTGCAAATAACACTTCAATGTAGACTACATGTAGCCTAATGAAAAATAATATAGACACTCGTAGGCCTATTTCAATTAAATGTAAACATTCAACAACAAAAGCTCTTGAGCCTGTGCATCTTTTACATCATGTAATTGCTTGCCTCGTTGCGAGGACAAAAAGGCTTCTCAACAGATTTTACCCCCAAGCCATAAGAGTACTGAACAGGTAATCAAACCCCAACCCCCAACCCTTTTTTTTACACTGCTGCTACTGTAACGGATGTGAAACGGCTAGCTTAGTTAGCGGTTCGCGCTAAATAGCGTTTCAATCGGTGACGTCACTTGCTCTGAGGGCTTGAAGTAGTAGTTTCCCTTGCAAGGGCCGCGGCTTTTGTGGAGCGATGGGTAACGATGCTTCGTGGGTGACTGTTGTTGATGTGTGCAGAGGGTCCCTGGTTCACGCCCGGGTATGGGCGAAGGGACGGTCTAAAGTTATACTGTTACACTACTCTCTGTTTATCATATATGCATGGTCACTTTAACCATACATACCACCTCAATCAGCCTCACTACCCGGTGTCTCGCTACTTTTATAGCCTCGCTACTGTATTTCACTGTCTTTTTACTGTTGTTTTTATTTCTTTACTTACCCATTGTTGACCTAACACCTTTTTTGCACCATTGGTTAGAGCCTGTAAGTAAGCATTTCACTGTAAGGTCTACCTACACCTGTTGTATTCGGCGCACGTGACAAATACACTTTGCTTTGATTTGAAGTGGTTTGCTTTCAATTTCCATTTTTCGTTTGGATTTTCTTTTTCACTGTGCTCATCAATGTCTGTCCTCTGCAACCATGTAATACCTGATTATCTAGGGCTCAATTGAAAGAAACAACAGAAAGCTGCAGACACTAGGCCCTCCACGGAAAGAGTTCGACACCCTGCTATAGCATATTGCGCACGGGAATAGCTGAAAAGGAGGTTAGAGTTGTGTAGCCAAAGAAGCTAAATATTAGCTCGAAATTAGGCCACTCATTAGCTAAATAGTAGGGCTATAAATATTTGCCTGTCAAAGTGCATTCGGGCACGCAAAGCTCCACTATTGATTCGGGTCTACGTTTTTAGAGAATAACATTATTATGCCTAAACTACAACCACACAGTGCAATGAGGAATGTATTGTTGATTATTGTTATCAAGTGACGCAATTATTGGATTAGGGCTGTAAAACTGCAGTGATGTAGGTTAATTATATATACACATATTGGGTGTGTATTTTATTAGGATTCCCTTTATGGACTAAACACTATTTATAATTTTAATGAGGGATACCTGGAGAAAATCGTACCTTTTCTAAGATGAAAATGGATGTCCCTCGTTTAAAAAAAAATCTGAGAGCATGCAGTCGAACCGATACATTTCGATTTCTATACGGGCTATTGTTAAAGGAAGAGGATAGTCTTACATTTGGAACCGTGCGAAAGTTCAACGGTTAAAAATGTGTTGTTTAACACAGCATCAGTATAAGCCTATAGGCACTTGTAACTTTTGTCATTTGGGAAACTATTATTTTCTAATTGATTCTATTTTATTACGTGATATTGTTGTTACAAAATAGATTTGTGTGGACTGTGATTACGGCATGGGAATACAAGATCATCTGCTAGGCTAAATGAACAAACTAGGCATGTATAGCTCACGGCGTGATCCTCAAACCAAAGACTGGCCTAACTCGTGTTTCTGAAAGTGAATTCAAAGGCACTGTAGAATGACTGTATAGTCTAATATTTACACAGCTTAATTGCTAAATGTATAGGCATGCTGTTGAAGTGCTGTTGTTGATGTGTTGGTGAAATGCTGAGCGCTTCTGCCAGCCTGGATGTTTCAACATGTATTTCTTAAATGGCAGACTATAGCCTTGAACTAATAATAGTAAAGCCTAAATAATTCATTTTCGTTCATTTTCTATAGGGTTTTTCTATTTATTACAGAATGGTATCATATCACTCTATCTTACCTTTTGAAAGTCACCAGAAACAATTGTCTAGTTCAGTTGCAGGTAGAAAATGTTGTTGTTGCTAAATAACCTAGAATAATAGTGAACAGAGCATGAGGTAAACGCCCGCATACAGTCTGGTATGACTCTCCCAGATCAGTTGAATATGGATGCAGCGCTATGACATCCTAAGAATGAGCACTTCACAAGCGCTGTATAAATGAATAAGCACGCTTTATCTGTACCTTTAGACTCAGGTTACTGTAGCTGAGGGCCTGTATCTCTCATTCAGTTTATCACTGTCCGTTTATCACCGTCTGCACTCTGCCCTACATATGTCGTCAGAGATGGTGTGTAATGGAAAGACAAACAGCCAAGGACAGTGACGAATGGACCAGGGTTGAACACCAAGATAACATTTCTCTGTGTTTCATTTTTGATCCAAGTCCATTAGTCCCCCCCCTCTTTAAAAAAAAAGTTATATTTGTGGTCTTTTTTTATGCCTTATTGGCTAGAGAAGAGACAGTGGGAAAGATGGGAACCCATGCTGCAGCAATATATGTGATTGAGTTTAGACTGCTACACTACCCTAGGCCATCAATCAATCAAATGTATTTATAAAGCCCTTTTTTACATCAGCTGATGTCACAAAGTGCTGTACAGAAACCCAGCCTAAAACCCCAAACAGTAAGCAATACAGATGTAGAAGCACGGTGGCTAGGAAAAACTCCTCGGAAGGCCAGAACCTAGGAAGAAACCTAGAGAGGAACCAGGCTCTGAGGACTGGTGACCAGTCCTCTTCTGGCTGTGCCAGGTGGAGATTATAACAGTACATGGCCAAGATGTTCAAACGTTCATAGATGACCAGCGGGGTCAAATAATAATAATCACAGTGGTAGTAGAGGGTGCAACAGGTTAGTAGCCCATGTGCCTCACCCTAATAAATTGGTCTATTTTCCCCTCTTAATTTTGCCTACTGTTCTGACTTGGTGGTGCACATGTAGCCATTTTGTCATTTGTTTATATTAGGATCCCCATTAGCTAACTCTGTAACGCTAGCTAATCTTCCTGGGGTCCAACACCAATTAACAAGAAATGACAAACAACCACAAATCAAGACTTCACAAACATTCAACTAGTAGATAATACAGACAATTAAAATACCTCTTTCTCTTTCTACTTGATGAAATTCTAACATGCATTGCCCCTCCTTCACGATACAATATTCTATAAGGGTATATGACATGGAGCCATCACTTGGAATCATAGCATTCCTCAACTTGTCCACTTTGCCTGTAAAATATGAATTAAAGTAGTTTGCGATGTCATATGGTTTTGAAATAAATATACCCTCTGGATTCAACAAAAGAGGTGGACATGTTCAAATTCCTACCCATAATAGTGTTCAACGTTCTCCACAGTTTTTTCCCCATCAACCTTTACTTCATCAATGTTGTGCTGATAGAATCCCTCCTTCTTTCCTTCAGCTTGGTCACACGATTTCTTCATTTACAATAACTTTGCTTATCAAAGTGTGCCAGATTTATCTGCTACTTGTAATGTTGAATCATTCAATTTCTCAGCTCATCATCTCAGCTCAAAGTGCATTTTCTTAAAGGGGCCTGCTTATCAGCTATACTCATAAACAAACGTAGTGACATTTCAGGATCATCCTTACTACACACGTCTAACCATTGCACATTCTTAATCTCATCCACAAATGAGTCCTGATTGAACCCTCTGTAGGACCTTCGGTAGATTACCTTAGCCTTTGGGTATTTTAGTTTTCCTAATGAGTGCAACCAAGTTATGATCACAATAGTGAACCTAGTGCCACTGATACAGCTTTAGAACAATGTTCAGCCATGTTAGTAAAAATTGGATCGATACAAGTTGATGATGTGATACCGGACCTATTAGTGAACGTTCTGGTTGGTAATGTCACAACTTGGGTCAGGTTACATACATTGGCAACAGAAATATGTTTCTTTCTCATTGGACAGTTGGTGTTAAAAAAAAAAAAAATCAATATTCATATCTCCCCAAAAATAAATGTCCCTATTTTCATCAGACACCTTATCCAACATTTTGCAAATTACATCAAGATATTTCACATCAGCATTTAGTGGCCTATAGCAGCAACCAACTAGTATAGGTTTCAAATGTGGTCAATGCACCTGTACCCATAGTGTCTCTAATCCATTCAACATTAAGTCCGTACCTTGTATTGCTGGAATATGACTCTGGATGTAAACTGTAACTCCACCCCCAGATCTATTTCTGTCCCTCCTGAACAAATTGTATCCAGAGACCTCAAAAGGAGAGTCCATGTGAGTCTCTGATATTGCCAATACATTAATATTGTTTGACTGCACTAGACAGCATATTTCATTAATTTTGTTCCTTAAACTGCATATATTCACGTGAGCAATTACCAGACCTTTCTTTGGTCTGGTAATTGGGGGGGGGGGGGGGGACTGGAATTTCTTGTGTCTGTCGCTCCTCCGAACTCCTTGAGAGGGAGAGTGAACAATCAGTTTGTCATACCTCAAATATGCTACATGTCACCTTGTTCCCTTGCAGCCTTCATAGCTGGTATTAGTTCCTTCCTTCTTTGACGGACTGCATCTGAGAAATCCTCATTGATGAAGACGAAGGACCCTTTAAGGCATTTGCCTTTTTCAAGGACTGCAAGCTTATCCTTGAACCGGAGGAATTTCACTACCATTGGCCTGGTTCTGGTTCCATTGGCATCACCATTGGCACCACCTGTGACCCCTGGTTTCCCAGACCGGTGAACACGTTCCAGCTCAACCTGTTCATCCAATTGTAGCTCCTCAGAAAACAGCTTTCGAACTTTGTCCTCTGATTCAGCCCATGTCTCACTTTGGCTCTCCTGGATACCATCTATTACAAGATTATTTCTCCTCGATTGTCCATCCGGGTAATCAGCCTTCCCAGATATGTTCTGGAGGCCCTCCCCGACGGTGGTGATTTCATTCTGCCTTCCCAGACATGTTCTGGAGGCCCTCCCCGACGGTGGTGATTTCATTCTGCCTTCCCAGACATGTTCTGGAGGCCCTCCCCGACGGTGGTGATTTCATTCTGCCTTCCCAGACATGTTCTGGAGGCCCTCCCCGACGGTGGTGATTTCATTCTGCCTTCCCAGACATGTGCTGGAGGCCCTCCCCGACGGTGGTGATTTCATTCTGCCTTCCCAGACATGTGCTGGAGGCCCTCCCCGACGGTGGTGATTTCATTCCGCATAGAGGAACAGTTTCTGGAAAGGGTATCCTGTGTGGTCTTCAATACATCCACATCCTTCTGTGTGAACTGAAGGCTTGTTTTAATGTCTTGTACATCTTTAGTCAGGTCGTCCAGCCGTTTGTTGGTCGACTCCATGATCATCTATATGAAGCTTTTAAAGTTATTTTCCGGCTGAAGTATCATTTCCTTATAGAAAACGTTCTGCTTCTCCAAGAATTCATGTACTTGCCCAGCAGATATGTGGGCAAGTACATAAATTATTTGTTGTCTTTTTTCGGAGGCATGACAGTACTAATAGTAGGATGAGCCTGCTATTCACTTTGTGAAATGAGAAACTCTGGAAATCCGTAGTCCTAAAACTGAGACAAATAGAAGTGCTGCCCTAGCTACAAGGGCTAACCGCTTAGCGCTCTTGGTTTCTGGCAATAGTAGACCAGGTTGCCTAGCTTGATAGGCTAGCTTCTTCGCCAACGTAGTACCACCTTGTTTGAGCACGAATCCCGTCACATATATCAGTGGCCCCAGCGTTAACGCTAACTGCATCCCAGGATCCAGATATGAATAGGAAAACTATTGTAAACTTTTATTATCTAACTAGGTAGTTCGATTTTAAACTGTTTAAGAGAAATGTAATCATTGAATATTGTAAGAGCTTTCAATGTCTGCTTATATGCCCTCTTTATTTATCCTATGGTTCTGACTTGATGTACAGGGAGAATTCTGTAAGAATGGCCCATGTTCTGAATTCTGTCGCTGTAATTTCTAAAAGTGCTGAACAAATAGTTATATTGACTACGTCCGTATTAGCTCGCTCATTAATGTCTTAATCTAAATTACGGATTGCCTCTTATCCGCTCGCCGTCCCCTTATGCCATAGTTTGTACATCTTAATTGTCAGTTGAAACGACAGTTGTTTAAGCAAGTCAGCCGTATCAGATATGTTTTTTTAAGGCAGTAAATGAGGCTGAATGAACTGTTTTGCTGCCAAACAAGGCTCCGCTGATAGGCAGGTGTAGCAGTGATAAGGTGTTGGGACTGCTTTTGGGACTCTGCTGTTAGGACAGCTTTATGTAGGCACCGTTTGTCACCATTATAGTGTAATTCATGTTTTGTTTAGTGTTGTGTAGTGGCTTTGCTGGCATGAGTCACACATTTTTAGGGGGGTTTTCCCCACCAAGATTTACATGCTAAAATCGCCACTGATTACCCGTGCTTGCTCTCAAAGGCCAAGGCAAACAGGACAGGCTCATCAGCAGTGGTGGAAAAAGTACTCAATTGTCATACTTGAGTAAAAGTAAAGGTATATTAATCGAAAATGACTCAACTCAATGACCCAGTAAAATACTCTTTGAGTAAAAGTCTAAAAGTATTTGGTTTTAAATGTAGTTAAGTATCAAAAGTAAATGGAACTGCTAAAATGTACTTAAGTATCAAAAGTAAAAGTATAAACTATTTCAAATTCTGTATATTAAGCAAACCAGACTGAACCATTTTCTATTTTTGACATGTACAGATAGCCAGGGGCAAACTCCAACACTCAGACATAATTAACAAATGAAGCATTTGTGTTTAGTGAGTCTGCCAGATCAGAGGCGTTAGGGATGACCAGGGAAATTATCTTGAGTGAATTGGACAATTTTCCTGTCAGGGAAATAAAAGTAAAAGTTGGTAAAAATATAAATAGTAAAGTATAGTACAGATACCCCCCAAAACTACTGAAGGGGTATTTTAAATGATTTTTACTTAAGTACTTTACACCACTGCTCATCAGTGTAGTGTATTACCTGTGCTTGCTCTCAGAGTCCAAGGCAAACAGGACAGGCTCATCAGGGAAATTTGATGACATCATATGGCGCCTCAAACTACAAAATAAAGCCCTCCTGATAAGAAGCCAGTTGTTAACTCAATTCCAATATATGGCAGGACTGTGGTGTCAACGTAATGACTATTAGTCTATGAATCAATCAAAGTAGGAAACATGTAAGGTGCCATGGATTTCCCTTTATCTAAAAAGGAAGTCTGTTGGCATAGAGCTCACACACGCACACACACACACACGCACACACACACACACACACACACGACCAGGGCTAGGATATAGAGGCCTATGGCTGATTTTATTAGTGTGCCTTTACTTTTAACATCTCTAATGAAATGGTCTTTTGAGGTGAGGAGTGATGTCGTTGATGCCACACCCTGGCATTTACAGGAGACGATCTCTATCAGGGTTGTCAGAGAAGGGTAAGTGTTCACACACCCACACACATTTATGAACAACACACACACACTTCTACGGAACACATCCAGAACAGTTTCTTCTGAGGAAAAGTAAAGAACTAGTTGTACTTTTACTTTCTAAGTTCCATGCAAATAGGCACGCAGAGTTATGAGTGATGGGTTATGGTGCCGGAGTAATCTAACACATCTAACATCCAACATATTTACACACCAACACATCTTGCATCCAACACATCTAGCATCCAACACATCTAGCATCCAACACATCTAACATCCAACACATCTAGCATCCAACACATCTAGCATCCAACACATCTAACATCCAACACATCTAACATCCAACACATCTAGCATCCAACACATCTAGCATCCAACACATCTAACATCCAACACATCTAACCTCCAACACATCTAATACACCAACACATCTAGCATCCAATACATCTAGCATCCAACACATCTAACATCCAACACATCTAACATCCAACACATCTAACATCCAACACATCTAACATCCAACACATCTAGCATCCAACACATCTAATACACCAACACATCTAACATCCAACACATCTAGCATCCAACACATCTAGCATCCAACACATCTAACATCTCTAACCTCCAACACATCTAATACACCAACACATCTAGCATCCAACACATCTAGCATCCAACACATCTAACATCCAACACATCTAACCTCCAACACATCTAACGCACCAACACATCTAACCTCCAACACATCTAATACACCAACACATCTAACACACCAACACATCTAGCATCCAATACATCTTGCATCCAACACACCAACACATCTCTGATGTCATATCAGATTGTTTTCATAATCACATAATCACATTACACTATATCATACTTTATATGTTTCTACTTTACAAACATATATTTGCATTCTGTAGTTCTTAAAATCTGTAGGAGACAAACCAGTAGCACAGCCTGTCAAATCTATAAGTTTAACTAAGAGCAGTCGGAATAATGTCTTTTAACAGATTAGAAGAAGAAGAATTTGAGCATTTATTTGTGAGAAGCAATTACTTTATATGAATATGTATTGCAATGTGAAACATTTATTTTTTAGATTAAACTGATTAATTTTGTACTTAGTCAATTGAAATGTGCTTACAATGTTGAAACAACTTTCATGATTTGTACTAAGAGTTGTGAAAATATACCACATTCTTGTGAAAAGTGCACCAAAGCGATTGAAAAACAAACTGTAACTAGCGATTTCCAATTCACCAGTATATACCATCACCAGTAGATTCCATCTGGTCATAAAACCAAATTAACTCTTGAATGAATATGGTTTAATGGCCTGTTGAATCCCACTCCAATACGGAGTCAACAGAAAGACATCCATGGGGTGTCAAAGTAACTGTTTGGTTTCTTGCTAGGCTAACAATGAATATGATTAACTCAGAATAACAGGTAACAGGTTTCAGGTTTCTTGCCACACACCTAATGCCAGTCTTTTCTCTTTCACTCCCTTGTACCTCTGTCAAAGTTGTTCTGTTCAGTGAAGAAGGTCCTGGTGGTATAGTTCCCAGCTACCGACAGGAACTAGGGTGCAGGGTGTTGAAGAAATTAAAGAGTAAACAGGAAATTGGCCCTGTTTCGATCAGCTAATGAGCTAGTTTCTCACTGGTATTTCACTGGTTTACTTGATGACTGCTGAACTGGAAGGCTAAAAGATTGACTGACTAAAAAAACTAACAGAATATTTTTATTTATTTTACTAGGCAAGTCAGTTAAGAACAAATTCTTATTTTCAATAACGGCCTAGGAACACTGGGTTAACTGCCTGTTCAGGGGCAGAACGACAGATTTGTACCTTGTCAGCTTGGGGATTTGAACTTGCAACCTTCCGGTTACTAGTACAACGCTCTAACCACTAGGCTACCCTGCCGCCCCGGTGAACAATGCAGAAAAATCCTTTGTGCAAAAAAAACTTGCAGAAGTAATCAAGGCATTTTTATGTAGTGAGAAAAGCCTTTATTGTCTATGGTTTATGCCTGGCAAGAATACCAAAAATTCAGAAATTTACTGGCTGGCTAAATGATATATATAGAGTAGGGCAAAAAAGTATTTAGTCAAACACCAATTGTGCAAGTTCTCCCACTTAAAAAGATGAGAGAGGCCTGTAATTTTCATCATAGGTACACTTCAACTATGACAGACAAAATGAGAGAGAAAAAATCCAGAAAATCCCATTGTAGGAATTTTTATGAATTTATTTGCAAATGATGGTGGAAAATAAGTATTTACTCAATAACAAATGTTTTTCTCAATACTTTGTTATATACCCTTTGTTGGCAATGACAGAGTTTTCACACACTGTTGCTGGTATTTTGGCCCATTCCTCCATGCAGATCTCCTCTAGAGCAGTGAGCAGTTCAAACAGGAGCCATTAATACAGGTAACGAGTGGAGGACAGAGGAGCCTCTTAAAGAAGAAGTTACAGGTCTGTGAGAGCCAGACATTTTGCTTGTTTGTAAAAAATAAATACTTTTTGCCCCACTGTATGTATGTATGTGTGTGGGGGGGGGGGGGGGGGGGAGCTCATGCAAACACCCTGAGAGAGGAGAGACACCACCAGAGAAAGAATGGGTAGGAGGGAAAAATAAAGAGATTTTACTGTAATAGTAGTGGCTCAGCTTACTGTAACTATGGTGTAGTTTTGTTGACTGAAAGTGTGGTTTAATGTCAGGAGGTTGATCATCACATTGTGTTTCACCTTTCGCCTGTGCCAGTACTCAGTCAGTCATCAACACACGTAAATCTAAAAGTATTTGCAGCAGCGTGGTATTTGATCAACATTTCAAATTACGTTCTGGTATGATGTATTCATAGAAATCCTATTGAATTCAAATATGATTAGAAATTGTATGAGTATGTTAAAAGGTGATAACAATAGCTTGTCAGATTTTCAAAAGAGCTGAATATCCCAAAAGCTGACATCTTCTGAGAAGACATAATCCACATTCAATGTTGCAATCATTATTAGTGCATTAGTATCGTCTGATGGTAAGTGATGCTGATTCTAGTTAACATCAGTGCATACTCTCAGTTCCTCTATTGTCAAAGAAAGTGAACTCAAAGAAGAGTATTGAGTGAGAGGTTGCGTGGGACTTTCTAGAGTTGGGTTATGAGTAAGAGAGGCGAGAGTATGTGGGGGATTTGTGAGGGGGTGTCTGTGTCTGCGTTCATGTAAGCATGGATATACAATTAGGGAATTTATGAAGAGAGAAAAGAGTATTCAAAACACATCCAATTTTGAGAAACAATATGTTTAATGTGAGACATTTACTATGAAAGTATCATCAAAATGCTGTACAAAAACTACAAATATGTATATATAAAAAAAATCTATTCACGATTCACTCAGAGTAGTAACAATGTTATAACTATTCCACGATTTTTGTTAAGGTAAAAGAAACCTTGGTGCACATGGATCTAGTTCCGGGCTTTTTCCAGTGCTACTTGTGTCGATAGTTTTGGTAAAATAACAAGAGACTAGAGCCATTCACCTGAGCATATATACAGTAATACTAGGAGCAGACTGAGTTAAGGGGTATGTGCAATACAGACTACAGTACATTTGGTTCTGGCTCACATCTACCACCAGTATAGAGGACGAATGAAATAAAGCTTTATCGACAGTCGGTAGATAACAACTGAATCAAAGAGAAAGAGCTAGAAACACAATGCTATATCAGTATATATTCAGGAACACAATGAAAAAAAAACAGAACTGTTAAAAATGTCTTACAAATATAAATGCAATATAAATGTTTTAACATACAAAAATACCAAGATTTTTTTTAATAAAACAAACAAACAAAAAACTTTATTTTTGCAAGTTTCTGTGCAAAAGTATGCACCTCCAATACATCGCTAGATGACTCACAGGAAGTCCTTAGAATCTATTTGCATCGAACCGGAACGTTATAACATTCTGACTACATTTAGTTTGCTTTTTTTCCTCCATTTTGCTACATTACATTAGAATACACTATTTAAGTAAACAAAAATTGTTATGCTACATAAGCCCCGTTTATCCTCATATTTTATTTGATTCTTGTTGTTTTTTGGCAAATACATTCACATAGTTTCAAGCTCTCTGGTCTGCCCTTTGAGCAAAAAATAAATAAATACACACAAAGACTTGTCCACTAATAAAACATGAAATATCTCAGTAATAGTTCCTGGCAATGGTCCAGTGGTTTTCCAAGGAATAAGCCTCCTTGGAAGTATCAAGACATGTAACATTACGCAAACAATTAAAATAATCACTCAACTGAACAAATATAGCTGACAAGCACTCGTAAAAAAAAAAAGAAGGAGGGTACAGCAAACTCTTTCACACATCCCATGTCAATTACACCTGTAAACCTGAGTGAAAACAGTTGCGAGCACATCACTGCTAATAAGAAGACACCATGTCTTTGGAATGATCTTTGTTTTGGTGCTGTTCTCTTATTGGCTTTTAATAGTCTCTCTTCCCCTTGGGGAAATACTTTTTTTTTTGGCGACAACTTTATCGATTGTTCTCTGGCTTAGCAACATTAAATGGTCTTCGTTCAGGAGGTAGACCCTAAAAATGTCTCTCTTATTCCCTCCCCACAAGGGTCCGTCCACTTTGCCCTACTGCCCTTGCATCTTCACCATTGGCCGGTTGTAGAAGCGTACCACGCTAGCCCTCTCCTGATAGGCTGAAGTAGGGCTTTGAGATGAGGTGGTGGGAGGAGCTGGGGTGTTAATGGCCGCCGTGAGGGCCTTGAGCAGCAGGGTGGCTTCACTCTGGTCCTCCTTGCCGTCTCGCCCTTCCAAGCTGCGGGCCACCCAGCGCTCCACTGCAGCTTCCACCTGGGCCGGCCCTGCCCCTTCAGGCAGCGTGTCCGCCTCGGGGCTGGTGTCAAAGCGCTCAACCAGATCACAGATGTGGGCGTGGGCATGGGGTTTAGCGTGGGCCTGGGAAGCGGGACAGCAGCTGCGCTGGTGGATGCGCAGCGAGAAGCGGTGGAAGAAGGCGTGAGCACAGAGCGGGCAGTGGTAGGGGCGGTCGCGGGCGCTATGCAGGCGTCGGTGCAGCTTGAGGTGAATGTACTGGGTGAACTTGGTGCTACACAGCTTGCACTCGTAGGGCTTCTCACCTGAGTGGAGCCGCAGGTGGGTCTTGAGGTTGCTGGTGCTGCTGAAGCGCTTGTCACACACCTATATGAATAGGGACAGATAGATAGGAGAGTTCAGGATAGGATGATGCTGTGATAGTAATATCATTAGAACAACTGGGTGAGACCAGGCTCCTGGTTTCTATATTATCAGACAGGGCCTTCCCTGGTTGTGTGCCAGCAGGGTATGACCCTAGACTGGTTATTTTCAGTGGGAGAACCCTACTAGGAAAATAAACATAGGACTGACACCTTGATCACACCCACATAAACTCAGCAAAAAAAGAAATGTCCCTTTTTCAGGACCCCTGTCTTTCAAAGATAATGCGTAAAAATCCAAATAACTTCGCAGATCTTCATTGTAAAGGGTTTAAACACTGTTTCCCATGCTTGTTCAATGAACCATAAACAATTAATGAACATACACCTGTGGAACGGTCGTTAAGACACTAACAACTTACAGAGGCCTTTCTATTGACTCTGAAAAACACCAAAAGAAAGATGCCCAGGATCCCTGCTCATCTGCGTGAACATGCCTTAGGCATGCTGCAAAGAGGCATGAGGACTACAGATGTGGCCAGGGCAATAAATTGCAATGTCCGTACTGTGAGACGCCTAAGACAGTGCTACAAGGAGACAGGACTGACAGCTGATTGTCCTCGCATTAGCAGACCACGTGTAACAACACCTGCACAGGATTGGTACATCCGAATATCACACCTGCGGGACAGGTACAGGATGGCAACAACAACTGCCCGAGTTACACCAGGAACACACAATCCTTCCATCAGTGCTCAGACTGTCTGCAATAGGCTGAGAGAGGCTGGACTGAGGGCTTGTAGGCCTGTTGTAAGGCAGGCATCACCGGCAACAACGTCGCCTATGGGCACAAACCCACCGTCGCTGGACCAGACAGGACTGGCAAAAAGTGCTCTTCACTGACGAGTCGCGGTTTTGTCTCAGCAGGGGTGATGGTCGGATTTGCATTTATTGTCGAAGGAATCAGCGTTACACCGAGGCCTGTACTCTGGATTGATTTGGAGTTGGAGGATCCGTCATGGTCTGGGGCGGTGTGTCACTGCAGCATGGGACTGAGCTTGTTGTCATTGCTGGCAATATCAGTGCTGTGCGTTACATCCTCCTCCCTCATGTGGTACCCTTGCTGCAGGCTCATCCTGACATGACCCTCCAGCATGACAATGCCACCAGCCATACTGCTCGTTCTGTACGTGATTTCCTGCAAGACATGAATGTCAGTGTTCTGCCATGGGCAGCGAAGAGCCCGGATTTCAATCCC
Source organism: Oncorhynchus nerka (assembly GCF_034236695.1). Classification (NCBI taxonomy): domain Eukaryota; kingdom Metazoa; phylum Chordata; class Actinopteri; order Salmoniformes; family Salmonidae; genus Oncorhynchus; species Oncorhynchus nerka. The sequence goes on from NC_088399.1 coordinate 60,320,762, forward strand.
ATTGAGCACGTCTGAGACCTGTTGGATCGGAGGGTGAGGGCTAAGGCCATTCCCCCCAGAAATGTCCAGGAACTTGCAGGTGCCTTGGTGGAAAAGTGGGGTAACATCTCACAGCAAGAACTGGCAAATCTGGTGCAGTCCATGAGGAGGAGATGCACTGCATTATTTAGTGCAGCTGGTGGCCACACCAGATACTGACTGTTACTTTATATTTTGACCACCCCTTTGTTCAAGGACACATGTGGAACTTGTTCAGTTTATGTTTCAGTTGTTGAATCTTGTTATGTTCATACAAATATTTACACGTTAAGTTTGCTGAAAATAAACGCAGTTGACAGTGAGATGACATTTCTTTTTTTGCTGAGTTTAGTTACAATATAGTATTCAACAAAAGCCAAGGGATTCCTTATATCACAGGGGCAGGGCAGGGGTTTGTGTGTGTGTGTGTGTTTTGTCTTGTGTGTGTGTGTGATTGTGTCTTTTGTGTGTGATTATGTCGTTTGTGTGTGTCCTAGAGGTCAAGTAGACTGGAGAAAGCGGATCAAAACACAGACATACCGTGCACTCGTGTGGTTTCTCTCCTGTGTGGACCAGGTGGTGCTTCTGCAGGTGGGCTAGCTGGGTGAAGCTCTTCTGACAGAGTTGACACTGGAAGGGCCTCTCTCCACTGTGAACTCTCAGATGCACCTAAAAGAAAAATGCCTAGATTAGTTAGGAACCCACAATGACAGACAATAATAGATTTGGCCACCAAAAAACCACCTATGTCTTCTGAAATCCTCACCTTGAGGTTGGACAGCTGTCCGAAAGTCTTGAGGCAGACGTTGCACTCGTACTTGATCTTTCCGTCCTGTTTCTTCAGGGGGTAGGGTTGGGATTTGTACCGAGGGGCAGCGGGTGGCGAGGGGCTGCTCTTTGGCATGTCCAGGCTGAGGTTCATGGCCTCCTCACAGCCAGAGGGTGACTGCAGGGGCATCTGGTGCTCTTGCTTGGGCGGGGGGGAGAGCTCTGGGGTGGCTGGGGCTCCATGAGGAGGTGACATATTTGGGGTCCTCTCTTTCAGCCCTCCCTGATTAGCTCCGGGGTAGGGCAGAGGCACTGGGAGCAGACCAGGCTGGTAAGTCATGGAGGGGTATGGAAGTCCATCGCTACCCAGGTAGCTACTGTGCTGCAGGGGGCCTCTGGAAGGGAGCATCCCAGGGAAAGGTGGGGAGTACTGGGGGAGGAGGTGGGGGTAGTTGTATGTGGGGAGAAGCTGATGGGTGGATTGAAGGGGTCTGGAGGGGTAGTAGAGGGGTAGGAGGACACTAGGCCCTCTCTGTGGCTGTAGAGCCCGTGGAGGTGGAGGGGGAGGCCACGGTGCGGGGAGGGGGCAATAGGGTGGTGCTCAGGGAAACCGTAGTCGTGAGATGCCAGGTTGGGCTCTCTCTGGTCGGGTTGAGGAGAGGGTATGGCTCCCTGGTGGCCCTGGGTTACCTCCTCCTTCTCCATCTTCTGGCTGAAATCCATGATTTGGTCGTCTGGCGTGTCGGGTGGAGTGTCTCTCTCCAGCACCTCTACGTCGATTCTCTCCTCTCCTTCATCTTCTCTCTCGTCCTTCATATCGTCCTTCTTTTTCAGGAGCCAGGTCGGCTGAGGTAGGTGTTGTTTGGTGAACTCAGATTCTCTGACATCTCCGCATATGTGTTCTATGGATGAAAAGAAGACACTAGGTCAGACGTAGTGTCAACCTATTTTCATCCACACAATAATACAACTTCAACCCTTCCTTCAATAGGCGAGTACTGATTGACAAACGCAAAAGTTCACAGTCTTAATGAGGTGAGAAGTGACTAATGACACACCGCACTCGCACACTCACATCCTCCCTGGCACTCCCTCTTATGGTAAATGAAGATGATGTTTTCAGTTTTTAGATGACACTTCAAAGATAGTATTTTTTTTTTCATTTTGAGAAACGTGTGTGTGTGTTTAATGTGTGGGTGTATGTGGGTATGTGTCATGTAGGCTTGATAGTAAAACCAAGAGCTTTCATTTTTGGGACGTTTCTGTCGCAAGGTGTGAATTACCCTACAAGTGTATTTTTTTCTCCGAACCGCAGGAAGAAAGACATTTGGAAATGCAGCTTCAGACTACTGACATTTAATTGGAAACCTTGTGGTAAAAAAACAGGAATTGCCTGTGCGCATGGAACGCGAGGTACACACCATAGGCACAGGGCAAAGAAAAAAATGTTGTTTACTGGCTTGTGGTCATATAGAAAAACGGTTGCTGATTTATGTGAGTAGCTGTGTACCTTAACTGACGCATGACTTATTGTTTAACAGGAATCGCCTTACAACCTGGATTAAAGGGAAAGTCAAACCGCTGTAGGCTACAGTAGTGAATTAAACCATGCATTCGAGTGACAGTACAGAGCTTAGGCATGACGTTTCCATTTTCACCTGTTCAGTGCCAACCTGTTCAGTGCCAACCTGTTCAGTACCAACCTGTTCAGTGAAAAAAGAATCAGCCATTTATTAGGCCTAGAAATTGGTCATAGGATAGACTAATTCAATTGAGGCTACTTTTATCCTATATTTCTATGTTTAATCTTAGAAGCCTATTTGCTCTAGTCTTTATCAGGGGTTGCCAAGTGTGTGGAGTACATAGTAAAAAGGACTGTATAAATGTGGTTGTCATTGTAGCCTAGTCAACATTAGTCAACAGGTTGAATGACTGTGCAATGTAATTGTAGTGTAATAGGGTATGCCTCCTTGCAGAGTTTCTGGCAACAAAACTATTTGTCATGTAACGCATGGACACCTTGCCATACCTGAAAATACAGCTGACTATGACTCATGGACTTTACCAGGCATTGCTGAGAAGACTTTCCTACTTCCTTTGAGATTTCCCCTGTGTTGCGTCAAAAAGAGTGAGTGTGTGTGTGGGTGGGTGAGGTGTCTTCTACATTATGTCAGGTGCAGTCGTCTATTGTGTTTTGACAGTAAATGACCCAACCATGACAATAACAATGCCACCCGCTCCAGAAAGTAAATGATACAGGAAACAGTTTCCGTCACACTCAGTCCCATTGTCTGCCATCTGATAAACCCTTGAGATCTTTTCAACACAAGAAAGATACTTCATGCTAGCTTTGAAGACGACAATCATGAAAGTCTGATCAGACCCCCCCCCCAAAAAAATGTGCTCACTTTTGTGTCATTTCATCGAGCAGACAGATTTAAATCAGATTTCAATCTGCTCTAGGTATGAATAGAAAACTCAGTGTACGTCACACCTGACTATCTTTTACTACTTTGTCCTCTCACTCACTGACAGATTGTCATCGAGTTCAAGTGCCACAACAAAGGAGAGTGCTGCATTGTAGTCACAGATATATATATAAAAAAGAGAGAATTAGAGAGTAGATGGAAGGAGCACAGAGAGAAAGATGAGTGGAGAAAAGAGTAGAGGGTGGGGAATAAAGAAGGGGAGGACTCGAGGAGAGTGAACAGGTGAGAGGAGGGCAAAATAATCAAAGACGGTACTCACTTTGTTTGAGCTCGTCTCCCGGTTGGCTGCACAGTCTCCCTGCGAACTCTTGGCTGTACCACACCAGCAGCTCCTGATTGGCCTCCACAGGCCGGATGGTGTAGAAGTAGACGTCTCGTCCATTCTGACACGCCACCAGGTTCTGTTCGGACAGCGAGCGCGCCGGGTTGACGTAGCGCATCCAGTTGCTGCTCCTCACGTCATAGCCGTCGATGAAGTGGTATAGCCGCCCCCTGTTATAGATCTGAGAGGGAAAAGAGAGGAGAGGGATTAGAATACAATATAATAATAATACAATCAAGTAATAGAATAGAACACACAGACACACACACACACACAAGCACATTTGTATTTAAACGCAGTGTAACATTAGACACACCACATTAGTAGATGAGTTAGTACACAACTTTGTAACTGACTGATTTCTACTTTGTTGCATTCACTCATTCACTCATGACTGAAACAGTCATTGTAGTTGACAGCCATTGACACCAGTTATCAAAGTGTATATATATATATGAAAGAGAAAGAATAGTTCACCTCTGCCATGGGCAGAATAGACTCCTATATCCTCTTCCAATGAGCTGGTTATTGTTCCACTTGTGTTGTGTCCTGAGTGTGTCTTCCTGAGCTACTGTCACTGTCTGGTGTGAAATCAGCGCTGTCACTGCTTTTATCAGCTGCTACATTATACTGACAGAGAGGGGGGCGGGGCAAAGAGCTTTTTTTCTTTTTCCTCTCTCACTCTGGTTGGGGGGTTTCTCTCAATATGCTCAGACCTGAATGGCTGCTTCCCACCAGGAGATACATCACAATACTGTCAACCCTCCACGTCAGAATACTGTCAACCCTCCACGTCAGAATACTGTCAACCCTCCACGTCAGAATACTGTCAACCCTCCACGTCAGAATACTGTCAACCCTCCACGTCAGAATACTGTCAACCCTCCACGTCAGAATACTGTCAACCCTCCACGTTTCCATTACATTTCCTCACTTTTCAACTTCTCAATAATGTATTAAATATTGGGAGCACTGTAATTGTTTTTACTGGTACCTCCTGAGGAAATGTACAGTGGCTGTCTTGGCAGACACTCAAACACACACATACTGTACTGTAGCTAGTGGCATGTGCTCACAGACACAGACACACGTCAGGCACGTCTACACCTGCCCGGCGAGAGAGCGTTGGCACACTCTCAAGGCAAGTCCGACTTTCAGTATTGCAGTAGGAGGACGGGACGGGTCTGGCTTACAGGAGGAAATGCCAGAAGAAAGGTGAAAATGTAGGACAAGAAAGCCTTAATGGGGAAACGACACAGGGAAAACTCCTGAATGACACAAGTCACTGCCGTGAGACAGAGGGGACGAGGGCGTGTGGGAATGAGAAGAAAGTGTGTGTGTGAGAGAGAGAGAGAACGGGACACTAACAATCACTTCCTGTATGTCAAACTTGTTGAAAGGGACTTGAGCTCTGGGAAAGCAGTTAGTGTTACTGTGAAGGACGCTAGACTTGCGTATGTGAAAAGATCCACAACTTCCTCAAAAATCTGTTCAAAAGCCCTGAATACCTCTGGGCTTCTGTGCAATGCATTTTTGGTTTCCTTTTAGATGGGAACTGACTGACTTGGGTGTGAAACTGTTTAACCACTTTTGCTTCTTCTTCTAAGAATAATTGGAGAAGAAAACTAGGACCAAATTCTAGTCGAACCTCTTTGCGCCGTCTCTTTCGAGAAACAGTTCCCATAGATTGTTGTTCGATAATGAGATTTCCCCCCTAGAAACCACAGTGTAATTTTATTCACGTGGTTTCATGGCTGTATTTACATACAGTATGTCTTGATATACAACTCCAGCTGACTGAGAGTCATAACTACTTTTTGTTAATCCTGTTTCCTTTGAGTGTGCCAACTCTCGTTTGTTGCTGCCAGAATCCTGCTAGGATAAGATAGGAAGAACTATGAACTTTAATGAGGAACCACGATTAAAAAACAAACCGTGTGTGTGTGAACTTGAACGGTTATTCTGCCTGCTCACCCGCCAGAAGTATTTCCTGTTGGCCTGTTTGGGGACGTTGTCTTTGTTGTAGATGTCACCTTGCAGGGGCCCGAAGCGAGTTCCTTGGGGAATGTACTCTTTGCTGAAAACGCCTGTCACCTAGAACACAAGACAATACATCATCAATCACTAATCCAGGCTACTAATTATGTTGGCGAGGTAGAGTACAACAGTGAGAATGATCTTCACCAGTCTCTCTGTAGTGCCTGGACTTTTTCAGTACATGTTCAATGTCTACACTCTGAGTCAGAGTTTACGAAAGTTACACCCATTAAGTAAAGAAAAAAATATGCATCCACAGTTATCTTGAGAGCTGGGACAAGGAAACAGGGAAATAGCTATCGTAGAACTCTCTGCCCTGAGCCCTGACGGCCAGGAATAGCAGCCTGACTCGCACTTCAATAGGAATTATTTAGGATGTACTGGAAGTTTGAATAAGGCACAAATCAAGTATGATGACACCCAAGCTTGGCATGGGAGCATCTGTGGGACGCACACATAGCGTGGGGGTCTTACGGGGTTTTGTCTTGAACCCCCCTTTTCCAAGAAGGAGATACAGGGCAACCCGTCCCTCGAAATTGAATTTAAAATGAAGAAATTGACTTTTTTTTGTTGCCATAAGTTACTTCCTTGTGCTCCAAAGTCTACCTACTTGGCCATTTACATGTAAACACAATGAGAGAACCAATAATACTTCTCAGATCATCTTTCAGTTACAAAACCTCCAGTTACAATGAATGGAAAATGTTCTGTGATAAGTGGGTACAAAAGGGGCAGACAAGGAGAAGAGAGTGAAGGAAGGGGGGATGAAGGGAGGGAGGGGAAGGAGAAGATCTGTTGCGTCCTGGCCAGGGGGTGACGGAGGGTGAGACGAGAGCGGGTGTGACAGGGATGTTGTGCGGCCCCGGTGTAGCGGGACTAATGAATGAGTTGCAACATGGCTGCTGGTTAACGACCGCTCAGCCAGGTTAATAAGAAGAGGAGGGAGGGGGGAGAGGAGTGACGCTCGCTTCTTGACTGGACCACGCCACCACTCTCCCTCCCACTTTCCCCTTAGCTGTCCCTGCTCAGAATAGGTCCTCTCACAGCCAGGAAATGCGGCCCGTGACGATGCCTGCCCTGCACCCCAAACGAAAGTTAATCGTTGGAGCTTAACCTACTTACCCCCCCCACACACACACACACACTGCTCAGCCCTTCTCTCTTGGCACACCCCACGCCCCATCTGCCACGTGTACCCTCGCACCCCCAGCACGCTTCAGGGTTACGAAGGAATGGTACAACCAATCCAAATCAGCTTACTTTATATTCTCCTAAAATAAGTACATCATAACTAAAAAAAAAGGATCCCCCCCCCCCACAAAAAAAAACAGTAACATGAAAATTAACTTAAATTTCTCTTGCTCAATAATAACTTTGAACAACCTGAGAGTGTCCCAGTCAATCGCCATGATTAAACAATAACTGGTAACAAACAATGGCTGGCAAGGACTACTAAGTACATGTAGGTAGTGCATAGGTTTTTATTTTGATTTCAATTGTTATGTGTCCGTTTCCTGCTGACTCACACAACCTCTGGTATTGTGACATTTGCTGGGAAACACACACACACACACACACACACACACAAAACATAAAAGAGCCACAGGTCATATGGATTGCCAAAGCAATTTCCAACTAATCAGGGGAGAAATCACCATGATACAGTTATAGAAAGGGGAGCTACTGAGAAAAAAGACAACCTTACCAAAAGACAAGCTGTAACATTGAAATGTTGTATTTTACATGTGTGTGTTTCAGGTGAGACACTCATATAAAAAAAGTTGTGCTTGGAAGTGCAAGTACTGCATCTGTCTTTCTTGCAATGACGCAGTAGAGTTGAGGGTCACTTTGCCTCTGGTGAAACAGGAACAGACTTCTCACAACCCCTTGGTGTGAAAGGGAAGTATTGCACTGTGCAACATGCTGCATCTGGTTTGGCTGATGTCTGTGTTTGTGAGGGTGGAAGGCGACTAACAAAGTCATATAAAGCCTCAACATGAGTTCATAACCACAGTTTTCACACCTCACAGGCCCAGGCAGAAAAAGCAGCAGAGAGGATGAAAAGACTGAGACAAAGAGGAACGAAGAGTATGCTCACTCAACCACAGGAAAAGTGAAGAATGACCAAGTGAGAAGTGTGCTAGAGAGAACGGTGGCCTTTGTTTTTCAAGAAGAAAGAGGTGGCTTTTCGACCATAATTTCAAGGTCACTTTTCATTACAGCAAATATTGCAGAAAACATCTAGTATGGTGTCCACTTTAGGATACCCTCAGTCTCAAACGTCATGCTCTGGCAGATCTTCTCAGGTGAGTCATAGGGTTATAAAGCAAGCCAGTAAGCGGATTTCCTGACACACATAGCCTTGGGATTTTGTGTGTGTGTGTGTGTGTGGACCCAGAGACATGACTGTCACACTGACCTAGAGACATGGTAACAGTAAAGAGGTTTAGGCCTTTTACCCGAGCTCCCACGTGTTGGCCATTGTGACACGCTAAACGGACCAGACATAGGAATGGAATGGAGCAACTTTTTCTTGCACCTAACACAATCCTTGCCTTCTGGCTGTCCCAGATGAATTTAGACTTAATGAATTCATTCAGACTGATAGAGTATGCAAGACATTCATTATTCTCTACAAACTACACGAGCATATAGACAGACCAACCAAAAAGGATTGTGTATCACAGAATATGCCAATGCACAGACATGTCACTCGTACTGTATTCCCATCAGACTTTGTAAATCTGGCACATAGAAATGCTACTGAATGGGGTTTGTATTACGTCAAGTACCTACCTCATTCTCTGTGTTGTACTCAAAGGTGAGGTTGCGGGGTATGGACATCATGGCTTTAGGCAGGCCAATGCTGGGGTCTGACATCTGGTCAGGGACAATGTAGGTGCAGTTGAGGGCAAAGTCGTCCTCTTGCCACTCACTCATATCTGGGGCTGTCTCCAGCTTCATCTTGATACTCTTTGTTGTTGATTCGCTCTCCCTCACTGGACTTGGTTTGGTAAGGTGTTACCTCGGTGATAATTTGGTTCACTTTCTGTAGGTATGTTGGTTAAAACTAGAGTTCTGGAAGAGAGAAGGGAGAGAAGGGGTGTTATGCTGCTTTACCCTTGCATGAATTCACTGGTGACATCCATTTGCCTTGCGTGTTGTTGTCACTAGTAGTTGTCTCTTGATAAACACTTGGTTTTGAATTGACTGAAACTGTCTTAATCCCACTGCAAGATGAGGTGTGGACAATGTTTGCAGTTTTCAATATAATCCATGGAGCAGAAATTGATGACAAAATTATAAGCAATATAATTCATCCAAAACAACCCCAAGTTCTCGTTCAATACCGGAACTGTGAATCAAGTCAATGTGTCATTTCACCCAAAAATCTATCCAGATTTTCCATTCAACCCAGTAAAAATATTTAACATATTCCAAGCCAAAATATTATTCTGAATGTCGCCACGGATCATCAAATCCAAATCCCAGTCCATCAAGTAAGTGTAAATGAGTCATCTCCATTTCTCAACCACTGTTGTTGACCATGAGCTATTATCCCAATCAATTAGACCCAAGGGGTCAAGTCTATTCAGTGCTATTCATTCACTCAGCATTGATTCAAATAGAACATTTCACAATGTACTTTACTTGATATATTGCATCAACAACTTCCTTCTAAAACAGTGGATGTCATACGTGTTCAAAATAGGAAGCAGTTGACTTACTGTTAGTCATTTAGTTGTGGGATCATCATCTCTTTGCTTGGGTCATCACTTCCTCTCTTTTACTTCTCTTCCACTATTTCCCGTGTCACTCTCTCTTTGTTTTTGTTTTTTTACAGGGAATTCCTCCCTGTAACATCCTTTGGGTATCCGTGTTGTGCCCACTTTGCCTCTGCCACCAAAACTCCAGAGACACCGTTGGGCCAGGATTTTTTACCCCATCCCCTCATCCAATGAGAAGCTACCGTTGGCCATGTGACTGAGAAGATTAGTTTGGACATGCGCCAACTGGCTTTGGACAATGGCATGAATGTACACTTTTGACCGCAAGTGACCATGCACACACGCGTACACATGCGCACACCCAAAGGAACACCCTCAGCCCATGGAAGACATCTGAATGAATAAAAGAAGAGCAGATGGCTGGCTTGTGGCCACTGAAAAACACACAGATAGACTTTTGCTTGGTTTGGCCCTTAACGAGCAATCTGGTCTGGTGGTACAACCTCCTCAGCCCCTCTCCTTGACCTACATCTTGGCCTGCAACATCTTGCTCTCCTTAATCCCCCACATCACACACACATACCATTTTTGTTGTGTTCATAATTAAACATTTAGGTGCAAAGGTCCCTAAACAGTCATGGTCAAACACACATGTACACACAGACACAGATACACACACACACTTGAGATATTTTATTTGGATTCACAATAAAACGCAGAGGTGCAAAGCATCCTCAATAGTCTCATATACTTTCAGAGGGTGAGTGTCAGAAGAACCATCCAAGTTCAGCCATGCGTGCACAAACACAAAACCTGCCCATGGCATGAGAGAGAGAGAACGACAAAGAGGAAGAGACCGAGAGAGAGAGAGAGAGAGAGACTTGGCCAGTGCCTTAGACACCTGTCGGATGAGCTTCCCTTTCGTCTCAGTCTACTTTCAACTACTTTGCACAAATTTCCCCTGTTTAGAGAGTTAGGTCACATAAGTTCCACACTAGCCAGGACGGGAAAATAACATAAGAAAGCGTTTGTGTTTCTTTGGTCTGTCTGTCTGTCTGTCTGTCTGTCTGTCTGTCTGTCTGTCTGTCTGTCTGTCTGTCTGTCTGTCTGTCTGTCTGTCTGTCTGTCTGTCTGTCTGTCTGTCTGTCTGTCTGTCTGTCTGTCTGTCTGTCTGTCTGTCTGTCTGTCTGTCTGTCTGTCTCTGTCTGTCTGTCTGTCTGTCTGTCTGTCTGTCTGTCTGTCTGTCTGTCTGTCTGTCTGTCTGTCTGTCTGTCTGTCTGTCTGTCTGTCTGTCTGTCTGTCTGTCTGTCTGTCTGTCTGTCTGTCTGTCTGTCTGTCTGTCTGTCTGTCTGTCTGTCTGTCTGTCTGTCTGTCTGTCTGTCTGTCTGTCTGTCTGTCTGTCTGTCTGTCTGTCTGTCTGTCTGTCTGTCTGTCTGTCTGTCTGTCTGTCTGTCTGTCTGTCTGTCTGTCTGTCTGTCTGTCTGTCTGTCTGTCTGTCTCTGTCTGTCTGTCTGTCTGTCTGTCTGTCTGTCTGTGTCTGTCTGTCTGTCTGTCTGTCTGTCTGTCTGTCTGTCTGTCTGTCTGTCTGTCTGTCTGTCTGTCTGTCTGTCTGTCTGTCTGTCTGTCTGTCTGTCTGTCTGTCTGTCTGTCTGTCTGTCTGTCTGTCTGTCTGTCTGTCTGTCTGTCTGTCTGTCTGTCTGTCTGTCTGTCTCTGTCTGTCTGTCTGTCTGTCTGTCTGTCTGTCTGTCTGTCTGTCTGTCTGTCTGTCTGTCTGTCTGTCTGTCTGTCTGTCTGTCTGTCTGTCTGTCTGTCTGTCTGTCTGTCTGTCTGTCTGTCTGTCTGTCTGTCTTGTCTGTCTTGTCTGTCTTGTCTGTCTTGTCTGTCTTGTCTGTCTTGTCTGTCTTGTCTGTCTTGTCTGTCTGTCTGTCTGTCTGTCTGTCTGTCTGTCTGTCTTGTCTGTCTGTCTGTCTGTCTGTCTGTGTCTGTCACCCCCACCCCCCTGTCCTGTCCTTAACTTGCCCAGTGAAACGGTAGCTAAATTGACTGCCATCTGGCACAACTTCTATTCCAGGAGTGCTGGGCGCTTCACTGGTGTGTGTGTGGCGAAGGGGGGCCTAAAGCTCTCTGTGCTTCTTTCACTCTGCAGCTAATTTCTCTAATAAGCAGAATGTCTGGGATGAGGCTCAGAACTGGGAGGCTCAGCGGGCTGCTTGGCTGATCTCGCTCTCTTTCGCCCTCCTTCCCTCCCTCTCCTGTCTGGGGTGATGCTCCAGTGTTGCACTTTTCCAAGAGTAGGAGAGTTGCCTACCTCCTAGGGAACTGGGCTGGGGGAGGAAGCTGTGGCAGGCAACACTAAAAGGATAAGTAGAGAAGATCTGAGGTCGGATTTAGAAGGACACTGTCTGAGACATGCTGGAAAATAAGTAATGTGGCCTGAAATGTAGAACGGCCACGGCCCACACAACAGTTTGAAACAGGTGAAAGGCAACAGTTTGAGAACCATACGGTACCACTTAAAGCTGGAAGGTTGTTTCACTTATTAATAATTAGCACTTGACTAACAGTTGGCGATAATGAAAATAACGTGCTGGACTTAACAAGGTTGTTTAACAGAGACAGTTGCACGCTGGAGAGTACCCTCTTTATCTGCTTTGGTAAAACATTTCAATGGAATTCATCACAACTGAACCTTTTGTACAGTAAAGTTTAGGGGACTATAGGGTAGGCTTGGGGTGCCGCTGCCCCCAGCCCAGACGTTACAAAAAAACACTGAAGGTAATTAACGTGTAACTCGGAAATTAATCACATTTTGTTATCCATCTAACCCCTAACCCTCTCCAAAACTATCCCCCACCAACCTAACCCATGCCCCCCGTTCTCCCCCGTCACCATCCAGACTCTAACCGTATAGGTCGTCCAGAAGGTCCACAGCAGGGGGAGTTCAGCCACAGGTCACTAAAGTGCCTCACCCCGACCCACACTTCCAAAAGTACAAGCATGTATACACACTCAACGAAGCACACACTGTTGCGTAAAGCACACAAAGACTCTCACAGATGCAGAACAGTGAACAGTGGTTCTTGCCAAAAAATAAACCCACAGATATTGCTTCAGCTGAACTGGAGGCAACATGTCAGAACAGCTAACATGAATGTAGGATGACTTGGAAAATGTGAAAAATATTCCATTGTCTCCTCTCATCTCTCCCTTTGTGATTTAGGTTGTTCACTTTTCGCTCATTCTCTCCATCTGTTGGTTTTATCAGATCACTGAATCAGTGTGGTGAACAATGGGATGAACGCGCCTCCTGCCAAACCACCAGTATGACAACATAGTCTTAAAATACACTATATCTTTCCAATATGCTTCACGAGTCAATATTTTATTTAATCCTTATTTTACCAGGTAAGTTGACTGAGAACACATTTTCATTTACAGCTACGACCTGGGAAATAGTTACAGGGGAGAGGAGGGGGGGATGATTAGGTGACCATAATGGTATGAGGGACAGATTGGGAATTTAGCCAGGACACCAGGGTTAACACCCCTACTCTTACAATAAGTGCCATGGGATCTTTAGTGACCACAGAGAGTCAGGGCATCCATTTAACGTCCTATTCAAAAGACAGCACCCTACACAGGGCAATGTCCCCAATTGTTGCCGTGGGGCATTGGGATATTTCTTTAGACCAGAGGAAAGGGTGCCTCCTACTGGCCCTCCAACACCACTTCCAGCAGCATCTCCCATCCAGGACCGACAAGGACCAACCCTGCTTAGCTTCAGAAGCAAGCTAGCAGTGGGATGCAGGGTGGTATGCTGCTGGCAGTAGTAATGGAATAAAAAAAACTACGGGACTTTTACTATGCAAAGGGGAATTACAGTACACACCTTCTCATTCAAGGGTTTTCCTTTATTTTTACCATTTTCGACATTGTAGAATAATAGTGAAAACATCAAAACTATGAAAAAGTGTTAAATCAATCAAAATATATTTTATAGTTGAGATTCTTCAAAGTAGCCACCCTTTGCCTTGATGACAGATTTGCACACTCTTGGCATTCTCTCAACCAGCTTCATGAGGTAGTCACCTGGAATGTATTTCAATTAATACAAGTTAATTTGTGAAATTTCTTTCCATCTTAATGCTTTGGAGCCAATCAGTTGTGTTTTGACAAGGTAGGGGTGGTATACAGAAGATAGACCAAGTCCATATTATGGCAAGAACAGCTCAAATAAGCAAAGAGAAATGACAGTCCATCATTGCTTTAAGACATGAAAATCGGTCAATACGGGTCACAAAAACCATCAAGCGCTATGATGAAACTGGCTCTCATGAGGACCCAGAGTTACCTCTGCTGCAGAGGATAAGTTCATTAGAGTTACCAGCCTCAGAAATTGCTACCCAAATAAATGCTTCACAGAGTTCAAGTAAAAGACACATCTCACCATCAACTGTTCAGAGGAAACTGTGTGAATCAGGCCTTCATGGTCGAATTGGTGCAAAGAAGCCACTACTAAAGGACACCATTAAGAAGAAGAGACTTGCTTGGGCCAAGAAACAAGAGCAATGGACATTAGACCAGTGGTAATCTGTCTTTTGGCCTGATGAGTGCATATTTGAGATTTTTGGTTCCAAGCACTGTGTCTTTGTAAGATGCAGAGTAGGTTAACGGATGATCTCTGCATGTGTGGTTCCCACTGTGAAGCATGGAGGAGGAGGTGTGATCGAGTGGGGGTGCTTTGCTGATGACACTGTCAGTAATTTATTTTGAATTCGAGGCACATTTTAACTAGCATGGCTAGCATGGCATTCTGCCCGATATGGCATCCCATCTGTTTTGCGCTTAGTGGGACTATCATTTGTTTTTCAACAGGACAATGACCCAACACACCTCCAGGCTGTGTAAGGGCTATTTGACCAAGAAGGAGAGTGATGAGTGCTGCATCAGATGACCTGGCCTCCACAATCACCCGACCTCAATCCAATTGAGATGGTTTGGGATGAGTTGGACCGCAGAGTGAAGGAAAAGCAGCCAACAAGTGCTCAGCATATGTGGGAACTCCTTCAAGACGGTTGGAAAAGCATTCCAGGTGAATCTGGTTGAGAGAAGGCCAAGAGTGTGCAAAGTTGTCATCAAGGCAAAGGGTGGCTACTTTGAAGATTCGAAAATATTACATATATTTTGATTTAACACTTTTTTGGTTATTACATGATTCCATATGTGTTATTTCATAGTTTTGATGTCTTCGCTATTATTCTACAATGTAGAAAATAGTAAAAATAAAGAAAAACATTTGAATGAGTAGTGGTGTTCAAACGTTTGACTGGTACTGTATGTCATTTTTAAACCAGGTAAACAATCAACAAACACTTTCACAAAAGTTTCAGTTAAATTTGCTTGTTGGTACACTGTGTATAACGCTTGACTTGATTCATCAGATGACCTTAGATGAGCGATACTTGTGCTATGGCAAAGACTCATGGGATTGTCGCTTCGCTACAACAAACAATTGGGTAGTTCCTAACAACGTGTAGGTGGTTTTCTTTTGCTGTAAAAATGAAGGTGAAGTGAACTAGTGATGACATGAGTGGCCGTGACTGTCGCCAGCTTTTGGGATGGTCATATGGGCTTCGTCATGAGTCTGTATTGTCTTTCTATTACCAAAGCAAACCAAATGGTCTATCATCATAAGTCTCTATGCAAGCTTGCTCACTGCACCAACCAGTCATGAGTACATTGGTAAACGGGTAAATGGGCAAATGAGAATCCTGTCTAAAATATAGCCCTCTTCAATGCCTCCTCCTGTCCCCCTACTTCCATCCCTAAATCCCAACTCCTCTATTTAATCATTTTTTCCCCCCAGGAAAATGGACTCTGTCATTTCCCATACTGTACACGCCTATACTGAGGGAACAGAACATTAAGGACACCTGCTCTCTCCATCACACATACTGACCAGTTGTATGCAGGTGAAAGCTATGATCCCTTATTGATGTCACTTGTCACATCCACTTCGGTCAGTGTAGATCAGGGGTGTCAAAGTCAAATGGACGGAGGGCCAAATAAAAAAATCAGCTACAAGACGAGGGCCGGACTGTTCGAATGTTCATTGAAAAATTTTTAAATGACGCATATAGTCTAGTGAACCTAATTGAACCTACTGAAAACCTAACAAATATATTACAATATGATCAGATAAATAAAGCAATATTTTCTTATGGCTCTGTCAGTAATCTTTAATTTTCAACAGACACAAAAGACAAATTTCCTTTATATAAATATCCCCATAACATGAACATTAAATGAAAGAAACCGGTATTCAAGGCACCATCAGTAGACTATATTTTCTATTTTAGCAAAAGTGGGCTAAATTTACTTCAAAGAAAAAACAATAATAGCAATTTTCTATCATCCACTCAACTGAAATATTTTTAAAATATAATTGGATTGAAATACAAAAAATAAAGTGCAAAAATCTATTAATCAAAAACAACACTTTGTTTAAGGAGAAGTAACATGCAGTGAAAACAAATATTAAATTTTAACTTTTAAACTTGAACTGAGTAAAAACTCTAAATATGTGATTGCACAGTAATGTTCACTTGTTTGAGGTTGAGGGTGATACTTGGTGGTGTCCCATCTTTTCCACAAGTTCATCAATGTTCGGGGTAAGGCTCTGAGCTGAAGAAATCCTCAGAATTGAGTGGAGGTGTTCAGCAGTAAGTCGACTTCTGTGTGATGTTTTGTTCAGGTTCATCAAAGAAAACAGTTGTTCACACAGGTATGTGCTGCCAAACATAGACAACGTTTGAGCAGCCTGGATGCGCAGCTGGGGCATTGTGCCGGGAGGAAACGGGCGAACTCCGCAGCACCCACTGCCGCATATTTTGCCCTCAGTGCATCATTGCATTGGAGGTCAATCAACTCCATTTGGAGGTTTGGTGGTGAGCTTTCCACGTCAACAGCAAATGGGTTACTGAGCAGTTCCAACCTGCTTTTTGTGCTTCAAAGTCAGCAAATCGGCGTCGAAAGTCAGCGGCAAGCATACCTATTTTATCAGCCAACTGTGTGCTCGGGAACGCACTGGTAGAGAGCTTCTCTTTCATGGTCTGGCAGCTGGGAAAGTGGCTCAAATTTTCTTTCCGCATCTGCGTCTCCCACAGAGTCAGTTTGGTTTTAAATGCCTTCACTGTACTGTACATATCAGAGATGACACGATCCCGACCCTGCAGCTGCAAGTTTATTGCATTCAGATGACTCGTAATGTCACACAGAAAAGCCATTTCACACAGAAACATTTCGTCTCGGAGTTGTGTTGTGTCTTTCCCTTTGCTGTCCAAGAACAGACAAATCTCCTCACGAAGCTCGAAACATCTTTGAAGCACCTTTCCCTGGCTTAGCCATCGCACCTCTGTGTGATAAGGCAAATCACCATGCTCCGTTTCTAACTCCGTCAGAAATGCCTTGAACTGGCGGTGATTCAAACCTTTGGCTCTGATAAAGTTAACTGTGCGTGATGATGCTCATTACATGCTCCATTTTCAAGGCTTTACCGCACAACGCTTCCTGGTGTATGATACAATGATAAGCTGTCAGCTCACCTGTCGCGTTTTCCTCTTGCATCTTTTCCCGTATCTTCGCCACCAGTCCGCTCCTGTGTCCACACATCGCAGGTGCTCCGTCGGTTGTCAAACCCACAAGTTTTTCCCAAGGCAGCTCCATCTCATTTACACATCTTGACACCTCTTCATACAAATCATGCCCCGTAGTTGTGCCATGCATAGGACGTAAAGCCAAAAACTCCTCTGTCACGCTTAGGTTGGAGTCCACTCCGCGGATGAAAATTGACAACTGGGCAATGTCAGAAATGTCGGTGCTCTCATCCACAGCCAAGGAATATGCAATAAAATCTTTTTCCCCTTTTTCACAAGCTGCTCTTTTAGATTGATGGACAACTGGTCTACTCTCTCGGCAATGGTGTTTCTGCTCAGACTCACATTTAAAAAGAGTTGCCTTTTTCTGGGCAAACTTCGTCACAAACTTTAATCATGCAGTTTTTGATGAAATCCCCCTCCGTAAATGGCCGGGCTGATTTAGCGATCTCTTCTGCCAAAATAAAACTGGCCTTGACAGCAGCCTGGCCTTGTGATTTGGCTTTTTTGAACAGAGCCTGTCGAGATTTGAGGCCTCGTTTTTAATTCCTCTGCCTTTTGTAGCCTTTGTTCCATGTCCATATTCTTGTTTTTGTCCGCGTGTTTCGTTTCATAATGTCGTCTCAGATTATACTCTTTCAGTACCGCCACACTTTCTCCACACAGAAGACACACAGGTTTTCCAGCTACCTTCGTGAACATATACTCCGACTCCCACCTTGTTTGAAACCCCCGGTTCTCAGTATCCACCTTCCGTTTTGCCATTTTTGATGGGTATCTGAAAGTTAATTTTACTGTGATGCTGACGACTGCTGTGCCAATAAATATTGAAATGAAGCAGCCTACTGCTCGGTGCGTCACCTTTGCATTGTGGGAAATGTAGTATTGGTGCGTGTAAAAGATCTGCGGGCTGCCGGCTTGCTGCGGGCCGGTTCTAATAATAAATCAAGATCATCCCAGGGGCCGTAAAAAACCTTCTTGCGGGCCGGATGTGGCCCGCGGGCCTTGACTCTGACATATGTGGTGTAGATGAAGGCGAGGAGACAGGTTGAAGAAGGATTTGTAAGCATTGAGACAATTTAGACATGGATTGTGTATGTGTGCCATTCAGAGGGTGAATGGGGTACGGTAGTAGGTGCCAAGCGCACCGGTTTGTGTCAAGATCTGCAGCGCAGCTGAGTTTTTCACGCTCGACAGTTTCCCATGTGTATCAAGAATGGTCCTTCACACAAAGGACATTCAGGCAACTTGACACAACTGTGGGAAGCATTGGAGTCAACATGAGCCAGCATCCCTGTGGAACAGTTTCGACACCTTGTAGAGTCCATGCCCCGACGAATTGAGGCTCTTCTGAAGGCCAAAGCGGATGGAACTCAATATTAGGAGGGCGTTCCTAATGTTTGGTAAACTCAGTGTATACCTGTGTAGGAAATGATGCATTATCAACACATTCTAACAGCAAGGCATATAAAGAAAAGGCAATAAACATGTTTGGATGTTGAGCAAAAGGAGAGAACATACTGTGTCTTCTCTTGTCTTTCACTTCTGTTAAGTGATGGAAAAGAAAATGGTAGATTATGTGCATTAACACAACATCAATCCACTATATCCAATGAGGTGTCTAAGGTTGTAAAAAAATATATGGAATTGAGGATCAACTCCCCCTTTTAGCCGGTTCTTCCTGCTCCAGATGTTCTTTCAAGCATTGCACCAATCACAAGACTCCACTCCTTCAACAACAGAGTCTCCCATTGGCTTACGCCACTACCACATCCTTCAGAGAGGGTTACTGCGACTTAAGAAAATGGGGGGGGGTGCAATAAGAGAATGGAGGGGGATTTGCGTAGAAGAAAACAATTCTTAGCACATGATTCCAATCTTATGCCAGATGGATAACTAATGACTGTTGTTTTGTTTGCTAGCCCCTTACGCAACTGGACAACACGTCTTGCGCTGGTTGTTTGCCTGTTTTTAAGGGTTGACAGGGATTAAATGTAAAGACTAATATTGTTTTAGTTTGCTTCTGAAGTTACATCTAGTATAGATTATGTGTGAGATGACCCAATGACCTTCATGGTTGACATAATAAGAGGTAAACATCAGCAACAGTTCAATTTGCTCAGAGAGGGTGTATTGTTCATTGCTGTTTTCCATTTCAAATGAGCATGCCAAGTTGACAAGTTGTGGATAACTAGCATGCTACATTAAAAGTTTTTTTTTAGTTTTCTGAGATAAGGTGTGTAATGTTTATCTGCTTGACTATATGAGGAACTGAAGTTGTTAAGAAGCAATAAGCTTGATATAATTCATTCATTAAGAAATCACCCAAAGGAAGAAAAAAAAAGGATAGAGAATAATTGAATTATACTTCAAGCTACACTGGCCCTCATTTGAGTGATACACCTTATGTAGGCCCCTGTTTAGGCGATGGACCCAAATTGGCCTGTTCTGTATAATCAAGAATGCCATACTAATACAATACCTTCTATGGAGGGTGCAAGATGAGAGGGGGGAAACACCATCAACCAGAAAAACAGCAGGCCTCACAAACAAAGAACGTCATAAAATATATCCCAGGGAAAACAAGCCCATTGCACTTTAGTGATGAAAAAGGGAATAATGAAATCATATATATATATATATTTAAGGTTAGATGGGGGGATAATCTCCTCGGTTTAAAGGGATCTGAGGGCGCACTAAACCGGCCAGAGACGGTAAACAAAGTAGTACCCCGAAAAATGTTGTCACGACAGCAATCTCCATTGTGACCTCCTACAGCTCAACCCCATTCCAATACTCTGACAGGATGGTCTGAAGGCCCGTAAACACAGTAGGCGGGGCTGTTGCCGGGTTATCTCTGAGGAACAATGCATAAACAGATAAATTAATCCTCTTTCCCAGTAAAACCAGTATGTGGAGCCCAGCTTAGCTATTTACTGTTTACTACGGTGAAACGCACAGTAAAAGGGAGAAAACAAGATAAGAGAAAAGAAGGGAAAGGAGGGAGGGAGAGTCAATGAGGGAGATGGAGGAGGAATGAAGGGAAATAGCGTGGAAATACACTTAATATACAAAACCTTAAGTACACCTGCTCTTTCCATAACATTGACTGACCAGGTGAATCCAGGTGAAAACTACGATGCATTATTGATGTCACCTGCTAAATCCACTTCAATGCAACTAGTGTAGATGAAGGGGAACCTTAAGACAACTGAGACATGGATTGTGAATGTATGCCATTCAGAAGGTGAACGGGCAAGACAAATGATTTAAGGTCCTTTGGACAGGGCAAGGTAGTAGATGCCAGGCGCACCCGTTTGTGTCAGGTCCACAGACTCCAATGGTTTAAACGAAGGCTCACTCAATGTGGAACCGTACCATAAGAGGATGACACCCCAGGGTATAGCCGTCAATCCCTACATGAAACGCAGAGATCCCTACATGACACACAAGGCCCTGCTCAAAATAATCTTGCAAGAACATCAAAATGCTCACATTTACATTTACATTTAAGTCATTTAGCAGACGCTCTTATCCAGAGTGACTTACAAATTGGTGCGTTCACCTTAAGACATCCAGTGGAACAGCCACTTTACAATAGTGCATCTAAATCTTTTAAGGGGGGGGGTGAGAAGGATTACTTTATCCTATCCTAGGTATTCCTGAAAGAGGTGAGGTTTCAGGTGTCTCCGGAAGGTGGTGATTGACTCCGCTGTCCTGGCGTCGTGAGGGAGATTGTTCCACCATTGGGGGGCCAGAGCAGCGAACAGTTTTGACTGGGCTGCGCGGGAACTGTACTTCCTCAGTGGTAGGGAGGCGAGCAGGCCAGAGGTGGATGAACGCAGTGCCCTTGTTTGGGTGTAGGGCCTGATCAGAGCCTGGAGGTACTGAGGTGCCGTTCCCCTCACAGCTCCGTAGGCAAGCACCATGGTCTTGTAGCGGATGCGAGCTTCAACTGGAAGCCAGTGGAGAGAGCGGAGGAGCGGGGTGACGTGAGAGAACTTGGGAAGGTTGAACACCAGACGGGCTGCGGCGTTCTGGATGAGTTGTAGGGGTTTAATGGCACAGGCAGGGAGCCCAGCCAACAGCGAGTTGCAGTAATCCAGACGGGAGATGACAAGTGCCTGGATTAGGACCTGCGCTGCTTCCTGTGTGAGGCAGGGTCGTACTCTGCGGATGTTGTAGAGCATGAACCTACAAGAACGGGCCACCGCCTTGATGTTAGTTGAGAACGACAGGGTGTTGTCCAGGATCACGCCAAGGTTCTTAGCGCTCTGGGAGGAGGACACAATGGAGTTGTCAACCGTGATGGCGAGATCATGGAATGGGCAGTCCTTCCCCGGGAGGAAGAGCAGCTCCGTCTTGCCGAGGTTCAGCTTGAGGTGGTGATCCGTCATCCACACTGATATGTCTGCCAGACATGCAGAGATGCGATTCGCCACCTGGTCATCAGAAGGGGGAAAGGAGAAGATTAATTGTGTGTCGTCTGCATAGCAATGATAGGAGAGACCATGTGAGGTTATGACAGAGCCAAGTGACTTGGTGTATAGCGAGAATAGGAGAGGGCCTAGAACAGAGCCCTGGGGGACGCCAGTGGTGAGAGCGCGTGGTGAGGAGACAGATTCTCGCCACGCCACCTGGTAGGAGCGACCTGTCAGGTAGGACGCAATCCAAGCGTCACCAAAGAGCTCTGAAAAGAAGGAACCCCTTAAATAAATCCCTCTAGAGTCTAAGCCCTTTCTAAGTCGGGGGGTTGTGTTAAGATGGTCATCATTTAGCTATTACATTTTTTATTTTATGCCCCCTTAAGGTATCAAAAAAAGATATATAATTCGATGAAGCGTTGAATTTGGCCTGACTGCTATTAGCCCATAGAAACGAATTGAATAACAGATTCACTGCATGGAACAACAGATATTTTATTTACTATCAAAAGGAAGTTTGTTGTGAAGTGTCTGTCCTACATCTGAGAGATATAAGAAATAAATGAACATTTGAACACCTATTTTAAACCCTTATTTTAGCCACTAAACTACTTCCATATTTACTTCCATTATTTCTTTTAACTTGTAGCTTCAGACGAGTCTTGTGAGACTTGTGTTCGTCCCAGGAAAACAACCAACATGTAAGTGTTCGTGAGGGCCTCACCTTTCCATAGAGGAGTCATATTAGTGTGTAGCCCAAACTGTTTGGACAATACAGACAGAAATGGGCAGATCCGTGGGGGCCATAGAACAAAACGGAGAACACCATCGTGTTCGTGAGAGTCACATCTTTCCATAGAGGTGATTTGTAGGCCAAACAGTTCAGGCACCACATACTTGTGAGAAGACCGATTTTCAGGATGTCTCATGGTCTTACAAACATTGCTGTAGCTCTGCCACCTTTCATCGAGGTGCGGAAGGGTGACATCGATGGATACTGTGGATTGAGACGCATCCACCGATGTCACCCTTAAGCTCGATATCTCTAGCTTAAACAGGCAGGTTTTGATGGGGATTTTGTATTTTGCTAATTAGAATTCAGCTCTATGGGGTGTGAACCTGACACCAGACCTCAAACGCCACTTCTATGTATACACACGCACTAACTGTATAGACGTAATCACTTTGAGGGCAAACCCCTAGCCGTCAAATTCAACCTTTCAGGGGCCAAACCCACCAATCCATATCGGCGGTCCAACAACAGACCCTCCTAATGGACCCTCCCCTCCACAGTTGCCTGAATCAGGTTCACCAGAGGAAACGCATAGAGCAGGGTTCGAGGCCACTGATATCCCAAAACATTTGTTCCCAACAGAATGCACAGATCCTTGATTGAGAATAACAGACAACGTTGCGTGTTTTCTCGCAATATGTAAAGATCTACGTAGGCCCTGCTGAAGCAGTCCCACATCTGGGCAACCACAGAGGGGTGCAGTCTCCTCTTTGTAGAGATAGGATCCCCCTGGAAAGTAGATCCTGCACCCACATTGAGTGATCTGACCAGAGCGACAGGCAATGTGCACTGCTCCATACGAGCAGATAACCGGCCAGGTTCAGGAGTCACCCCCTGCCTGTTGATGTACGCCACGGCCCTCCTGTTGTCAGACATTACTAACATATGCTGGCCCTCCAACATCAGAAGGAAATGCCTCAATGCTAGCAAAACAGTTATTAGCTCTAGGTAATTGATATGCAGTGCCCTTTGTGCTGTTGACCAAATCACTCTTTCACAGCACTCCTCATCCCAGTAAGGATACATCTGTGGTGATCACCCTGCAGGACACTACCCGTCTTGTGAGAACTCCCTGCAACAACAGTGGCGGGTACCCTCCAAGGAGTCAACGCCCTTACGCACGCCGGGTATACCTTGAGCCACTGATTGCAGTGGTGAGATGCGTTCAGACGAGTAGTAATCACCCAGTGCTGAAACAGACACATTGACCAAAGTCCCAGAGGCAGCACAGCTATCAAAGAGGCGAACAAACCCAATAACCGCAGCCACAAGTGAAAAGGCACCGAATGCCCCGGCTGAAACCGTGACAGATAGAGCCGGAATGCGACCTTCCTCTGTTTGGGACAAAAACTCAGAACTGAATACAGAACGAGACCCAGAAACTGAACTTTGCTGAGTCGGAGTCAAACAACTCCTCTTGTGATTCACTATGAGACTGAGACTGAATATGGGAAATCAGTGTTTCAGTGTGGAGCTCCACCAGGGCGTCATGGTACCGTGGCAGTTATTTAAGATACTCTACAAAGAGGTAGGGTTTAAGATGTTTACAAAAGATGGGCAGGGACTCCGCTGTCCTGACTTTAGGAGGAAGCTTCTTCCACCATTGGGGTGCAGGGACAGAAAAGAGCTTTGACTGGACTGAGCGGGATATGCCCTCCTGTAGGGGTGGGAGGGCTAAGAGACCAGAGGTGGCGGAACGGAGTGCTCGGGTTGGGTTTGAGCATAGCCTGAAGGTTAGGTGCAGTACCCCTTGCTGCTCAGTAGGCAAGCACCAGGGTCTTGAAGATGATGCGAAGATTGACTGGAAGCCAGTGGAGTGTGCAGAGGAGCGGGGTGACATGGGAGAACTTAGGAAGGTTGTACACCAGTGGGCTGCACCATTCTGAAAAAGGTGCAGGGGTTTGAGCCCAACCAACAGAGAGTTGCAGTAGTCTAGACGAGAAATGACAAGTGCCTGGATTAGCACCTGTGCCGCTTCTTGTGTGAGCATGAACTTGCAGGAGCGAGTCACTGCTTTGATGTTTGCAGAGAGCAACATGGTGTTGTCCAGGGTCATGCCAGGGTTCTTTGCACTATGGGAGGGGGACTCCGTGTAGTTGTCGTCCATGATGGAGAAATCTTGGAGCAGGCAGGACTTTCCTTGGAGGAAGAGCAGCTCAGTTTTGTTGAGGTTGATCTTGTTGTGGTCCCACATCCACACTGAGATGTCTGACAGGCACGCAGAGATTCGTGTCACCATCTGGGTGTCAGAAGGGGGGAAGAAGAAGTGTAGTTGAGTGTGATCCGCATAGCAATGATAGGAGAGACCATGTGAGGATATGACAGCGCCGAGTGACTTGGTGTAAATAGAAAAGAGGAGAGGCCCTAGAACCGAGCCCAGCGGGACACCAGTAGTGAGAGCACGTAGTGCAGACACATATCCACACCACCTGGTAGGAGCAAACTGCCAGGTAGGATGCAATCCAGGAGTTTTCAGAGCCTGAGACGCCCAACGCTGAGATGGCGGAGAGGAGGTTCTGATGGTTCACGGTGTCAGAGGCAGCGGATACATCTAGGAGGATGAAAAGCGAGGAGAGAAAGTCAGCAGAGATCCTCTGTGACACAGAGGTGGGCAGTCTCAGTTGAGTTAGCCATCTTGAAGCCTGACTTGTTAGGGTCAAAACGATCATACTGAGAGAGATAACGAGAAGGTTGGTCTAAGACAGCACTCTCAAGTGTTTTGTAAAGAAATTAAATAAGTAATTTTTTGACGACAGGGGTTGAGTTTTGGTTTCTAGAAGAGGGGAATGACTCTGGCCATCTTGAAGTAAGAGGGGACGTAACCAGTGGTCAGGGATGAGTTGGTGAGGAATGGGAGGTCTCCAGAGATGGTCTGGAGAAGGGAGGAGGGGATGGGGTCAAGTGGGCAGGTTGTCAGGTGGCCGGACATCACTAGTCACAGGATTTCAATGGTGAGAGAGGGAAGAAAGAGGTCAAGGCGTAGGGTAGTTCTGTGTGAATTGGACCAGGGGACTCCATAGGCTGAGTGAAAGAGGAGTGGATGCCGTCAACCTTTTTTTCAAAGTGGTTGACAAAGTCATCCGCAAAGAGGGAGGGGGGAGGGGAAGGAGGTGGAGGATTAAGGATGGAAGAGAAAGTGTAGAAGAGTTTTACAGGGTTGAGGCAGAAGCTTGACATTTTGAGTGATAGAAAGCGGCATTAGTAGCAGATACAGAGGAAGAGAAGAGGAGGGAGGGGAAGGATGATAGGTCCTCTGGAAGTTTCGTTTTCCTCCATTTTTGCTCTGCTGCCCGCAGCCCTGTTCTGTTACCGCACAGTGAGTCACTCACTCACTCACTATTTTACAATTACATAGGCTAAAAAATATATGTTGTTGACAAAATAATGAAAAGGGCTGTCTGGTAGCTTCAAAAAATAGACAACGATTTGTAGTCGAACAAGTCGTTGCATGAATAGATTTTTTTTTACTTGACTTGAAAACTTGTGACTCGACTTGACTTGCTCTTAGAAGTCACGACTTGAACCATGCTACTTGAGACTCATTCAGGGCAGATGGGGCAGATGTTTTTGCCTGTTTTGCCTGTTATTTTGGCATTAATATGTGTCAAATGTCAGTTTGCAAACAATGTAAAAAAACGTTAAAAAAATTCTAAGTGACCCCAAACCTTTGAACGGTAGTGTAAAGGATTTCCTCCTCTTCGTCTGAGGAGGAGTAAGGATCGGACCAAAACGCAGCGTGGTAAGTGTTCATGATGATTTTTAATTCAAACTCAGAACACTAAACAGAAAATAACAACGTGAATTTACAAAACCGAAACAGTACCGTGTGGGCAAAACAAAGAAACAAACACCCACAAACCAAAAGTGAAACCCAGGCTACCTAAGTATTATTCTCAATCAGAGACAACTAACGACACCTGCCTCTGATTGAGAACCCTACTAGGCGGAACACAAACACCAACATAGAAAAACAAACATAGACTGCCCACCCCAACTCACGCCCTTACCAAACAAAGAATAAATTAACAGAACTATGGTCAGAACGTGACAGCTCAGGTAGTGCAGCTCATCCAGGATGGAACATCAATGCGAGCTGTGGCAAGAAGGTTTGCTGTGTCTGTCAGCGTAGTGTCCAGAGCATGGAGGCGCTACCAGGAGACAGGCCAGTACATCAGGAAATGTGGAGGAGGCCGTAGGAGGGCAACAACCCAGGAGCAGGACCGCTACCTCCGCCTTTGTGCAAGGAGGAGCAGGAGGAGCACTGCCAGAGCCCTGCAAAATGACCTCCAGCAGGCCACAAATATGCATGTGTCTGCTCAAACGGTCAGAAACAGACTCCATGAGGGTGGTATGAGGGCCCGACGTCCACAGGTGGAGGTTGTGCTTACAGCCCAACACCGTGCAGGACGTTTGGCATTTGCCAGAGAACGTTCTGCTGCCTGCAACATCCTCCAGCATGACCGGTTTGGCGGTGGGTCAGTCATGGTGTGGGGTGGCATTTCTTTGGGGGGCCACACAGCCCTCCATGTGCTCGCCAGAGGTAGCCTGACTGCCATTAGGTACCGAGATGAGATCCTCAGACCCCTTGTGAGACCATATGCTGGTGCGGTTGGCCCTGGGTTCCTCCTAATGCAAGACAATGCTAGACCTCATGTGGCTGGAGGGTGTCAGCAGTTCCTGCAAGAGGAAGGCATTGATGCTATGGACTGGCCCGCCTGTTCCCCAGACCTGAATCCAATTGAGCACATCTGGGACATCATGTCTCGCTCCATCCACCGACGCCACGTCGCACCACAGACTGTCCAGGAGTTGGCGGATGCTTTAGTCCAGGTCTGGGAGGAGATCCCTCAGGAGACCATCTGCCACCTCATCAGGAGCATGCCCAGGCATTGTAGGGAGGTCATACAGGCACGTGGAGGCCACACACACTACTGAGCCTCATTTTGACATGTTTTAATAAGGACATTACATCAAACTTGGATCAGCCTGTAGTGTGGTTTTCCACTTTAATTTTGAGTGTGACTCCAAATCCAAACCTCCATGGGTTGATAAATTTGATTTCCATTAATATTTTTTGTGTGATTTGGTTGTCAGCACATTCAACTATGTAAAGAAAAAAGTATTTAATAAGAATATTTCATTCATTCAGATCTAGGATGTGTTATTTTAATGTTCCCTTTATTTTTTTGAGCAGTATATATATATATATATATTGTTTTTTTTGTGATATCCAATTTGTAGTTCCAGTCTTGTCCCATCGTTGCAACTCCAGTACGGACTCGGGAGAGGTGAAGATCGAGAGCCATGCGTCCTCCGAAACATGACCCTGCCAAGCCGCACTGCTTTTTGACACACTGCTCGATTAACCTGGAAGCCAGCTGCACCAATGTTTCTGAGGAAATACTGTACAGCTGGCGACCGTGTCAGAGTGGATGCGCCCAGCCCGCCATAGGAGTCACTAGAGCGTGATGGGACAAGGACATCCCGGCCTTCCAAACCCTCCCCAACCCAGACGACGCTGGGCCAATTGTGTGTCACCTCATGTCGCAACTGCGACACAGCCTGGGGTTGAACCCGGATCTGTGGTGATGCCTCAAGCACTGTGGTGCCCTAGACCGCTGCACCACTCGGGAGGTAAGAATGCCAGACTTTGTGACAATGTTTGATGACAAAATTTGACACAAAGTACTGCCGCACCACCTTTGTGTTCAAATGAGCATAGCACAAAAAGGTGAGTCCAAAAATATATAGTTATGCTGCTGCATAAATGATGTAATATACCAGGGAGATATGTATACTGTAGCTAAGAAAGTAATACTAAGTGTATGTTGTGTAGTAAGCTGTTAGTAGCCCATGTGCCTCACCCTAATATTTTGTTCCCTTTTCCCATCATAATTTAGCCTACTATTCTGACATGATGGTGCACATGTAGCCTGTGGCCAGTTTTAGAGAATATTGTAAGAGCTTTCATTGTCTGCTTATATGCTCTCTTTATTTATCCTACGATTCTGACTTGGTGTACGGGGAGAATACTGTAAGAACGGCCCATGTTTTGAATTTGGTATTTTATTAGGATCCCCATTAGCTTTTGCAAAAGCAGCAGCTACTCTTCCTGGGGTCCACGCAAAACATGAAACATAATACAGAATGACGTAATACATCATTAGACAAGAACAGCTCAAGGACAGAACTACATACATTTTTAAAAAAGGCACACGTAGCCTACATATCAATGTATCACTAGCCACTTTAAACAATGCCACTTTATATAATGTTTACATATCCTACATTACTCATCTCATATGTATATTCTGTACTCTATACCATCTACTGCATCTTGCCTATGCCGTTTCGGCCGTCACTCATTCATATATTTTTATGTACATATTCTTATTTATTCCTTTACACTTGTGTGTATAAGGTAGTTGTTGTGAAATTGTTAGGAGGTATGTAGCTTCACAAATAACTATACAGCACTGCTATCTGCAGAATCCTTGTCTTGTCTACATTTGTAAGACCGTGCACCTGTGCTAGCATAACCTAATGACATTATCACTGCAAACAATTACAAGTAATACAATGGTCTGCGATAGCAAAGCTGTGATTGGGATGTATGTATCACTCATGTTGCCCATCTACAGCTAAATGCTATTCATGTGGTAGCATAGCTAAAATCTCTTTGTCTGAGCTTAGTTACAGTAGTTGGAAACAGCATGGCACAAGTTCATTCACTTACATTTTTATAATAGACCTGGGCCCAGATTCACAAAACCTTCTTAATTAAGAAGACATTTCTTCATAACTGCCAGGTCTAGATTTAAGAAGAAAGTTAAGCAAAGTTGCTATTCCTTAAAAAGGTTATTGGAATTTTTCTTGTGCTATTTCTTATGTTTCTCTTTAAGCAAAAAGTGAAGAAGGAATTAGATTCTTGAAGTTATTGGAAATGTGCTTAATTCCAATATAGCTAAACCCTTGTCTTAAAGTGAGAGAAAAAGCTCATGAAAGCAATTGAACATGTTTAATTCACTCGCAAACTTAATCTGAACATTTCCGTATTAATTATTTTAAACGCAATAACACATTTTAGAACAGTAACCCTGTTAAGAAATATGCTAACATGATTGACATTGCTAGCTAGATAACTAGCTAAAACGGTTGCTTGGCAACACATCTTAAGAAGATTTTGTAAGAAGATATTTGAAAAGTTCGTAAGAAAAATAAAAAAATCTTAGGGTGTTGTTGAGGAATTGCACTTACGAACTATCTTATGAACTTCTTATTTTCTTTCTTGTGTGAGAAGTGTTTTGTGAATCTGGGCCGCGTAACTCCAACGTTGTGATACTGTGGCTTCCAGGCTCCCAGACTAAACTCATACAGGTAGGTAGATAATGAATATCTCCTGTTTTTATTCAGGAACTTCTACCAGCACCTGTACCTGTATGTACAGTGTATCACGCTACTGACTGCCTTGTGGGATACTTCTGAGAAGAGAGGTGTAAACCAGCTTTTAAAGGGAATATCTTCAAAGAGACTGAGCTAAAGTCTGAACTATCTGATTTTGAGGCTGTGAATCTATCCGAGATGTAAAATTCTCTCAACTCTCAAATAATTATTTTAGTACATAGGAAGTAGTGGCAGGGGATGTTGCATGCTGTCTGTGCCCTGGACTGTGGTTAGCTCACGCTTGCTACTGTAGCTTTTTTTGTTAGCTGGCTAGCACACACTACCAACACGAGTTAACAAACTTCCCGATTTTAAAACCATTAGGCCTAGATTTTTGGTAGCTTAGGCAAGCACACGGTAACTTGCTATCTAACTTTAATTATTTATTGATGTGAACCATTACATTTGTGTTTAATGTAACTAGCATGCTCAGTCTAGCTAACTTTCCTTGTTTTTACTATGTTTATTCTGTTTTGGTTAGCTGGAGCATGCACATGCTAATACAAGCTCCTTAACTTCTGTTTTTTTGCTATGTGACGAAACTATTTGTTTTGTGGTAGCTGGGTCCAGCACTTACTAACTCATGATAGCAATTTTATTTTTAAGTTGGGACAAGCTAGCTTTTTAATTTGACTATAGATCCACATTATAATCGATTTTTGGGAAGATTTGTCATCATGACAGTTGTAGCTTATCCCCACACTAATTAGAAAACATGCTCAATTCCACAATCGACAAACACAGGCTTTATCCACATGCCACATACGTACCACCTCCAAAATACCCCCTCAATAGTGGATGAGGGTTGTTACACTGTCTGCGTGGGCTAGAGGTTAACAGGTGGGCTCGTCTACAGTGGCGCCCACCAAAACCCCCCAGAGCGACTTTGCCACAGATCCGTCTACCAGACATGGAGGATTTGGGCCCAAATCCCACGGATCAATAAAAGTGTCTGCTAATTACGCTGGTAGCGAGAGGGGAAAAAGAATGAGAGGAGGAGGAGGAAGAGTGGAGTAAAAACAAATAGAACATCCTATGCTGATTCAGTGGTGTCTAGACAGTGGAAAAACCCCAGACAGACACGCCCAGAGAGCAAAGCAGGAGAAGTACAGTGGATGAGGTTACCTGACTCACACATCACTAGGCAATAACATATCTCTTAGTCCCATTATAGCCTCTCTCTCTCTCTCTCTCTCTCTCTCTCTCTCTCTCTCT
Organism: Oncorhynchus nerka; assembly: GCF_034236695.1. Classification (NCBI taxonomy): domain Eukaryota; kingdom Metazoa; phylum Chordata; class Actinopteri; order Salmoniformes; family Salmonidae; genus Oncorhynchus; species Oncorhynchus nerka. The sequence goes on from NC_088399.1 coordinate 60,351,654, forward strand.
CTCTCTCATTACATAACAATGTACATATTGCCAATTTACAATATGAAATAGTAAGAATCAAAATTGTCAACTGGCAACAGTAACAACAATAACCAAGGGTCAAAATAACCATACATTGAACAATAACAATAAGCATATACAGTAGAGGACATGGCCCTCATCTGTCCCTCTTCTTATGGCAGGCAGCAATGTAGTGCGCTGCCAACCCACAGCTCTCTGCGTCCTCCCCCAACAGGACGGGTAGTCTACTCTCATCAGAGAAGGTCTTTGAAACCTTGAAAAGGGTTTCACATTTTGGGAAATGACAGTCTCTAACTGTTTAATATTTTGTACATTTTATCAGGAAATCTCTCTCTCTCTCTCCACTTATTTCTTGGCACTCTTCAGTTCAGTGTTACCGCAATCGGTTTCTCTGACCTCAACCCCCCCCCCACCTCCTCCTACTCCCGCCTTCTTCTATCCATCATCATCACTTTGACCTAATTCTCCATATTTAATCTGCTTTTGCTCCCCTTTCTGACAACAATCAACCCCCTAATTGTCTTTAATCCTGCTAGTCTTTAACTGTCCCTCTAGGCCCTACATGTGCTCTGCCGTGGGGATGGAAAACAAATATGATAACATGACTGTATATCTGGTATATTGCCACCACCACCACTTCCTCCTCATCCCATCTATTACAACTGATTCATAATACATGGGAATTGGACCGGTGTATTTCATGTAATGCAAGAAGAGGGAGGAGATGGCTAATACTTCGCGTATAATAACATTTTAGGGGTGTTTCGATTGATTTTGTGATTTGACAGGAATAGAAATGTATGAGAATATGGGAACATTTTTGATAGAGTGGTAAAATGTCATGAATTATTTCAGGTGTGTATTCCGTGGCAGTCATGAGTGAGAACGTTGTATTGAAGAGAAAAACAGAATAATCATAGCAGTAAAGGTAAGGAATAATAAATGTACCTTCTGTTGTAGTAATGGACATCTAATGTATGGCATGTCTGCCAATGTCCATGAAATGTAACAATAAGCCTAACCAGATGTAAACACATTCATAAATACTCCCAAGCCTGACTTTATATGATCTCTAAAGGCTACAAATCTGCACATTGTCAATTTCTATATGAGGAGTTCCTAAAAGCACCACGCTCAATTGTAATATGGCTTACAATCTAGCATTTCTGAGCCAAACATATTAGCTTTGACTACTAAGCAGATGATCACCAATGGAAAGGTGTGTGAGGTACATCCGATTTTGAATTTACAACCACAATGATAATCAAAATATTCTATATAATATGTAATCACAGATTATCGCTTGTCAGTCCCTCATCCTCCTACGCCATCTGTTGAGGAGGGGGTTGATCACAATGCTCCCCTCACAGTGTGTGTGTTTGAGTTCTGCAATTACCTGACAATGTATTGAGTGAACGCATCATATATGCTCTGAGCTCTTTCTGTCCCTCTCTCTTTATCTATGTGTGTCTTTTTCAGTGCCATAACAAGGTCTCCACATCATCACCCTTAATTTGGCAGTGAACAGAGAGCAAGTACAGTTCCAGCCACCACCAAGTCCTCTCCCTCTCAGGCTGTCTGCACACTGTGCACTGTACACTGGGGCAGTCTCGTAGCTTCTCTATAATCTGACGGGCTAATCCCAGTGCAAATTGGTATGCTACCTGACTGTATGTGTTAGTCCATTAGCCCATATGCACGGAGGGAGGGAGGACCACTGTCTCATCAGCCTGTCTGGCTCTGGCTGCTTTCATTACCACCCATCTGTCTGTGGCCTGGTCTGCTTTCCTCCCCACTAAACCCAGCCACACCACACTTTAGTTAGAGCAGGCCAGGTAGGGCTGCATGCGAGCTGACTGATCGATCAATCAGCTCACAGAGTTACAGTATGGTGGTAAGGTAATGGATAGGAGATGCTGCTGTCCTAAGTGCTTAAGTCCCAAGTCTTGTTGGCGTTGTCATCATCATCACCATTCGTCAGATTCATTGCTCTCATATTTATCTCCACTGATGTATCATATCATTGCATTTAACAGTTCATACTTATCATCATCATCATGCTCATCGTCCTCTTTTTTGGGGTTCAATCTTTATGTTTTCTTACATGGCAAAGATAAGTGTACTTGAAATGTTCTGTCTTTTCTGTCAATCCCTGCCATCTGCATTTATAAATGGGCATTACTGATGCAAGAAGGTTAATGTTCCACTATCTCAAGCTTCCCTTGTCTGGGGCTGTGTCCCAAATGGTACCCTCTGTGAAAAAAGGGTTCCAAAAGGGTTCTTCGGCTGTCCCCATAGGAGAATCATTTTTTGTTCCAGGTATAACCCTTGTTGTTCACAGGTAGAACCTATTTTGGGTTCCATGTAGAACCCTCTGTGTAAAGTGTTTTACATGGAACCCAGAAGGGTTCTACTTGGAACCAAAAAGGGTTCTTCAAAGGTTTCTCCTATCGGGACAGCTGAATAACTCTTTTAGGTCCTAGATAGCACCTTTTTTTCTAAGAGTGTATTCCCTATGGGCCCTGGTCAAAAGTAATGCACTATATAGGAAATAGGGTGCCATTTTGTGACACAGTCTTGCTTTTCACTGCAACACTAATTAGACCAGAATTAGCCTTCTGTATGACTGAATGATTATCTTCCCTCACACCTCCCTCCCTCCCTCCTTCTCCAAGTCATTTTCACAGCTTTATGGATTAGACAGATTAAAACGTCTGAAACTCAAAACCTGTTTTTGTTCTCTGCAACTTTAGGGCTAATCCATGATGCGCTACGGCTGCGCCATATCACAACAAATGTCTGTTTACACAAAACCCTTTTATTCCTCAGTCAATTAATATATGAAACCGCAATAGAGAAATAACAGTACATTGTGGAGGCTCACAGCCTCACATTCACACTAAGCTGAAAAAGAGTTTGTGTAAAGTATGCACTCTTATGACTCAAATGATGTTACTCCAAAAGTTGAACTGTTTACAGCATCTTGTTTTTGAATGTTTACAGAATCTTGTCTCTGGCTGTTTACAACATCTTGTTCATGAAAGTTTACAGCATCTTGTTCGACTGTTTACAGCATCTTGTTTTTGACTGTATCTTGTATGCTTTTTTGTGCTTCACAAACAATGTTTCTGTTTCACAAAATCATATGGAAGCATGCAACACAGACCTCACGCCTTAGACACATGAAAAACAAGCATATCACTAATAGTCTACTATTGAAAAGTAGTAGTAGCAGCAGTTGTTTATGACCACAAAAACAGTGAAGCAATCAGTCTGCTTGACAGGCTAATTTCTCTAAAAACGCTTCATGTTTTACCAGTGTTGAGAGGACCACCCAGGGTTGTTGTGTGTGATGTGTTGTGTGTAGTGGTGTTTGGTCAGTGGCTTGCCTCTGTAGTTCCTCCACACACCCTGAGGAGAGGCTATCTATCTGTCTGCTAGAGTCAGGGTAGTCCGGGGGGGGGGGGGGGGGGTTGATGAGGGGGTTGATGAGGCACTGTCAGAAATCCTCCAATCTCCAAGTTAAACAACAAGAGTGATTCACTCTCTCTCAAGGCCATACACAGTAATCATTAACCTCATAAACGGAATTAGGAATCATCAGATTATTTCAATACAAAGCACAGTAGATGGCAAATATGAGTCACCTCAGAAAAGTGATCTGCGCCAGAAACGCAATAATGTAAAGAAATCATGCGCTTATCACCTAATGTATTTGTATCATTTGGCAGTGAAACTGTGACGGTGGATTGTTGACATCAACTTTTTTTTTATAACCAGATTGTGTTGAGTTATAAGAAAAATTGTCTAGCAGAATGGGGAGTTGTGAATCGGGATAATGGTTGATTGGCGACATCATTTCCTTTTGGGTATGACTTGCTGAATGTCTAATAGTCAGGTGACTTAAAAAAAATAATAATCAGAATCTGTTCTCTTTTATCATGTTAATCATGACACATACTGCATCAATAACAACACTATGGTCTATGAAAGGATGTACTGTATTATCCTCTCCCATTCTTGTGAAGTGTGTCTGCATAGTGCACAGTAAGTATATACATATACGATTGTGTCTGTGCATTCAAGAGAGTGTGTAGGTATTTATTATACGAGAGTGTGTCCAGGCATGTATGTACTTCTATACAAATCTATGCGTGCATAATCTGTGTGATGCTCCTGTCACGTCTACCATGTTGACGCATGTCTGTCATCCTGCCCTCTAAGGTATGGCTAATGTGGGGGTGTTGTAGTTCCGGAATGGAAGGAGACAGACAGGGTGGAGAGACTTCCGAGCAGGATGGGCCAGTGTGTTTGGGCCTGAGGTGAGGACGGATAGCCAGGCAGAACGTTGTAGGACACAGATAGGTGAGTGCTGTCAGGACACAGGATGAAACAACACCACAGGAAAGGTAGTGTTGCTAACGCAGATCTGTCCACCTCTACTGTGTTGCACAACAGGATCCTGGAACAAACGCATCATACACAAATGTAATACTGCAAAATTCTGCTGAGAGAGGGAGAGAGATAGTATATTGTGTTTGTTCATAAATGCTTGATATCCAGGAACAGGCTTCATAATTTCATTTTAAAAACATTTGTTGGGACAGTTTGTCTTATCTTAATGTCTTTGTTGTTTGTTGCTATTTTTGTTTGCCCAATACAAACCTCTGCTGAAATTTGGGAAATTACAAGACATGACATCACTGCCAGAAAAATGTCCCTGGATCTCTGCCAACTGGCATTTAATTGACTGCCTCAATGGTGTGTGTTTTTTTGTTGGGTTATGTTTGTTTTAGTGTGTGAGGGTATGCACTTTCCAGGCAGTGGTGTAAAGTACTTCAGTAAAAATACTTTAAAATACTACTTAAGTATTTTTTTTGGTATCTGCACTTTACTTTACTATTTTAATTTTTGACAACTTTTACTTTAACTTCACTACCTTCCTAATGAAAATAAGGTACTTTTTACTCCATACATTTCCAAAGTACTCGTTACATATACATACAGTTGAAGTCGTAAGTTTACATACACTTAGGTTGGAGTCATTAAAACTCCTTTTTCAACCACTCCACACACATCTTGTTAGCAAACTATAGTTTTGGCAAGTCGGTTAGGAAATCTGCTTTGTGCATGTCACAGACAGATTATTTCACTGTATCACAATTCCAGTGGGTCAGAAGTTTACATCCACTAAGTTGACTGTACCTTTAAACAGCTTGGAAAATTCCAGAAAATTATGTCATGGCTTTAGAAGCTTCTGATAGGCTAATTGACATAATTTGAGTCAATTGGAGGTGTACCTGTGAATGTATTTGTCACGATTGTCGTAATGAGTGGACCAAGGCGCAGCGTGATTGAAGTTCCACATCTTTATTACGGTGAAACTTTAAACAAAAAACAATAAACCAACAAAGAAACGTGAAAGTAGTGGTGCACATGCACAAAACAATATCCCACAACCACAGGTGGGAAAAATGGCTACCTAAATATGATCCCAATTACCAGCTCCTTCTAATTGGGAACCATACAAAACCCCAACATAGAAATATTGAACTAGAACACCCCCTAGTCACGCCCTGACCTACTACACCATAGAAAACCAAGGGATCTCTATGGTCAGAGCGTGACAGAATTTCAAGGCCTACCTTCAAACTCAATGCCTCCTTTCTTGACATTATGAGAATATCCAAAGAAATCAGCCAAGACCACAGAAAAATAATTGCTGATCAGCAAGGAAGAAGCCACTGCTCCAAAACCGCCATTAAAAAACCTGATTATGGTTTGCAACTGCACATATGGACAAAGATTGTACTTTTTGGAGAAATGTCCAAAAAGGACATTTAAAAAAAATACAAAAACAGAACTGTTTGGCCATAATGAACATCATTATGTTTGGAGGAAAAAGGGGGAGGCTTGTAAGCCAAAGAACACCATCCCAACCGCGAAGCACGCGGGTGGCAGCATCATGTTGTGGGGGTGCTTTTCTGCAGGAGGGACTGGTGCACTTCACAAAATAGATGGCATCATGAGGAGAAAAAAATATGTGGATATTTTGAAGCAACATCTCATGGCATCAGTTGGAACCACCCATCCCGGATCCGGGATAATTGTCATCAACTACGCTAAATAGCATAGCGCAACGGTCAAATAATCTTACTAGAAAATATTCATATTCGTGAAATCACAAGTGAAATATAGCGAAACACAGCTTAGCCTTTTGTTAATCACCCTGTCGTCTCAGATTTTGAAATTATGCTTTACAGCGAAAACAATACAAGCGTTTGTGTAAGTTTATCGATATACTAGAAAAATATTATGTACACCTAGCGGCAGGTAACTTGGTCACGAAAATCAGGAAAGCAATCAATTTAATCGTTTACCTTTGATGAGCTTCGGATGTTTTCACTCACGAGACTCCCAGTTAGACAGCAAATGTTCCTTTTGTTCCATAAAGATATTTTTATATCCAAATATCTCCGTTAGTTTGATGCGTTATGCCACCGGAAACAGTGGTCACGACAACGCAGACAAAAATTACAAATTATATCCATAATATCGACAGAAACATGGCAAACGTTTTTTATAATCAATCCTCAAGGTGTTTTTCAAATATCTATTCGATAATATATCAACCGGGACAGTTGGCTTTTCACTAGGACCGGGAGGAAAAATGGCTACCTCTCTGTTTTGAGCAAAAATCACACTTAGAGCCAACAACTGACCACTTACGCAATGTGGACGTTTACGCTCATTCTTCAAAATAAAGGCCTGAAACTACGTCTAAAGGCTGTAGACGCCTTAGGGAAGCCACAGAAAAAGGAATCTGGTTGATATCCCTTTCAATGGGCAATACAGATGCATAGAAAGACAGGGGTTTCAAAATAAGAGTCACTTCCTGATTGGATTCACCTGCAATATCAGTTCTGTTATACCCACAGTTCTGTTATACCCACCGTTTTGGAAACTTTAGAGTGTTTTCTATCCTAAGCTGTCAATTATATGCATATTCTAATATCTGGTCCTAAGAAATATGCAGTTTACTTTGGGAACGTTATTTTTCCAAAAATAAAAAGTGCCCTCTAGCTTCAAGAGGTTTTTAAAGCTTGGTCGCAAATGGGTCTTCCAAATGGACAATGACCCCAAGCATACTTCCAAAGTTGTGGCAAAATGGCTTAAGGACAAAAAAGTCAAGACATTGGAATGGCCATCACAAAGCCGTGACCTCAATCCTATAGAAAATGTGTGGGCAGAACTGAAAAGCGTGTGCGAGCAAGATGGCCTACAAACCTGACATAGTCACACCAGCTCTGACAGGAGGAATGGGACAAAATCTCAACTTGAGGAAGGCTACCCGGAATACATGTCCCAAGTTAAACAATTTAAAGGCAATGCTACCAAATACTTATTAAGTGTATGTAAACTTCTGACCTACCGGGAATGTGATGAAAGAAACAAAAGCTCAAATAAATCATTCTCTCTACTATTATTCTGACATTTCACATTTTTAAAATAACTGACCTTACACAGGGAATTTTTATTTGGATTAAATGTCAGGAATTGTGAAAAACGGATTTTAAATGTATTTGGCTAAGGTGTATGTAAACTTCCAACTTCAACTGTATATATAAACTCAGCAAAAAAATAAACGTCCGCTCACTGTCAACTGTGTTTATTTTCAGCGAATTTAACATGTGTACATATTTGTATGAACATAACAAGATTTAACAACTGAGACATAAACTGAACAAGTTCCACAGACATGTGATTAACACAAATGGAATAATGTATCCCTGAACAAAGGTGGGAGGGGATCAAAATCAAAAGTAACAGTCAGTATCTGGTGTGGCCACCAGCTGCAGTGCATCTCCTCCTCATCGACTGCACCAGATTTGCCAGTTGCCCTCACCCTCCAAACCAACAGGTCCCAGACGTGCTCAATGGGATTGAGATCCGGGTTCTTTTCTGGCCATGGCATTCCACTGACATTACTGTCTTGCAGGAAATCACACACAGAACGAGCAGTATGGCTGGTGGCATTGTCATGCTGGAGGGTCATGTCAGGATGAGCCTGCAGGAAGGGTACCACATGAGGGAGGAGGATTTCTTCCCTGTAATGCACAGCGTTGAGATTGCCTGCAATGACAACAAGCTCAGTCCAATGATGCTGTGAAACACCACCCTAAACCATGACTGACACTCCACCTCCAAATCGATCCCGCTCCAGAGTACAGACCTCGGTGTAACGCTCATTCCTTCGACGATAAACGCGAATCCGACCATCACCCCTGCTGAGACAAAACCGCGACACGTCAGTGAAAAGCACCTTTTGCCAGTCCTGTCTGGTCCAGCGACGGTGGGGTTGTGCCCATAGGCGACGTTGTTGCTGGTGATGTCTGGTGAGGACCTGCCTTACTACAACAGGCCTACAAGCCCTCAGTCAACCCTCTCTCAGCCTATTGCGGACAGTCTGAGCACTGATGGAAGGATTGTGCGTTCCTGGTGTAACTTGGGCAGTTGTTGTTGCCATCCTGTACCTGTTCCGCAGGTGTGATGTTCGGATGTACCGATCGATCCTGTGCAGGTGTTGTTACACGTGGTCTGCCACTGCGAGGACGATCAGCTGTCCATCCTGTCTCCCTGTAGCAAAGTCTTAGGCGTCTCACAGTACGGACATTGCAATTTATTGCCCTGGCCACATCTGCAGTCCTCATGCCTCCTTGCAGTATGCCTAAGGCACATTCACGCAGATGAGTAGGGACCCTGGGCATCTTTCTTTTTGTGTTTTTCAGTGAGTAGAAAATCCCCTAGTGTCCTAAGTTTTCATAACTGTGACCTTAATTGCCTACTATCTGTAAGCTGTTAGTGTCTTAACAACCGTTCCACAGGTGCATATTCATTAATTGATTATGGTTCATTGAACAAGCATGGGAAACCACTGTTTAAACCCTTTACAATGAAGATCTGTGAAGTTTTTTGGATTTTTAAAAATTATCTTTGAAAGACAGGGGTCCTGAAAAAGTTTATAACTATACATACCTATATGCAATATGTATTTATCTGTGTGTATACACATAATGGTGTGTAAAGACAGTGTATGGATAGAGAAGGTGTGTACAGTAGTAGTTATATAGGATGGGCCATGGCTAGAATACACTATATACAGTTAAAGTGGGTAAAACATTATGTAAACATTATTAAAGTGATCAGGGTACATGGAGGAGTAACACACATAAGGACTTCGAAACGTGGTCCCTGTCTCACTCCTGCAACATGCGTATTTCAACAACCCACACACAAAAATACTCTCTCTCTAACATGTAGTAAGCAATCCTCAAAAATACCCAATCCAACAAATGCACTTCTATTATTATATTCATACACTTATTAACACCAAACAAAATCCCTTGTTCATACACACTCAGATTTCCCCCTGGGTTTAGATATGCCAGCGCTACAGAAAGGCTTTAAGTGGTGTACTGGTGTACTCATCTGGGTAAAGTCATGTCATCCAAGAAAAGGAAAAGATGATGCCATTTCCCCAAAACACTGCAACAACTTTTTAATAAATAAGACCACTTATGTATTGAAAAAAAGTTATTGTTGCAAACTTTTTGGGAGATGCCAACATCTTTTATTTTACTTTTTGGACAATGTAGATTTCCACCCCTGTTCTTTGCTCGTCCTGCCCCCACTGACTGTGCCCAGCACTGACCTACCCGACTGAATCGATGATGGCATCATGTTATCATTGGAGTGGCAGGTAGTCTAGTGGTTAGAGCATTGGGCCAGTAACCGAAAGGTTGCTGGATCAAAACCCTGCGCTGACAAGGTCAAAATCGGTTGTGCCTTGCACCCCTGAACAAGGCAGTTAACCCACTGTTCCCTGGTAGGCTGTCATTGTAAATAAGAATTTGTTCTTACAAAATGATTGTGGGACGGTAGTGTCCCACCTGGCCAACATCTGGTGAAAATGCAGACCGCAAAATTCAAAAATACCAAATTCAAATAAAATACATGTGTTATACATCAAAAATAAAGCTTAACTTCTTGTTAATCCAGCCGCTGTGTCAGATTTCAAAAAGGCTTTACGGCGAAAGCAAACCATGCAATCATCTGAGGACAGCGCCCCACATTCAAACACATGAAAATCATATTTCAACCAGGCAGCTGCGCCACAAAAGTCAGAAATAGAGATATAATTAATTCTTTACCTTTGAAGATCTTCTTCTGTTGGCACTCCAAAATGTCCCAGAAACATTACAAATGGTCCTTTTGTTCGATAATGTCCTTCTTTATGTCCCCAAAATGTCAATTTATTTGGCGCATTTGATTCAGAAATACACCGGTTTCAACTCGCACAACATGCCTACAAAGTATCTAATAAGCTACCTGTAAACTTGGTCCAAACATTTCAAACAATGTTCCTAATCCAACCTCAGGTACCATAAAATGTAAATAATCGATCAAATTTAAGATGGATTAAATTGTTTCTAATACCGGATAAAAACAATGTGACGCACGCTCCAGTTCATGCGCACCAAAACAGTCCACCTGGAGTGACACATCAATTTCTAAAGACTTTCTAGTGGAGGCCATAGGAACTGCAACCAGGTTCGTAATAATAAGGGTATCCAAAAATGGAAAATCCTATGACCCCCCAAAAAAATTCCTGGATGGTTTGTCCTCGGGGTTTGGCCTGCCATGTCAGTGTTAGAGTATTAGAGTGGTTTCTATCCAAATCTACCAATTACATGCATATCCTAGCTTCTGGGCCTGAGCAACAGGCAGTTTACTTTGGGCACGCTTTTCATCCGGAGGTGAAAATACTGCCCTCTACCCAAGAGAGGTTAACTGACTTGCCTAGTTAAATAAAATACAAATGTAAATAACTTGTTGGGAGCCGGGCAGACCCAAGCCGGGCACACCCAAGTGTGTCAATCCCATAGAGATATTTAGAGGTTGCAACATTGTATCTAACCCATTATGGTGTCTGTGAGAGCATGGGTGGTGCCAATGAGGCCATCTCCATTTTGAAGTAGTCCATTTACTTCTATGAGTTGGTAAACAAACTGAAAGGGTGCCACCTGGAGTGTGTTGTTTGAAAAGGTATAAAGCCAAGGTTGCCGATATACTGCCACCTGGAGTTATGGAATGTTTGTATAATTCAGTGGCTGATCCCTCTTGATGACCTGGATGGAATTATGTGATCCTTCCATAACCTATAGGAAGTCCCACCCAGTTGACTACTTCAAAATGGTGAAAGTCCTCAATGGCGCTCCCTATGCTAAAATGGGCTTTTGGGCACTAGATTCTTCTATCTATATTGTCAAACCCTAGAGAAGGAACATGATTAGTCATTTGAATCCGACTGAAGGAGTACATTTTATTATTATTTTTACTTTTTGGAATATTAGGAGTATGTTTTTCTTCCTTCCCCCTTTTCTTCTATTTCTTTCGCAGTTTTCACCCCATCCAGCAGGTGGCACAGTTTGTGTAGTTCGCCATAAAAAACCACAGAAGTAAAACATGATTTCACTTTCACTTTGGGCTACCTGTCGCTGAGTCTTTCAGGGTGTGGAGTAGTGCAGATAGGCAGGCGAGTTAACAGAGAAAGGAAAAGGACAGACGGAAAAACGTCTTGAAGAGACATACAGACACATATAGACACTACCATGGCATTTAAGTACCCGGCAGCTCGGAGAGATGAGAGTTCGGTCTGTGTCAAATTCAAACAGCTCTCTCTATCTTACTCTGCTTCCTCTCTCTCTCTTGACCATTCTGTCTTAAAGTGGTAGGCGCACAAGCAGGAAGAGATTGAATCTTAAGAGAGCAAAAAATAGTAGGCCTTCACTATGTGCAAAGTCAGTCTGGCTGAGCCACAGAGAAAGCAGCCCTAAATAGGGCCCATAATGGTGGTGCCTGTGAGCAAACAGGCAGCAGCATTGGTGCAATCTCAATTTCAAAGTAGTATTTTTTGGGGGGGATCCCTCCTGATGACCCAGTTGGACATGATTTCAACAGAGTCACCAGGAGGGATCAGCCAATGAAGTTGGAAGTCCCACACAGTTGACAACATTAAACTACATTAAAACGATGGAAGCCCTCAATGACACTGCACATGCTAATGAGTCCTTTTGGCAACTAGAGGCCTCTATCATTCTTTATGGGCTAGGCTGAGTAACCCTGAGAAAAAAACATGGTTTCTGTTTCCAATTTGGTTTAGCCTCTACAGGTTCTAACAAAGGCCTGTAGTTCTGAGTAAGACTGCTACTTTCATCTTTAGTGTCATACACTGTAGGCTATAAATCAGTCTGTAAATGTTTCATATTTAATTCATCTTAGTTTCAATGGACATTGCCACATCAAACCTCATTTAATCAATGTCATATTTAAATAAGGCAATTTATTGACATTCTGTAGAACTCAGCTGTCAACCAACTCTGCTGTGAAGTCATTACACATCCTTTCCAAACAGTATGTGACATAGCCTCTTTCTTTTTCTTTCCGTACATGCAGTCATACTTACAGTAACTGTTGTATTTCTATCTTGTAGGTGGATTACTACCATGGGGTTAAGATATGTGACCTGTATGCCTGGTTGGAAGATCCACTGACGTGTGTTTGTGTGTGTGTGTGTGTGTGTGTGTGTGTATATGTTTGTTTTGCCCAGGCATTTGTGGAGGAACAGAATAAGCTGTCCATGCCATTCCTGGAGCAGTGTGCGGTCAGGCCTCAGTTTTACCAGCGGCTAACAGCTCTACGACTACCCCAAGTATAGCTGCCCCTACAAGAGAGGAAACAGGTTAGGAACTAAAATACAGCTGCCCCTACAAGAGAGGACACAGGTTAGGGAGTAAAATACAGCTGCCCCTACAAGAGAGGAAACAGATATTGACTAAAATACAGCTGCCCCTACAAGAGAGGACACAGGTTAGGCAGTAAAATACAGCTGCACCTACAAGAGAGGAAACAGATAGGAACTAAAATCCTGCTGCACCTATAAGAGAGGACACGGGTTAGGCAGTAAAATACAGCTGCCCCTACAAGAGAGGACACAGGTTAGGGAGTAAAATACAGCTGCCCCTACAAGAGAGGAAACAGATAGTGACTAAAATACAGCTGCCCCTACAAGAGAGGACACTGGTTAGGGAGTAAAATACAGCTGCACCTACAAGAGAGGAAACAGATAGGAACTAAAATACAGCGGCCCCTACAAGAGAGGACACGGGTTAGGGAGTAAAATACAGCTGCACCTACAAGAGAGGAAACAGATAGTGACTAAAATACAGCTGCCCCTACAAGAGAGGACACGGGTTAGGGAGTAAAATACAGCTGCCCCTACAAGAGAGGACACGGGTTAGGGAGTAAAATACAGCTGCCCCTACAAGAGAGGACACAGGTTAGGGAGTAAAATACAGCTGACCCTACAAGAGAGGAAACAGATAGTGACTAAAATACAGCTGCCCCTACAAGAGAGGAAACTGGTTAGGGAGTAAAATACAGCTGCACCTACAAGAGAGGACACGGGTTAGGGAGTCAAATACAGCTGCACCTACAAGAGAGGAAACAGATAGGAACTAAAATACAGCTGCACCTACAAGAGAGGAAACTGGTTAGGGAGTAAAATACAGTTGCCCCAAAAAGCGAGAAAACCAGTAGGAGCTAAAATACAGCTGCCACTACATCACTGTTTAGCGATGTTACTTTTGATACTGGAGCACCGAGGCATGCGTCGAAATCGCTATTGCAGCTAACTTCAAAGCAGTGTGCCGATAAAGTGTATCCCTTTATCAAAATCACGTCATCCATGATGTCCGAAGCTTAGTTTGATAACGTACTTTTTTAAACCATGTTTTGCAAAATGCGAGATCTTACTGATTTTGCAGTGGTTCTGGTGCTTTCGTCTATTCCAAGCTGCTTTCAAACACCGAACTCTACTAGACAGTTAATACCAAACTTCAGACAAATTAGTCAGGATTATTGTTAAACTTCCAGCACCTACTCATCTTAACCATTCCCACATTGAAGGACTCAGATGGCTCAACGTGGAGGAGAGAGTCTGTCAGAATAAAGTGTGTCTTGTTTTTTTATTTTTCTATTTAATTTCACCTTTATTTAACCAGGTAGGCTAGTTGAGAAAAAGTTCTCATTTACAAATGCGACCTGGCCAAGATAAAGCATAGCAGTGTGAACAGACAACAACACAGAGTAAACAATAGACAAGTCAATAACACAGTATAAAAAAGAAAAAAAGAGTCTATATACATTGTGTGCAAAAGGCATGAGGAGGTAGGCGAATAATTACAATTTTGCAGATTAACACTGGAGTGATAAATGATCAGATGGTCATGTGCAGGTAGAGATGCTGGTGTGGAAAAGAGCAGAAAAGTAAATAAATAAAAACAGTATCAGGATGAGGTAGGTAAATTGGGTGGGCTATTTACAGATGGACTATGCACAGCTGCAGCGATCGGTTAGCTGCTCAGATAGCAGATGTTTAAAGTTGGTGAGGGAGATAAAAGTCTCCAACTTCAGCGATTTTTGAAATTCGTTCCAGTCACAGGCAGCAGAGAACTGGAAGGAAAGGCGGCCAAATGAGGTGTTGGCTTCAGGGATGATCAGTGAAATACACCTGCTGGAGCGCGTGCTACAGGTGGGTGTTGCCATCGTGACCAGTGAACTGAGATAAGGCAGAGATTTACCTAGCATGGACTTGTAGATGACCTGGAGCCAGTGGGTCTGGCGACGAATATGTAGCGAGGGCCAGCCGACTAGAGCATACAGGTCACAGTGGTGGGTGGTATAAGGTGCTTTAGTAACAAAACGGATGGCACTGTGATAAACTGCATCCAGTTTTCTGAGTAGAATATTGGAAGCTATTTTGTAGATGACATCGCCGAAGTCGAGGATTGGTAGGATAGTCAGTTTTCTTGCGGGTGCAAGCAGCGAACGGTTGAAAAGCATGCATTTGGTTTTACTAGCGTTTAAGAGCAGTTGGAGGCCACGGAAGGAGTGTTGTATGGCATTGAAGCTCGTTTGGAGGTTAGATAGCACAGTGTCCAAGGAAGGGCCAGAAGTATACAGAATGGTGTCGTCTGCGTAGAGGTGGATCAGGGAATCGCCCGCAGCAAGAGCAACATCATTGATATATGCAGAGAAAAGAGTCGGCCCGAGAATTGAACCCTGTGGCACCCCCATAGAGACTGCCAGAGGACCGGACAACATGCCCTCCGATTTGACACACTGAACTCTGTCTGCAAAGTAGTTGGTGAACCAGGCAAGGTAGTCATTAGAAAAACCGAGGCTACTGAGTCTGCCGATAAGAATATGGTGATTGACAGAGTCGAAAGCCTTGGCCAGGTCGATGAAGACGGCTGCACAGTACTGTCTTTTATCGATGGCGGTTATGATATCGTTTAGTACCTTAAGCGTGGCTGAGGTGCACCTGTGACTGGCTCGGAAACCAGATTGCACAGCGGAGAAGGTACGGTGAGATTCGAAATGGTCGGTAATCTGCTTGTTGACTTGGCTTTCGAAGACCTTAGAAAGGCAGGGTAGGATAGATATAGGTCTGTAGCAGTTTGGGTCAAGAGTGTCCCCCCCTTTGAAGAGGGGGATGACCGCAGCTGCTTTCCAATCTTTGGGAATCTCAGACGACACGAAAGAGAGGTTGAACAGGCTAGTAATAGGGGTGGCAACAAATTCGGCAGATCATTTTAGAAAGAAAGGGTCCAGATTGTCTAGCCCGGCTGATTTGTAGGGGTCCAGATTTTGCAGCTCTTTCAGAACATCAGCTGACTGTATTTGGGAGAAGGAGAAATGGGGAAGGCTTCGGCGAGTTGCTGTGGGGGGTGCAGTAGCTGTTGACCGGGGTAGGAGTAGCCAGGTGGAAAGCATGGCCAGCCGTAGAAAAATGCTTATTGAAATTTTCAATGATAGTGGATTGCCGGGGTGTTAAGCATATCCCATTTTAGGTCACCTAACAGAACAAACTCTGAAGCTAGATGGGGGGCGATCAATTCACAAATGGTGTCCAGGGCACAGCTGGCAGCTGAGGGGGGTCGGTAGCAGGCGGCAACAGTGACAGACTTATATCTGGAGTGAGTCATTTTTTAAATTAATAGTTCGAACTGTTTTGGTATGGACCTGGAAAGTATGACAGAACTTTGCAGGCTATCTCTGCAGTAGACTGCAACTCCTCCCCCTTTGGCAGTTCTATCTTGACAGAAAATGTTATAGTTGGGTATGGAAATCTCAGAATTTTTGGTGGCCTCCTAAGCCAGGATTCAGACACGGCAAGGACATCAGGGTTGGCAGAGTGTGCTAAAGCAGTGAGTAAAACAAACTTAGGGAGGAGGCTTCTGATGTTGACATGCATGAAACCAAGGCTTTTTCGATCACAGAAGTCAACAAATGAGGGTGCCTGGGGACATGCAGGGCCTGGGTTTACCTCCACATCACCCGCGGAACAGAGGAGGAGTAGAATGAGGGTGCGGCTAAAGGCTATCAAAACTGGTCGCCTAGAGCTTTGGGGACAAAGAATAAAAGGAGCACAATTCTGGGCATGGTAGAATATATTCAGGGCATAATGCGCAGACGGGTATGGTGGTGTGCGGGTACAGCGGAGGTAAGCCCAGGCACTGGGTGATGATAAGAGAGGTTGAATCTCTGGACATGCTGGTTGTAATGGGTGAGGTCACCGCATGTGTGGGAGGTGGGACAAAGAAGGTATCAGAGGTATGAAGAGTGGAACTAGGGGCTCCATTGTAAACTAAAACAATGATAACTAACCTGAACAACAGTATACAAGGCATATTGACATTTGAAAGAGACATACAGCGAGGCATAAAGTAATCGCAGGTGTTGATTGGGAGAGCTAGCTAAAACAACAGATGAGACAACAACAGCTAATCAGCTAACACAACAACAGCAGGTAAAATGCCGATGACTAGGCAGAGAGGGTCGGATTAACTACACACAGAGCCTGAGTTCGCGGCTGGGGCCGTGTCGACAGAGAATCCAAGCCAGATGGCGAAAGAGGTATTGTAGCATTTAGTTTGCTGGCCGGGAGATGCGCCTGGCTCACGGCTAACTGGTGCTAGCTTCGTGGCATAAGCTTGTCCACGGTATGGTCCTCAGGTACTTACTATATGCAACTTGGTAAGAATTTGAAACATATAAACTCCATAGGCAGTGTGAAGTTCTCACTATAAAAATAGCTAATTAGTAGCATGTCTCAAAAGTGAGTCATAAGACTACATACAATACGTGGGTGAGATGAAAGTACCTAGGATAGCATATGGTCTGCCTTTTGATGCCTAGTGTGTATCATATTGTAATTGTCCTGTGTGTGTTGACAGTAACCAGTCAAATGTTTGGACACATATACTCATTCAAGGGTTTTTCTTTATTTGTACTATTTTCTACATTGTAGAATAATAGTGAAGACATCAACACTATGAAATAACACATATGGAATCATGTAGTAGCCAAAAAAGTGTTAAACAAATCAAAATACAGTATATTTTATATTTGAGATTCTTCAAAGCAGCCACCCTTTGCCTTGATGACAGCTTTGCACACTCTTGGGATTCTCTCAACCAGCTTCACCTGGCATGCTTTTCCAACCATATTGAAGGAGTTCTCATATATGCTGAGCACTTGTTAGCTGCTTTTCCTTCACTCTGCGGTCCAACTCATCCCAAAACATCTCAATTGGGTTGAGGTCGGGTGATTGTGGAGGCCAGGTCATCTGATGCAGCACTCCTGTCATGACTTCCACCGAAGTCGTTTCCTCTCCTTTTCGGGCGGTGTTCGGCGTCACCGGTCTTCTAGCCATCGTCGATCCACTTTTCATTTTCCATTTGTTTTGTCTTGTTTTCCTACACACCTGGTTTCCATTTCCCTCATTAAGTGTTGTGTATTTAACCCTCTGTTCCCCCCATGTCTTTGTGTGGAATTGTTTGTTTTTAAGTGTTTGTGCACTATGTTACCGGTGTGCATGGGTTTTGTACCCATGTAGGTTATTTTTTATTTGCCGTTGGTTTTGAAATTAAACTGCTCCGGCTATTAGCTATTTCTGCTCTCCTGCGCCTGGGTTGATAAACTGCCACCAGTTCATCAACCCTTACAACTCCATCATTCTCCTTCTTGGTCAGATAGCACTTACACAGCCTGGAGGTGTGTTGGGTCATTGTCCTGTTGACAGTCCCACTAAGCGCAAACCAGATGGGATGGCGTATCGCAGCAAAATGCTGTGGAAGCCAGGTTGGTTAAGTGTGCCTTGAATTCCAAATAAATCACTGACAGTGTCACCAGCAAAGAACCCCCACACCATCACACCTCCTCCTCCATGCTTCACAGTATGAACCACACCATCCATTCACCTATTCTGCATCTCACAAGACACAGCGGTTGGAACCAAAAATACCAAACTTGGACTCATCAGATTAAAGGACAGATTTTCACCATTCTAATGTCCATTGCTCGTGTTTCTTGGGCCAAGCAAGTCTCTTCTTCTTATCGGTAATTTGTATTTAATTCTAAGTAAGTCACAGCTCCTGAGTGGCACAGCATTCTAAGGCATTGCATCTCAGTGCTAGAGGTGTCACTACAAACCCTGGTTTGATTCCAGGCTGTATCAAATCTGTCAGAGTTCCATAGGGCGGCGCACAATTGGCCCAGCGTCGTTAGGATTTGGCCGTCACTGTAAATAAGAATTTATTCTTAACTGACTTGCCTAGTTAAAGAAATCAAATATTTGCGCATGTTGTAGACTATGATGATTTAATATAACGAAATGTTGTTTAAATGCTGAGGGCTTTATGTCCCTACCAGCATATTGTCTCGCACTTGCAAATGCTTCAATGTATTTCTTTGTAGGCTATAGCCAGTGGTGCAAAAAGTACCCAATTCTCATACTTGAGTAAAAGTAAAGATACCTTAATAGAAAATACTCAAGTAAAAGTAAAAGTCACCCAGTAAAATACTACTTGAGAAAAATCTAAAAGTATTTGGTTTGAAATATACTTAAGAATCAAAAGTAAAAGTGTAAATAATATAAAATTCCTTATTTTAAGCAAACCAGACGGCCTAATTTTCTTGTTTATTTTAATTTACGGACGAAGCATGTGTTTAGTGAGTCCGTCAGATCAGAGGCAGTAGGGATGACCAGGGATGTTCTCTTGATGTGTGTGAATTTCTTGCAAAGCATTCAAAATGTAACAAGTGCTTTTGGGTGTCAAGGAAAATGTATGGAGTAAAAAGTATATAATTTTCTTTAGGAATTGAGTAAAGTAAAAGACTGTCAAAAATATAAATAGTGAGTACAGATACCCCCCAAAAACTACTTAAGTAAAAATACTTGAAAGTACTACTTAAGTACTTTACACCACTTGCTATAGCCTTGAAATAATTGCAATAATATAGCCTAAATAATTCATTATCATTCCTTCTTAGGCGCCCTGTCTGGTTCATGACCTATTTAGATTGTTTATATGCTGTTTAATGTGATATGTAGCCTATTTTTAAATTATGTCCGCTTCTTACAGTCACATTTTCATGCTTATTCAAATAATTTTCATTCAAATCTATATGGTTTGGTTTCAATACTTATAAAGAAATTGGTAGGTCCAGGTAGTCACAAAAATAGATGGTTAAATTGTGATTTTAATTAACGAATTTGGAGCTGCAGTGTGTTTTCCTGTGAGTGCGGCGCGGTCTTTAGCGCCGTTGTCCGGGTAATCAACCGTTTTTTGGCACAATTTGGTGAAAGCACCGAAGCCTTCAGAAAACCCATCACTACAACTGCTCATACAAGAGAGGAAGCAACATCGAGATAGAGGACTCATCTTTGTCACCAGGAGGGATCAGCCAATGAAGTTGGAAGCCCCACCCAGTTGACTCGATTAAAATGGTGGAAGCCCTCCGTGGTCCTGTCCATGCTCATACTGCCTTTTGGCCACTAAAGGCCTCTGTCGTTCTCTATGGGAAATGAACAGATTAGGAACTCAAATACAGCTGCCGCTACAAGAGAGGAAACCGGTTAGAAAGCAGTTTAACTTATTGAGTGTAGGGGGCAGTATTTTCATTTTTGGCTAAAAAACATACTCATTTGAAACTGCCTATTTCTCAGCCCCAGAAACTAGAATATACATATAATTGTCAGATTAGGATAGAAAACTCTAAAGTTTCCAAAACTGTAAAAATATTGTCTGTGAGTATAACAGGACTGATATTGCAGGCGAAAGCCTGAGGAAAATCCAATCAGGGAGTGCCTCTTATTTTGAAACCTCTCTGTTCCTATGCATGCCTATCCTATCATTTAAAGGGATATCAACCAGATTCATTTTTCTATGGCTTCCCTAAGGTGTCAGTCTTTAGACGTAGTTTCAGGCTTTTATTTTTTATAAATGAGCGTGAAAGATCGCATTGCATAAGTTGATAGGTGGGGGCTCTCAGAGTGAGTTTTGCGCTATAGAGTAAAGTGACCATTGTTCCTCCCGGTCCTATTGAAAAAGCTACACACTCGGTTGATATATTATCGAATATATATTTGAAAAACAACCTGAAGATTGATTATATGTCATGTATTGTCATGTTATGTCTTGTCCCTGTGCTTTCTCTTCTCTTCGTTTCCCCCTGCTGGTCGTATTAGGTTACTTTCTCTCTCTCTATCTCTCTCTCTCTCTATCGTTCCGTTCCTGCTCCCAGCTGTTCCTCATTCTCCTAACGACCTCGTTTACTCTCTCACACCTGTCCCCTCTTTTGCCCTCTGATTAAGTCTCTATTTCTCTCTCTGTTTCTGCTTCTGTCCTTGTCGGATTCTTGTTTGCTTTGCCCTTGTCCCGTCCTGTCGTAATCTGCCTCTTCATCAGATGCTGCGTGTGAGCAGGTGTCTCTGTCCTCTACGGCCCGCGCCTACCCGGAGGGACCAGCAGTCTGTTGCCGCTAGCCCTGCTATTCTCCTCTACTACTAGAAGGGGGACTCTCCTGTAAAGATAGAGGATTTATGTTTTCCCTGTTTGGACATCTCCTGTAAAGATTGAGGATTTATGTTTTCCCTGTTTGGACATTAAAAGACTCTGTTTCTGTTAAATCGCTTTTGGGTCCTCACTCACCTGCATAACATTATAAAAAACATTTGACATGTTTCTGTGGACATTATGGATATTATTTGGAATATACATCTGCGTTGTCGTGACCGCTCTTTCCTGTGGATTTCTGAACATAACGCGACAAACAAACGTGGGTATTTTGGGTATGAAAATAATCTTTATGGAACAAAAGGAACATTTGTTGTGTAACTGGGAGTCTCGTGAGTGAAAACATCCAAAGATCAAAGGTAAACAATTTTTTTGATTGCTTTTCTGATTTTCGTGACCTAGCTACTTAATGCTTAGTGTACATAATGTTATGCTATGCTATCGATAAACTTACAAACGCTTGGATTCCTTTCGCTGTAAAGCATCATTTCAAAATCTGAGACGACAGATGGATTAACAAAAGGCTTAGCTGTGTTTTGCAATATTGCACTTGTGATTTCATGAATATGAATATTTTTTAGTAATATTATTTGACTGTGGCGCTATGCTATTCAGCGGTTGCTGAAGGACAATTATCCCGCTACCGGGATGGGTAGCGTCAACAAGTTAAGGACTAATCAAAAGGATTCAGTGCTGAGCTGGAACAAAAGCCTACACACTTATTTCCAAGAAAATGCACAAAAAGAGGTAACTACGCAATAACTGCATGTGTGAAACTTACTCCTCAGCCTTGGCACTACCCAGACTCTCCCTAAAGCTGGCTTTCTGACCAAACTGAGCATCTGGGAAGAAGAAGAAGAAGAAGGACCATGGTCAGGGAGGTGACCAAGAACCCATTGACCACTGACGAAATGACAGAGTTCTTTAGTTGAGATGGGAGTACCAGCCAGAAGGACAACAGTCTCTACAGCACTTCACCAATCTGGGCTTCATAGGTGAGTGAGCAGGCTGAAGCAACTCCTGAGAATGACGGCAAGCCTGGAGTTTGTAAAAAGGCATGTGAAAGACTGCGAGCATAAGGCAAAAGATTCTGTGGTCTGGTGAGACGACAACGTAAACCGCTATGTCTAGAGAAAACCTGGCATCACCTGTCTAACACCAAACCTACCGTGAAGCATGGTGGTGACAGTATCATGCTATGGGGATGTTTTTCAGTGGCAGGGACTGGAAGACTGGTAGGGCTAGAGGGAATAATGAATGGAGCCAAATGCAGGCAAATCCTTAACGAGAACCTGCTTCAGAGTGCAAGCTACCTTAGACTGGGGCAAAGATTTACATTCCAACAGGACAATGACCCCAAGCATACAGTCAAATAAATGCTGGAATGGCTTCAGAACAAGAATGTGAAAGTCCTTCAGTGGCCCAGCCAAAGCCCAGACTTGAATCTCATTGAACATCTGTAGAAAGACTTGAAGATTGCTGCTCCCATCTAATTTAAGAGCTTGAGAAAATCTGCAAATCCAGATGTGCAAAGCTGGTACAGACATACCCAAGATGACTTAAAGCTTTAATCACCGCCAAACGTGCTTCTACAAAGTATTGACTCAGGTGTGAATACTTACGTAAATGAGTTCTAAATTTCATTTTCAATACACTTGCTAACATTTCTAAGAATGTTTTCACTTTGTCATTATGTGTCTATTTCATATTTTTTAAATTCAGGCTGTAACATAACAAAATGTGGAATAAATCAAGGAGTATACTTTTTGAAGGCACTGTATGTGTGTCTGATGCTCTCCGTGGTGGAACAAATATAACTGGTTTCCTCGGTCCATAGGTATTTCTACTTCCATAACCAGGGCCTGCAGAACCAGGATGCGCTCTGTGTGCAGGATTCTCTGGACGGACCGGCCACAATCTTCTTTGACCCAAACACACTGTCTGCGGATGGTACTGTAGCCTTGAAGAGTGAGCTGATTACTGTAATACAACATTTTATAGTGTATTTGCGTGTATGTCTCAACCTCAGTCCTCACAATTCCTCCTCCTCTCTTGTAAAGCAATTGACATTTCTATTCTGTCATTAGATTTTATTGCTCTGACAAAGGTGGAGTATATTGCTAAAAAACACAAATGATAGGCCCACTTTACATTATACATTATAATATCACACAATGTAATATCTATTTTTCCTTTTCCTCTCTCCTTACCTCGCTCTCCTTCTCCTTTCAGTGGGGCGCTTGTCTGAGGAGTGCGAGTACTTTGCGTATGGCCTGAGCTCCAGTGGCTCCGACTGGGTGACAGTGCACTTCCTAAAGGCTGATGACCTCATGACGCTGCCTGATGTCCTGGACAGGGTGAAGTTCAGCTGCCTGGCCTGGACCCACGATGCCCGCGGGGTGTTTTATAATTGTTACCCCCGGCAGGACGGCAAGGCTGATGGTGAGACACACACACACACACACACACACTCATGAAATCTACTGTATACAGTACAACATAGTATACAGTGCATTCAGAAATTATTCAGACATCTTGACTTGTTGCACTTTGTTACGTTACAGCCTTATTCTAAAATTGATTCAATTGTTTTTCCTGATCACTCCTCTGACAAAGCAAAAACTGAAATATCACTTTTACATAAGATTTCAGACCCTTTACTCAATACCTTGTTTGAAGAACCTTTGACAGTGATTACAGCCTTGAGTCTTCTTGGGTATGATGCTACAAGCTTGGCACACCTGTATTTGGGGAGTTGCTCCCATTCTTCTCTGCAGATCCTCTCAAGCTCTGTCAGGTTTTCCAGAGATGTTCAATCAGGTTCAAGTCCAGCTGGGCCACTCAAGGACATTCAGAGACTTGTCCCGAAGCCACCTCCTGCATTGTCTTGGCTGTGTGCTTAAGGTCATTGTCCTGTTGGAAGGTGAACCTCCGACCCAGTCTGAGGTCCTGAGCGCTCTGGAGCAGGTTTTCATCAAGGATCTCTCTGTACTTTGCTTCGTTCATCTTTCCCTCGATCCTGACTAGTCTCCCTGTCCCTTCCTCTGAAAAATATTCCCACAGCATGATGCTGCCACCACCATGTTTCACCCTAGGGATAATGCCAGGTTTCCTCCAAACATGACGCTTGGCATTAAGACCAAAGAGTTCAATCTTGGTTTCATCAGACCAGAGCAGCTTGTTTCTCATGGTCTGAGAGTCCTTTAGGTGCCTTTTGGCAAACTCCAAGCCGGCTGTCATGTGCATTTTACTGAGGAGTGGCTTCCATCTGGCCACTCTACCATAAAGGCCTGATTGTTTGAGTGCTGCAAAGATCGGTGTCCTTCTTGAAGGTTCTCCCATCTCCACAGAGGAACTCTAGAGCTCTGTCAGAGATTCTTGGTCACTTCCCTGACCAAGGCCCTTCTCCCCCAACTACTCAGTTTGGCTGGGCGGCCAGCTCTAGAAAGTCTAGTCTTGGTGGTTCCAAACTTCTTCCATATAAGAATGATGGAGGCCACTGTCTTCTTGGGAACCTTCAATGCTGCAGACATTGGTACTCTTCCCCAGATCTGTGACTCTTATGCGTTCCTGTCTCGGAGCTCAATGGACAATTCCTTCGACTTAATGGCTTATTTTTTCCTTTGTCATGTGGGTCCAACTGTAGGACCTTATATAGACCGGTGTGTGCCTTTCCAAATCATGTCCAATCAATTGAATTGACCACAGGTAGTCTCCAAGTTTTAGAAAGAAACATCGCAAGAATGATCATTCGAAACAGGATGCACCTGAGCTCAATTTCGAGTCTGAAAACAAAGGGCCTGAATAGTTATGTCAATAATTTGTTTTTTAATTTGAATACATTTGCAAACATTTCTTAAAACCTGTTTTCACTTTGCCATTATGGGGTATTGTGTGTAGATTGATGAGGACTTTATTTTATTTGACCCATTTTGGAATAAAGCTGAAACGTAACAAAATGTGGAAAAAGGGAAGGGGTCTGAATACTTTCTGAATGCACTGTACCTACTGTACAAGTGCACAGACACGTTGAAAAACACACAGCTTTCTGCATTGCTCCACAGGCACAGAGACCACATCCAACCTCAATCAGAAACTCTACTACCATGTGATCGGCACCAACCAATCAGAGGACATCCTGGTGGCTGAGTTTCCTGACCATCCAAAATGGCAGAGTGGAGTAACAGTGAGTTTAAAGAGAATGTTTTTTCTTTACATTTCTCACCTGTTGTCCACCACATTCTCCATATGAATCTACTGCTATTACACTGTCACTCTTTTTCTCAGCTCCCTCACTTCTCTCCTCCACCTTGTTTGACTCTTTCTCAATCCCGGAGCGATCTTATGATCTCAGTTTGTAAGTAATGACTTGCATTGTTCATGTAGGGATAGCATCAGCTAGTGCTAAAGCGTCAAATTATTTGTATTTCTCACTCACCCTCCTTGTCCCCCCCTCTCTCACAATCTTACTCTCTCTGTCTCCCCGCATCTTCTTTCTCTCTCGCTCTCTCCAGGTGTCGGATGACGGCAGGTATGCAGTGCTCAACATCACAGAAGGCTGTGAGCCATTCAACCAGCTGTGATACTGTGACCCGGAGAAGCTACCCAATGGCATCACAGGTCTGTCCCTACCATTTTAATCAGACCCTGTATGAATACCTGACGTCATAGGTGTGTCTCAATTCTAGCTCTTATTGTCCTGTACAGATGCAGTAAAACATTTGGTAGTTGATTTCCAACTGCACAGGACCAAGAAAAATACATCGAAACTGAATGAGATTTTTCACTTCAAAGTAAAAAAATGGACTAAATTATTCACAAGTTAATGTGGTTGGAGGAAAGGGATTGTCATTTACTCTAACTTTATCTCACCTGTGGCAAGTTTGCTACAGGGTAAATATAGCCATTCAACTACATTCTGCTCCATTGCACTCGCTTGTATGTTGCATGTGTGCCAATATATTTGACTGCATCTGTACCTATAGACCTGCTGCCTTGGGTGAAGCTGGTGCACAACTTTGAGGCGCAGTACTCTTACATCACCAACGAGGGCAGTGTGTTCACCTTCCGCACCAACCTGGACGCCCCTCGCTACTGCCTGATCAACATTGACCTGGCGACACCAAACAAGGAGCACTGGAGGACCTATCTACCCCAGCACGACAAAGACGTCCTGGGTAAGAGAAACCTGAGCAGTGGTATCCAACCCTGGTTCTGGAGACCTACAGGGTGTGCAGGATTTTGTTCCAGCCCACCACTAAAACAAGTGATATGACCTAATGACCTAATCATGCTGATGGTGATAAGCCAAATGTGTTTTTCGTGCTGGGTTGAAACTCAAATTTGAGTTTCTGTGTGAGTATCCAGGATCAGGGTTGGAGCCCGCTAAAGGAGGTAAAATAAGTTTGGTATGGTCAGGCTACTTGCCAAGTTTCACTTTTTAGATTTGAATATTTATGTGTCAGTCTATCAACCACAGTGAGTGGAAAGTTCGTGGTCTTGGTTAACCCACTTTCGCCGTAGCATGCAACTTTGCAAGTACGGGAACGTTGTCTCAATGAATCCCGTTTTAAAATCTATCACCTGCGAGATGTTTGTGACGTAGCAAGCAATTTTTCTCAGCCCTAGTTCATAAGATACTTCCAGGCATTGTAAGATCTGGCACGCGTCTTCAATGTAGTCGGGCAGGAACGGGTCATATGTGAGTTACCTCTCATTTAAAGTTTGTGCCTTTGACGTACCACAAGGATGTTCTTCACCAAACCATATTGGTACCATATTGACTAATATCATTAGAGCAGTGGTGTGTCATCTGCCTATCATTCTGTTAGCTGAGGGATTTGAATCAGTACTGGAAGTGGGGCCACAGATGTTTACTGCCGTATCTGTGGTTGAGGGTGTGCTTTGAAGGTTTTAGGAGGTTCTACCAGGTGCTTTGCGATGTATGCTCAGTGTATTAAGGGCCGTGGGTGTGTGGCTCTCTCTATCTCTCGCCATTCCTAGAACAATACACACACGTGAGTATAACGTTAACAGCGTGTACTGTACATACGCACACTGTTGGAAATCAGCAAATTCAAGCGACATTATTGACATTTGTTCTATTTATACTCGACTTGACTTACTAGCATTGCACTTCTTCGTTTTGGTTGAACTCCCCATACTAGAATATCCAGTGTAGTTGCTGTGTCTTAGACAAAGATCACTTGAGAGGGGAAAGGAGTTAAACAGGAAGTCTGTGTCCCATGCTGTACTACAATTACAAAAAGCAGACTGCCATCTATTGGACGAGAGAAAGAACAGCGTGTGAAGAATGCCTAACACAGTGTACTTCAACATTGTGAAACAAAACAGAAATTGCATCCCCCTTGCAATAATTTGCCATGAAATTGGATCCTATATATGTCAGGTCATTGTTGCGTTATGCCTTCCTTATAATCCAAGGCCAGTTTCATTATTTAGCTGCCAATGGTTCAAGTTTTAAACAGAAATAACTGATTCTAGACGTGTTGATATGCTCAGAAGGAACCCAAGTAGCCTACATGTAAGAATTGTCTGTCTTCCTTATAGGCTCTGTGGCCTGTGTGAACCAGCTCCACCTGCTGGTCAACTATGTCCATGACGTGAAGGACATCCTGCAGTTGTATGAGCTGTCCACTGGTGGTCTGGTCAGAATCTGCCTCTGGACGTGGGCACTGTGGTGAGCCTCAGCTGTAAGAAGAAACACTTCGACTTCTTCTACAAGTTCACCTCCTTCACCACGCCAGGTACTGGATTGTCTCCTAGGGGATAGTCAACTTATTTTGTGGTGTTAGACATGAAAAGGATATGGGATTTTCATTGGCATTAGGGTTAATATTCACACTGTTAGTATGGAGTGGCTTACATTCAACACAAAGGATGACTAGCTTTCAATACCACGGTTTGGGTACAATCCCTGCCAACGTCCTTATTATCTATAACCTTTGACCTCTCTAGGACCTCTAACCCCTATGTGTCATGTCTCTCCCCGGTGTGATTTACCACTGTGACCTGAGCCAAGCGTCTCCAGAACCCACAGTGTTCAGACAGGTGGAGGTGAAGGGTATTCAACAGGAGGACTATGAACTATGAGACCAACCAGGTAAGACAACAGCAGATTACAACTACTTACAGTAACAACTTAACGGTATCTTGACACTTTCACTATGACAATATTGCTGTGTGTTTCAGGAGTTTTACACCAGTAAGGATGGAACTTAAATCCCCATGTTCCTGGTGCATGCCCAGGGTCTTAAGAAGGACGGATCACACCCTGTCTTCCTGTACGGATATGGAGGCTTTGAGAACTCTATCCAACCATACTACAAGTTGGTATCACAACGCATGGACCTCCAACAGAACATGATGAATCTTTCCCCTCCAGGAATTCACAAGTATAGAATTCATCCAAGTGAACCGTATTCTGAGTCGGTGTGATTTGAGTGACGTCGATGTGACGTCCATCACCCCTCCCCTCGCTGTCTCTCTCGCTCTGTCAGTGTTGCATACCTGCTGTTTGTGAGACACCTGGGGGGAATCCTGGCTATAGCCAACATCTGAGGAGGAGGGGAGTACGGACAGACCTGGCACAAAGGTACTGTATCTTCCCCACATAAAGACGCATAGAAATAGGTTAAATAAAGCAACAGGCTGGGGGCTGTGATTCGCTAGTTTTATATTCACTAGCACAGCTTTCCACTGTTTTGTCTTCACCTGCCATGCTTGGGGGGGGGGGGTAAGATGAGGAATGGAAACTATTGTAGCTTTGACTGTTGATACTCGGCCCCAGTCTCTCTGTTTAGTTGGCAGAGCATGGCGCTTGCAAGGCCAGGATAGTGTGGAAAAGTGTCTGCTAAATGACATGTGATCTATGGACTATGGCAGTATCCCTTCTAGAGTTGAAATCCTTCTTCTGTCTAGGTGGTACCCTGGGGAACAAGCAGAATTGCTTTGATGACTTCCGGTGTGCAGCTGAGTATCTGATCCAGGAGAACTACACCATAGCCAGCTGCATAGCCATCAACAGCGCCCCCAACGGGGGACTGCTCGTGGGTATGGAGAGGGGATGGCATTTAAGGCCATCTTTCTAAATTGTCTCCTAGTTCGGTCAATCATAACCGCATTCTCTTTAAATGTTTTATATCTTCAGTATAATTGTTAATGTAAAGTCCATCAACTAGTATTTTTCTACTTAGCTACTATTAATTCAGTGATTACACAGCACCTGCTGGTCAACTATGTTGACCAGCAGGTGCTATGTTAGCTACATCATTTTAAAAGACTGCCAACCATATTGCATTGTACAAATCCAACTAAAGAGTACTTCCTTATTTTAAGTGACTATTTAGGATAGATTGGATGTTGCTGTTGTGTGTGTGTGTGTGTGTGTGTGTGTGTGTGTGTGTGTGTGTGTGTGTGTGTGTGTGTGTGTGTGTGTGTGTGTGTGTGTGTGTGTGTGTGCCAGTGTGTGTGTGTGTGTGCCAGCGTGTGTGTGTGTGCCAGCGTGTGTGTGTGTCAAAGAGTGAGTCGGGTATGTTTAAGTGTAAGACAGGTCTCTCTCTCTCTATAGCATGAAACACATGGAGAATCTCACAGCCGATAGATTGCCGATAGGTATTTATCACACCTGTTCCTTCTTTTGCTAGAACAAAAGCGGTACCTGTTGCATGCCGACCCGGTGGTGATGAACTTACCGACTGTTGTCAGTGGCAAACAACTTCACAACTTCACTTTTCACTTTTAATAGGGATTTTTTCCCTTTACATCCACGTATGAGCCAGTCACACTGTTCAGTGGTGCTAAGTACTGTCAGCAGGCAAATGTTTTACAATCCTACTGGTGTCTATGGCCATTTAGGAAAGATGTGTGTGTGTGTGTGTGTGTGTGTGTGTGTGTGTGTGTGTGTGTTGGGTATGTTTTAGAAGTGTAATTAATCATATAACAAGTGTAAGACATGTCTTTCTATCTCTCTCTCTCTCACACAGAGAGAGTCATGTCTCTGGGTCCACACACACACACACACACACACACACACGCACACTTTCAAACCCATTGGTGTGTGTGAATCAGTGTCCGGACCTGTTTGGCTGTGCTGTGGCTAAGGTTAGGGTGATGGACATGCTCAAGTTCCACAAGTTTACCATCAGCCACGCCTGGACCACTGACTACGGCTGTGCAGACCACCCTGAGCAGTTCAAATGGTTCATCAAGTAAGTCTGGCATACTCAAATCACACACTTAACATACAACTCATACTGAACATAAACACAAATGCATTGGACGCCACATTGTAGCTCTGCATGTAATTTGTACAATAAATATTTGGTAGAACTCAATTATCTCTTTCTCCCTCCTCTCACCCTCAGGTACTCCCCTCTCCACAACCTCCCCCCTCCACCTCACATTGGCGCTGCCTACCCTGCCATGCTCCTACTGACTGGTGACCATGATGACCGGGTGGTGCCCCGCCACACCCTGAAGTACTGTGCCACACTGCAGCACGGTGTGGGCAACATCCCCGGGCAGGCCCAGCCTCTTATGGTTCGGGTAGACACCCGCAGTGGGCACGGGGTGGGAAAGCCTACCACTAAGGCAATCCTGGAGGATACACACGTCTTCTCCTTCATCGCTCAGACACTGGGGCTGAGCTGGAGAGAGTGAGGAGGAAGAGAGGGGAGTGAAGAGCTAGAGCAGTGGTCGCCAACCTTTTCTGAGTCAAGATCACTTTCGTAGTCAAAAAGCAAGCCGAGATCTACCACCCAGATTTTTTTTAAACAGGACTTAAAAAATGGAACATTAACCTAATAAAAACAGTTCTGTAGGAATGAGGTTTGTGCTGTAGGCCTAGTACATTATCACTGCATATTGGCTATATGCCTGGCCTGCCAATATTGTTCTTCTCAGACCATATTATATTTTAAAAAACTCAAGCTTTGATAATAAAATAGATCAGTTGGAGTAGCACTTGTGAGGCAAAGCTCGCAAGTGCGAGCATAAATTGAAATAATTTGCAAACAATTTGCTTTTTATTTTACTGGACTGATGGGACCTGAATCTGATGGTCATGGTGCTATCGAGACAACTGGGTTCTCTGAAAAAAACGAGGTCAATGAGGGATCTTCAATTCGGATTTCTAGAAAGATGTGTGAGTTTCCGACTTGGATGACCGCTCCAAACTATTTTTCCCATCCGGATAAAAAAATGTCCCCAAGTTCCCAGTTGTCTTGAACGCTCGGAAGTCAGAGATTTCCGAGTTGCCTGTTGTTTTGAACTCGGCATTAGTCACATCAGCAGGGAGGGAGAGGGTTTGCCTCTCACTGTCCCTGCTCTCTCCTTCCTTTCCTCTGGTGAGACTGACCAGAGAGGGGACACAGTCTTCCACCTGATGGCGAAACTCGAGTCGCACAACAAATGTTGTTCCTATGTCCAAAGAAAGTGAAATATTCCTCAATATTAATTCAAATAGACTCGACGAGCTGCTAACAGTAATAGAAACGCAGGGATATCAATACACCTGGGTAGTCATTGTAGGGTGATTCTGTAACTCCTCTCTATGTCCTCGGGGTACATGTTTAGGATTTTATTTCAATAATAAAAATAGAAGGTAATTTGTATGTTAAGTTCACACTACAATCACCTCAGAATTTTTTAACACCTCTCTATCAACTTATTTTGCTACTCGAACATCACTGTTTTGCCCTTGTCCCCGACCCAGACCTTTGAGCTTCTACTATGTTTTTTTCTATGAGAAAGCATAAATAATTACACATTACATGTTATCTATTAGAGAAAAAAAAGAGTCAATGAAATAAAATCTATATCAATATTTGTGAGTATGCCGTTTATTGTTCATTTTTTACACCAAATATATCTGTCTTGGCAGTGGTGTCATTTCCATCAGAGGACAAATTCCTCATTTAAGAACATTTTTTCAAGAGAATGTTCATGTGGTTACCGTGGAAACTTATGGTGACACTGAAGCACATGGCTGCAGCAAACATTTGTTCCAGATGTGATGTCCAAAAGTTGAAGAAAAATATGTCAGTCATTTCCAAACAGGCTATCATTTCTTTCAATTGTGGTAGAATTTTGTAAGAATGTGTACATTTTATGTATTTGGTGTAAACTATGTGCTAGTTGTAATACTAGCCAAAGCATTCTGAACAGCCTGTAATTTTTCTCCAAAAACTAGAAGCCTCATTTCCATCAGTAATTTCCATCAAACTTAACTGTGGTGGAAATAAATGACAGAATGTGGTGGAAATGACAAATTCATTCTGTTATTAGTTTTTTTAACTTTAGGCTGATTTAATCATGTTTTAAACGCATTTAATCTATTAAATGTTCCAATGTGTGCACTAGTTGGAAACTAAGTAGTATTTACCTTTGTAAACAGCACAGAGGTCACAGACATACTGTAAAAACTAAATAAAAAATGAACCTATAAAATTCCAGGAACATCTGCAAAAAGCCAGGAAGAGATACTGGAAGAAAAAAGAGAATGGAGAAGTGAAATCTCTCTGAGCTTACAAAGCCAGAACAAAGAAGCAAGAGATGGCAATGGAAATGTAACCAACGGAATAGAAGACAGACTTTAAAGAGAACAGTTGCAATGGAGACCAACCCATCAGGAAACACACCACCTCAGTCACCAGATGACTTGCAGCCAGAACATGCCAACATACCTGCTCCTAACTTACCTGCCCCTGATACATGCCAACATACCTGCTCCTAACTTACCTGCCCCTGATACATGCCAACATACCTGCTCCTAACTTACCTGCCCCTGATACATGCCAACATACCTGCTCCTAACTTACCTGCCCCTGATACATGCCAACAACCCTGCTCCTAACTTACCTGCCCCTGATACATGTCAACATACCTGCTCCTAACATGTCAACATACCTGCCCCTGATACATGCCAACATACCTGCTCCTAATTTACCTGCCCCTGATACATGCCAACATACCTGCTCCTAACTTACCTGCCCCTGATACATGCCAACATACCTGCTCCTAACTTACCTGCCCCTGATACATGCCAACATACCTGCTCCTAACTTACCTGCCCCTGATACATGCCAACATACCTGCTCCTAACTTACCTGCCCCTGATACATGCCAACATACCTGCTCCTAACTTACCTGCCCCTGATACATGCCAACATACCTGCTCCTAACTTACCTGCCCCTGATACATGCCAACATACCTGCTCCTAACTTACCTGCCCCTGCCAACATACCTGCTCCTAACTTACCTGCCCCTGATACATGCCAACATACCTGCTCCTAACTTACCTGCCCCTGATACATGCCAACATACCTGCTCCTAACTTACCTGCCCCTGATACATGCCAACATACCTGCTCCTAACTTACCTGCCCCTGATACATGCCAACATACCTGCTCCTAACTTACCTGCCCCTGATACATGCCAACATACCTGCTCCTAACTTACCTGCCCCTGATACATGCCAACATACCTGCTCCTAACTTACCTGCCCCTGATACATGCCAACATACCTGCTCCTAACTTACCTGCCCCTGATACATGCCAACATACCTGCTCCTAACTTACCTGCCCCTGATACATGCCAACATACCTGCTCCTAACTTACCTGCCCCTGATACATGCCAACATACCTGCTCCTAACTTACCTGCCCCTGATACATGCCAACATACCTGCTCCTAACTTACCTGCCCCTGATACATGCCAACATACCTGCTCCTAACTTACCTGCCCCTGATACATGATACATGCCAACATACCTGCTCCTAACTTACCTGCCCCTGATACATGCCAACATACCTGCTCCTAACTTACCTGCCCCTGATACATGCCAACATACCTGCTCCTAACTTACCTGCCCCTGATACATGCCAACATACCTGCTCCTAACTTACCTGCCCCTGATACATGCCAACATACCTGCTCCTAACTTACCTGCCCCTGATACATGCCAACATACCTGCTCCTAACTTACCTGCCCCTGATACATGCCAACATACCTGCTCCTAACTTACCTGCCCCTGATACATGCCAACATACCTGCTCCTAACTTACCTGCCCCTGATACATGCCAACATACCTGCTCCTAACTTACCTGCCCCTGATACATGCCAACATACCTGCTCCTGATAACTTGCTCCTACCCTGCCCCTGATACATGCCAACATACCTGCTCCTAACTTACCTGCCCCTGATACATGCCAACATACCTGCTCCTAACTTACCTGCCCCTGATACATGCCAACATACCTGCTCCTAACTTACCTGCCCCTGATACATGCATGCCAACATACCTGCTCCTAACTTACCTGCCCCTGATACATGCCAACATACCTGCTCCTAACTTACCTGCCCCTGATACATGCCAACATACCTGCTCCTAACTTACCTGCCCCTGATACATGCCAACATACCTGCTCCTAACTTACCTGCCCCTGATACATGCCAACATACCTGCTCCTAACTTACCTGCCCCTGATACATGCCAACATACCTGCTCCTAACTTACCTGCCCCTGATACATGCCAACATACCTGCTCCTAACTTACCTGCCCCTGATACATGCCAACATACCTGCTCCTAACTTACCTGCCCCTGATACATGCCAACATACCTGCTCTAACTTACCTGCCCCTGATACATGCCAACATACCTGCTCCTAACTTACCTGCCCCTGATACATGCCAACATACCTGCTCCTAACTTACCTGCCCCTGATACATGCCAACATACCTGCTCCTAACTTACCTGCCCCTGATACATGCCAACATACCTGCTCCTAACTTACCTGCCCCTGATACATGCCAACATACCTGCTCCTAACTTACCTGCCCCTGATACATGCCAACATACCTGCTCCTAACTTACCTGCCCCTGATACATGCCAACATACCTGCTCCTAACTTACCTGCCCCTGATACATGCCAACATACCTGCTCCTAACTTACCTGCCCCTGATACATGCCAACATACCTGCTCCTAACTTACCTGCCCTGATACATGCCAACATACCTGCTCCTAACTTACCTGCCCCTGATACATGCCAACATACCTGCTCCTAACTTACCTGCCCCTGATACATGCCAACATACCTGCTCCTAACTTACCTGCCCCTGATACATGCCAACATACCTGCTCCTAACTTACCTGCCCCTGATACATGCCAACATACCTGCTCCTAACTTACCTGCCCCTGATACATGCCAACATACCTGCTCCTAACTTACCTGCCCCTGATACATGCCAACATACCTGCTCCTAACTTACCTGCCCCTGATACATACCTGCCAACATACCTGCTCCTAACTTACCTGCCCCTGATACATGCCAACATACTTGCTCCTAACTTACCTGCCCCTGATACATGCCAACATACCTGCTCCTAACTTACCTGCCCCTGATACATGCCAACATACCTGCTCCTAACTTACCTGCCCCTGATACATGCCAACATACCTGCTCCTAACTTACCTGCCCCTGATACATGCCAACATACCTGCTCCTAACTTACCTGCCCCTGATACATGCCAACATACCTGCTCCTAACTTACCTGCCCCTGATACATGCCAACATACCTGCTCCTAACTTACCTGCCCCTGATACATGCCAACATACCTGCTCCTAACTTACCTGCCCCTGATACATGCCAACATACCTGCTCCTAACTTACCTGCCCCTGATACATGCCAACATACTTGCTCCTAACTTACCTGCCCCTGATACATGCCAACATACCTGCTCGTAACTTACCTGCCCCTGATACATGCCAACATACCTGCTCCTAACTTACCTGCCCCTGATACATGCCAACATACCTGCTCCTAACTTACCTGCCCCTGATACATGCCAACATACCTGCTCCTAACTTACCTGCCCCTGATACATGCCAACATACCTGCTCCTAACTTACCTGCCCCTGATACATGCCAACATACCTGCTCCTAACTTACCTGCCCCTGATACATGCCAACATACCTGCTCCTAACTTACCTGCCCCTGATACATGCCAACATACCTGCTCCTAACTTACCTGCCCCTGATACATGCCAACATACCTGCTCCTAACTTACCTGCCCCTGATACATGTCAACATACCTGATCCTAACTTACCTGCCCCTGATACATGCCAACATACCTGCTCCTAACTTACCTGCCCCTGATACATGCCAACATACCTGCTCCTAACTTACCTGCCCCTGATACATGCCAACATACCTGCTCCTAACTTACCTGCCCCTGATACATGCCAACATACCTGCTCCTAACTTACCTGCCCCTGATACATGTCAACATACCTGCTCCTAACTTACCTGCCCCTGATACATGCCAACATACCTGCTCCTAACTTACCTGCCCCTGATACATGCCAACATACCTGCTCCTAACTTACCTGCCGCTGATTGACTGCATGGTACCCCTTCCCCGTTGTCTGCAACAGGAATGAGAAGTTGAATACTTGCTGGAAGGAAAAAGGTTGGAAGAGGTCGCTCAAAAACATACAGAGATCTTTGCATGACAAATGTCAAACTTGATAATGCTTTACAGAAAGCTGAGAAATACAAAAAAAAAGTATGATTGACTGAAAACGGAGAGAAGATTCCCCAATGACAAAACAGCAAATGAAGGGAACCCCCGAAGAACTTGTGGTGTGGGGGCTGTGCTTTGGCAAAGTGGGTGGGGTTATATCCTTCCTGTTTGGCCCTGTCCGGGGGTGTCCTCGGATGGGGCCACAGTGTCTCCTGACCCCTCCTGTCTCAGCCTCCAGTATTTATGCTGCAGTAGTTTATGTGTCGGGGGGCTGGGGTCAGTTTGTTATATCTGGAGTACTTCTCCTGTCCTATTCGGTGTCCTGTGTGAATCTAAGTGTGCGTTCTCTAATTCTCTCCTTCTCTCTTTCTTTCTCTCTCTTGGAGGACCTGAGCCCTAGGACCATGCCCCAGGACCACCTGACATGATGACTCCTTGCTGTCCCCAGTCCACCTGGCCATGCTGCTGTTCCAGTTTCAACTGACCTGAGCCCTAGGACCATGCCCCAGGACTACCTGACATGATGACTCCTTGCTGTCCCCAGTCCACCTGGCCATGCTGCTGTTCCAGTTTCAACTTCCACCTGACTGTGCTGCTGTTCCAGTTTCAACTTTTCTGCCTTATTATTATTCGACCATGCTGGTCATTTATGAACATTTGAACATCTTGGCCATGTTCTGTTATAATCTCCACCCGGCACAGCCAGAAGAGGACTGGCCACCCCACATAGCCTGGTTCCTCTCTAGGTTTCTTCCTAGGTTTTGGCCTTTCTAGGGAGTTTTTCCTAGCCACCGTGCTTCTACACCTGCATTGCTTGCTGTTTGGGGTTTTAGGCTGGGTTTCTGTACAGCACTTTGAGATATCAGCTGATGTACGAAGGGCTATATAAATACATTTGATTTGATTTGATTAAAACAAAAAGTATGAAAACATGTGTATGAAAAAAGTATGAAAACATTTCAACAGTAGAGCAACAACAGGGGAAAAGGACACACTAACGAGGAACAAGAAGAAAAAGCAGAAGCGCTTCTTGAACGGCACAATTCAGAACCTTTATCAGAAGTTTAAGAGGGAATATTCAGAGATCCAAACGTCCTACTATGAATTCCGCAAATACATCCTTTTTGGGTTGTCAAGACAACAGTCCAGGATAGGGGCACATGCCTCGGCAAACCCACGGGAACCTCCAGTTCATGACAGAAAACTACAGTATCACGAAGTGATGAGCTGCAGAGACATTGAGAACCTTATTGAGTCTTTGTGTGCATGTACAGAGAGTTCTCCCTTTGCCAAGCAAAAGAGCTTTAAACATCTGACTTTGATGCTGGTGAGCAGACATGGTGGTTTGAGTGGAAAAACAAAGCTGAAGAGAGAGAGAGAGAAGAAAAACAAGGTATTGAAGGTACAAGGGTATTGAAAGAGAAGTTGGGGAAACACCTATACATTTGACACGAATACTCCAAACAGAGAATTAAAAGAGGATCTGGGGAAAGAGGAGATCAGAGTGCATATTGACTTTGCAGAGAACTACCTGTGCAAATACACCAGTGAAATCCAAGCAGGTGACCCTCCATACCCGTGTTGGATATATACCACAAATGATACAGTTTCACTTTGCTCAATGAGCTCTTCTATGACCCCTCTGCTATCTGGGCCCATCTCTCAAAAACACAGGCCTACTTCCTTGAGCTCTGCCCATCGGCTACTTTTGGAATCTTACTTTGTCTTATATTAATTAAATGTTTAACAGTGGTTGTTGTTTAAAATGTTTGCAATAAAATATTGTTTTCATAATATATATATATATTTTTTTTTTTTTTTACATTAGATGTCATTACCACCACACCCATATTTGAGGTAAATGAGTATACTATGTATAATTTACATTGATTGATTTGTTTTAGATAGGGAAATCATATGGTTGTTATCATAAAAAGGTAGGGTGGAAATATCTTATTTTTCATGCATAAATGTTTTCAGAAGTCACAAATGCAAGTTTATAGATTCAGGGGTCGGGTTGAATTATTATTAGGAAAACCTTAAATCACTTAATATTCAATTAATCAATGAATGTACACATGGGTTATAAATAAATTGTATGATTTCATTTTCAACCAAAATTGATGTTT
The DNA here is from genome assembly GCF_034236695.1 of Oncorhynchus nerka. Classification (NCBI taxonomy): domain Eukaryota; kingdom Metazoa; phylum Chordata; class Actinopteri; order Salmoniformes; family Salmonidae; genus Oncorhynchus; species Oncorhynchus nerka. The sequence goes on from NC_088399.1 coordinate 60,390,349, forward strand.
AATGACATGATGGAAATGACATTGTCTACGCCTAATTTCGGACAGTTTTCAGAGCCCAAATGCCCGAAGTTGCAGAATCCCCCAGTAGGGAGACTGGCGTTTTTATGTTTTGTAATAGTGTTCAATAAAAACAGTGTTGGCGGTGCTGAATAAACGTAGACATGAACTCATTCATAAAAACAGCAGCTCTTTGCTGTATTCTTTGACAGTCTCTCTCGGCATGGTTTTAAAAGTTATGAAATACCACGTACTGTAGTATCAAACTTTAGTATGGCTGGGGTCGTCGAAGCCGTAGCCCCGGTGATTTGATCTATCGGATTGGCCAGCGCAATATGCACACTATTCAGCCACAGATCTCCGGGTCCGCCGGAGAGCGGAGTTTGTCTTTTCAGACAAATTAAATGCCAACCGGTGCGCAGGGCTTCTGAATCAAGGGCACCCAACATCAACATCGCAACACAAATAAACAGTAAAAGAAGCGCAAGCCTTTATTTCGATGATCAACTAGGAATGCCTTGAAGATCGACGGGTTGGTGACCACCGAGCTAGAGAAAGGTGAGAGAAAAAAGTAGCGGGGGAGATTAGCAGAAATTGAGGAGGTTCTGCAAGAGGAGTATGAATGAGGGAAGGGAGGGACATTTACAGAGTGGCGTGAGGATGAGGAAAGAGAGTAACTTGCGCTGGGAATACAGGTGGTGTTTGACAAACTACTGTACTGTGTTGGCGACTCTTTAGAAATATATTCGTAAAACAAATGAAACCTACAAACAATTTTTCTCGTAAACACCAAATTTGTTACAATGCCGAACTTTTGTATCAATATGTTTTAAATCAAATTGTATTTATTCCATTGTTCTGCCAATTTCGCACGTTTTTAACGCCAACGTTATTTCCTTTTTTAATGGAACTTCTTTTGTGGGTAAGGTGGCTTCCATTATTTTTCTAGGGTGCACTTATCCTCTATACCCAGTAGGTGGGTATGTTGCAACGGAATAGCTATATGGATCCTCAATTCTTGACTGTGCAACCTTTGCTGTCAGCCAGACTGCCCTGGTTTCCAATACAATTAGGAACAGTCCTCACCCATGACTGTTGAGAGTCTTATCAAAGTACTACCCCTCCCCTCCCCCCACCCACAAAACAACACACACACAGAAAATGGATGCCTTGCTCCATTGTGCCATTTATCATAGCCTGAAATCGTTTTGCTTTTGGAAATGGACACATTTCAAGGTCTTTCAGCTTCAAACTCAATCATCAAGTTTGTCAACGACAACAGTGGTAGGCCTGATTACAAATAATGATGAGATGATGAGACGGCCTACAGGGAGGAGGTGAGAGCCCTGGTGGAGTGGTGCCTGGTAAATAACCTGTCCCTCAACGAAACAAAGGAGCTGATCGTCGACTACAGGAGACAGCAGAGAGAGCACTTCCACATCGACAGGGCAGGGTCAAAAGCTTCAAGTTCCTCGGTATGCACATCACTGACGACCTGAAATGGTCCCTTCACACAGATAGTGTGGTGAAGGCACAACAACGTCTCTTCAAACTCAGCAGGCTGAAGAAATTCGTCTTGGCCCCTAAGACTTCTACAGATGCGTCATTGAGAGCATCCTGTGAGGCTGTATTGCGCCGTCCACAATTGCTGTACCAGGCAATTGCACCACCCTAGGGTGCATCGTCGGGAGTACACTGCCTGCCCTCCAGGACATCTACAGCACTCGTGTCATTGGAAGGCCAAGAAGATCATTGAGGACCTCAGCCACCCGAGCCACAGCCTGTTCACCCCGCTACCATCTAGAAGGAGGAGACTACAGGTGCATCAATGCTGAGACCGAGAGACAGCTTCTATTGCCAGGCCATCAGACAGTTAAACAGGCACCACTAGCTGGCCTCTGCCCAGTACCCTGCCCTGAAACATGGGACCAACACTTTTTACATGTTGCGTTTATTTTTTTGTTCAGTATAACTCAAAAGGATATTCAATGTCTTCTTCTTTTTACATTTTTTAACCATATACCAATAGATGTCCTTCTTTGCGAAGCATTGTAAAACCTCCTTAACCTCTTTATGGTTGAATCTGTGTTTGAAATTCAATGCTCAACTGAGGGACCTTACAGATAATTGTGTGTGGGGGCTACAAAGAAGAGGTAGTCATTAAAAAATCATGTTCAACACTTTTTGCACACAGTGAGTCCATGCAACTTACATGAATTGTTAAGCACTCCTGAAATATTTTAGGCTTGCCAAAAAAAATACAATTCAGCTTTTAATTTTGAATTAATTAGCAAAAATGTCTAAAATCATAATTCCACTTGGCCAGTGACACAACAAAATATGGAAAAAGTCAAGGGGTCTGAATACTTCCGAAGACACTGTATATATGACATTGCTCATTCTGATATTTCTTAATTTCTTAATTTTTTACTTTTGAATTATGTGCGTATTGTTTTCTAGGTATTACTACTGCACGGTTGGAGCTAGAAACACAAGCATTTCGCTGCACTTGCGATAACATCTGTAAATATATGTACGCAACCAATCAACTTTGATTTTGACCCTAGCCAACAGGAAGTGGCAAGCTGTTCCAGTGCTGGCTCTGTAAACTGCCCGCCGACCTTCAGGGACAAGCAAACACCTCCGATTAGGCCTCGTTAAGGCTGATGAGCTCATTTGCATCTCTTAGGGGAGGGTATAGGGGTCAGAAGCGGTACCATCCTGGTCTCAGACAGGTATGGGTCTGCACCCCCCCCCCCATGTGCCCCCTTATAATGTCACCAGCCCCCTACACTCTGCGTACCAGGGGTTCTGTTTCCCCCCCATTTAATTTGTATCCAATCGAAGCTTCCCATCATCTCCTCTCACTCTGCAAACTGTGTTCCAGGGGTAGAATCTAATTCAGCTGCGTGACAGATGTTGTGGTCAGTGGCGCGTGCAGTTCAGCTCCCTCGTTAGCAAATTCAGAGCGCACACCTGTTTTACTTATCACATTCCTACTTTCCCACTGCATTGATTTTTTTTTAGGGAGGATGAAAAGTTGCCATTTTGCACACATGGCTGGGTTTGGTGACAGGTGCTGTATGGATGGGGCGGGTTTAGAGGTCATACAGTGACTCTGCCACATAAATCATCTAGAGAGACACTGAATCAGAGGGTGGGGATTACGACGGGGTGGAACTCATCAGACAGGGGATTCAGAAATGCAGGATGCAACTCAGCTATTGGCACTGTTGCACAGGAGAGCAAGGTATTGACTAGCTAAATGATGTTGTTTCGTTTAACATGAGTGTACTATATAGAAAAGGACTTTACCTCCATGTGCAATCTACCTGGTGTGATCAGAGCTTATACACCTTCAGCTATTCCTTTATTTACCTCTATCTTTCCTTAAATCTTTCATCATTAATGCATACATCTGATACGTTAGCGCTGCGTATTCCTCAACACACCTTATTCCCCCCAAACTGTTGGGAACACTCCTTAATTGAGCCCCTTGACCCGGGAAATTGCCAAAATTTGTGCCGAGACGAATGGTCCTGGCACGGCTTTTCCACCTAGCCAAATTAATTATCTGGTGTGTCGTGCGCCCCTACAAACACCATCCGTCAAAGGCTCCCTAATCGATTTATTCACAGACTCCCCGTCTAACACCACTGTGTCTCTCACTCAGTTCACCTGGGGCTAGGGTCACGGCCCAGCTGGTGTTTAATTGTTTGGTCTACCAAGGTGTTTTGTAAGACAAGGAAAGAAACATTTCCTTTTCATGTTGTGTAGTTTTGCATCTAACGGTTGAGTTGGGGTGACGAAAAGGGCAAAAGACACATGGAGATGGTAGAGGGTGGTAGGGTGGCTGTGGCTCGGCCCAAATTTGACAGTCTGGGCACACGCTCGTCTGGCGGGGGCCTAATGGCGTTTTGATGTGTGGCCCCTCTGTCCCTAAGGAATCCTGTCGACAGGCTGAAGGGAAGATCTGCTGCCAAAAAGTCATTTGAAATCAGCCCTGCAAATAACCAGCCACTCCACCCAGAGACAGGAGGTTAAGGCTTTGGTGATTTCACAGTGATTTGTGAAGTTCTATCGTGCTGAGTGTATATAGCTAGCTCAGGTATCCAAAGGAAAAAGCAGACAAGAAAACGAAAGTTTAACAGACTTTGTTAGCCAACTGTATTTTACACATCTTTTTGCCAACTTTTAAAGCTTTTGAATGTGGCCCCATATGCTTGAATATCGGGGCAGGGTTTGTCTTTATGCACACAGCAGAATACGTTTATGCCATGCCTGCTGCTGTTTTCAAAGGGAACAAAGTTACACTTCCCCAAACAAAAAGAAAAGCCACCTTCCTGCAAGGTGCTCTGATGTTTAAAAATACTAATACCTTTGCATTCCTATGCAGGCCCAGGTCTCGGCAGGCGAAAACAAGCTTTTCCTATTTGGTTAAAGAATATGAGTTGCAAACACTAGCAGAGTGACACAACACTCTTTTTTTTCTCATTACAACACATTGAAACAAGATTGTCCATATAATATATGTAGAGCAGCAACCAGGATTGCCCTCCAATAAATAATTAGAGCCTCTTATACGATACCCCCAATCTACCAGAGAGCCCTAGTCTCATCCAAGGGCCACACGTGAGGTTTTGTTTACGAGGGCCTCTTTATGAAGCTGCACTTCAATAAAGTATATCATCCTATTTGTGGGACTAGGTAGTGGAGCCGCAACCAGGATTGCCCTCCAATAAATAATTAGAGCCTCTTATACAATACCCCCAATCTACCAGAGAGCCCTAGTCTCCCTCCAAGGGCCACAATTGATGTTTGGGTTACGAGTTCCTCTTTATTAAGCTGCACTTCAATAAAGTATATCATCCTATTTGTGGGACTAATATGGCCCAATGCGATCCTCAATTAAATATAAATGACATAGCAAATTGAAAAATTAGGAAGGGAGGGAAGGGTAATTTGCTCCCAAACAGGGTAAAACCAATTCATTAGGAGAGTGGAGACAAGAGACAGGGTTACTGTCGTCCATTGATCAGCAGACTTTGAGCGTGGACCTTCATATACTCTCATTGAAGACAGACTGCTTTCTTTTCACTAGTTATACACTGAGTGCACAAAACATTAGGAACACCTTCCTAATATTGAGTTTCACCCCCATTTGCCCGCAAAACAGTCTCAATTTGTCCGGGCATGGACTCTAAAGGTGTCTAACGCGTTCCACAGGGATGCTGTCCTCCATGTTGACTCCAATGGTTCCCTCAGTTGTGTCAAGTTGGCTGGATGTATTTTGGGTGGTGGGGACCATTCTTGATTCACACGGCAAACTGTTGAGCATGAAAAACAAAGCAGCCTTGTAGTTCTTGACACACTCAAACCGGTGCGCCTGGCACCTACTACCATATCCCGTTCAAAGGCACTTTAAATAGTATGTCTTTTTTTTAAAAATCCTTATTTCACCTGTCTTCTTTAACCTACATCTACACTGATTTGAAGTGGATTTAATAAGTGACATCACTAAAGGATCATAGCTTTCACCTGGATTCTGTTCAGTCTACGTCATGGAAAGAGCAGGTATTCCTAATGTTTTGTCCACTCAGTGTAGTTTACAATATACTGCCTTGATATACTGTCAGATAGTAACTGAGTAAGTATGGTTCTGTAAATGTATGCAGTACAATTAGCAATTGAAAAAGGTTGAGGAAAGTATATTGGGAGCCTCTTGATTCTGAGTCTGGACGACAGGTCCATAGAAATGACAGTCGGCTACACGGACCGGTCTTTGTGTGTAGACTATTCAATAGGACATGATTATAGCCTATGCATAAGTGTGTGTTAACTTTCCTGTACATTCTCTGAATACACTGTATAAACTAAAGAGCGGAGGATGAATGTGGATGAATGCGCACCTTGGCACCCTTTATCTTTCTACACTCCATGCCACTCCACACTATCTCTGCAGTGTCAACTATGATCATCTTGGCGCTGTGACAATATCTTCTTAATGTCCTACAGGGAGGTGATTATAGACCTTATCTGTGCTTTGGATCATCTGACACACATCTGTCTCTCCTGGCTTCACTGCAGTAGATGGGTCTCAGTAGACGAATATACTGATATAGGATTTAGAACTACAAAACTGTTGCACTGCTTTCAAAGGCAGCTAGCTGTATGTAAATTAAAGTGTCTATTATCCAGAGCAAAGTAATCTCTATGTATATTGTGAAAATACAGTATCTGACAATTGACTGTGCTTAGTCAAGAAACCTTACCCCTTGGACTGAAATAATACATTAGCTAAGGGTTTCAACTGAATATCGTAGTTGATTGTATGCTGCATGGGAGAGAGAGGGTCAGAACAGAATGTGGTAAACAACAGAACTCGACTCCCACTCATCCACACACAAACACACACACAGGTGGCTGCTGACAAGTCCATCAGCGGGGCTGTCTCTAAAAAAAACACCAGAACAGAACTGAGTGTATAGAAGTGTTGTCCTCGCTGTACGGAACGCCAACGGAAATCCTGTTTCACTGTCATGCATCAGAGAGCTGTCAACCTTGAGACCCCTCTGCCTACTTGGTCAGCCAGAAGACGTGAAAAGTGTCTTTGAGTGGCTCCGTCTTCACCCATTTGCTGCCTAACCACTCCCCCAGAAAACAACTATACATCATGTGTTGCATATTTCTTCCAATACAATCGCATCCTTTTCACATGATTGATAGCAGTGGTATACTGCCATAGGTGCCCGGAGAAGATGGCAGATGTTTTACGTGCCCCCACCCCATTGTGTTCTTTTGTTTGCTTATTTGTGTTGTTTGTAACTTATTTTTGTAACTTATTTTGTACATAATGTTGGTGCTACCGTCTCTTATGACCAAAAATATCTTCTAGACATCAGGACTGCGATTACTCACCATGAACTAGCAGAATAATATTTTTCCTTTCACGACTCTGACGAGCCCGACGCGAAGGATACGCTGCTTCCTCGGGAACATACCCCGATCTGCGTGAAGAGGAGGCGGAGAAAGAGGGGCCCAAGGTCCGGCTGCCTTCTGAGAATTTGCAGGCGATCGAATAAACCCCCACTCCCTGCTAGCAATCGTGCAATCTTTGGACAATAAAATCAACGTGTTATTTTTATTTTACTAGGCAAGTCAGTGAAGAACAAATTCTTACTTTCAATGACGTCCTAGGAACAGTGGGTTAACTGCCTGTTCAGGGGCGGAACGACAGATTTGTACCTTGTCAGCTCGGGGGTTTGAACTTGCAACCTTCCGGCTACTAGTCCAACGCTCTAACCACTAGGCTACCCTGCCGTTATGCAGAAGATTAAACTACCAACGGGACATTCAAAACTGTAACATCTTGTGCGTCATGGAGTCGTGGCTGAACAGCGACAACATCAACATACAGCTGGCTGGTTATACGATGTACCGGCAGGATAGAACAGTGTCTGGTAAGACAAGGGGCTGCAGTCTATGTATTTTTGTAAACAACAGCTGGTGCACGATATCAAGGAAGTCTCGAGCTATTGCTTGCCTGAGGTAGAGTTTCTCATAATAAACTGTAGACCACGCTTCCTACCGAGATAGTTTCATCTGTATTCTTTGTAGCTGCTTTACATACCACCACAGTCAGAGGCTGGCACTAAGACAGCATTGAATGAGTTGTTTCCCGCCATAAGCAAACAAGAAAATGCTCACCCAGATGCAGCACTCCTAGTAGCCTGGGACTTTCATGCAGGGAAACTTAAATCCGTTTTACCAAATTTCTATCAGCATGTTAAATGTTCAAGCAGAGGAAAAATAACTCTGGACCACCTATACTCCACACACATAGACACATACAAAGCTCTCTTTCGCTCTCCATTTGGCAAATCTGACCACAATTCTATCCTCCTGATTCCTACTTACAAGCAAAAATTTAAGCAGGAAGCACCAGTGTCTAGATCAATAAAAACAGTGGTCAGATGAAGCAGATGCTAAAATACAGGACTGTTTTGCTAGCACAGACTGGAATATATTCTGGGATTCGTCCGATGGCATTGTGGAGTACACCACATCAGTCATTGGCTTCATCAATAAGTACATCGATGACATCGTCCACACAGTGACCGTACGTACATACCCCAACCAGAAGCCATGGATTACAGGCAGCATCCGCACTGAGCTAAAGGCTAAAGCTGCCGCTTTCATGGAGCGGGACTCTAACCCCGAAGCTTATAAGAAATCTCGCTATGCCCTCTAACGAACCATCAAACAGGCAAAGTGTCAATACAAGACTAAGATTGAATCATACTACACCGGCTCTGACGCTCGTCGGATGTGGCAGGGCTTGCAAACCATTACAGACTACAAGGGGAAGCACAGCCGAGAGCTGCCCAGTGACACAAGCCTACCAGACGAGCTAAACTACTTATATTCTCGCTTCAAGGCAAATAACACTGAAACACGCATGAGAGCACCAGCTGTTCTGGAAGACGTGATCATGCTCTCCGCAGCCGATGTGATTAAGATATTTAAACAGGTGAACATTCACAAGGCCGCAGGGCCAGACGGATTACCAGGACATGTACTGCGAGCATTCGCTGACCAGCTGGCAAGTGTCTTCACTGACATTTTCAACCTCTCCCTGTCCGAGTCTGTAATACCAACATGTTTTAAGCAGACCACCATAGTCCCTGTGCCCGAGAACACTAAGGTAACCTGCCTAAACGACTACAGACCGTAGAACTCACGTCTTTAGCCATGAAGTGCCTTGAAAGGCTGGTCATGGCTCACATCCAACACCATAATCCCAGAAACCCTAGACCCACTCCAATTTGAATAACGCCCCAACAGATCCACAGATAACGCAATCTCCATCGCACTCCACACTGCCCTTTCCCACCTGGACAAAAGGAACACCTATGTGAGAATGATATTAATTGACTCCAGCTCAGTGTTCAACACCATAGTGCCCTCAGAAGCTCATCAATAAGATAAGGACCCTGGGACTAAACACCTCCCTCTATAACTGGATCCTGAACTTCCTGACAGGCCACCCCCAGGTGGTAAGGGTAGGTAACAACACATCCTCCACGCTGATCCTCATCACAGGGGCCCCTCAGGGGTGCGTGCTCAGTCCACTCCTGTACTCCCTGTTCACTCATGACTGCACTGCCAGACACGACTCTTACGCCATTGTTAAATTTGCAGATGACAACAGTGGTAGGCCTGATCACAGACAACGACTGGACAGCCTGGGGAAGAGGTCAGAGACCTGGTGGTGTGGTGCCAGGACAACAACCTCTCCCTCAATGTGATCAAGACAAAGGAGATGACTGTGGACTACAGGAAAAAGAGGTATGAGCATGCCCCTATTCTCATCAACAGGGCTGCAGTGGAGCAGGTTGAGAGCGTCAAGTTCCTTGGTGTCCACATCACCAACAAACTAACATGGTCCAAGCACACCAAGACAGTCGAGAAGAGGGCACAACAAAACCTATTCCCTCTCAGGAGACTGAAAATATTTGGCATGCGTCCTCAGATCCTCAAAAGGTTCTACAGCTGCACCATCGAGAGCATCCTGACTGGTTGCATCACTGACTGGTATGGCAACTGCGAGGCCTCCGACTGCAAGGCACTAAAGAGGATAGTGCGAGCAGCCCAGGACATCACTAGGGCCAAGTTTCCTGCCATCCAGGATCTCTATACCAGGCGGTGTCAGAGGAGGGCCCTAAAAATTGCCAAAGACTCCAGCCACCCTAGTCATAGACTGTTCTCTCTGCTACCGCATGGCAAGCAGTACAGGAGTGCCAAGTCTAGGTCCAAGAGGCTTCTCAACAGCTTCTACCCCCAAACCATTAGACTCCTGAACATCTAGTCAAATGGCTACCCAGACTATTTGCAGTGCCACCCCACCGCCTCTTTACACCACTGCTACTCTCTGTTGTCATCTATGCATTTAATAATAATAACTCAACCTTCATGTACAGTTGAAGTCGGAAGTTTACATACATCTTAGCCAAATACATTTAAACTCAGTTTTTCACAATTCCTGACATTTAAACCTAGTACAAATTCCCTGTCTTAGGTCAGTTAACTGACTTGCCTAGTTAAGATCATCACTTTTTTAAGAATGTGAAATGTCAGAATAATAGTAGAGAGAATGATTTATTTCAGCTTTCATTTCTTTCATCACATTCCCAGTGTGTCAGAAGTTTACATACACTCTATTAGTATTTGGTAGCATTGCATTTAAATTTTACTTGGGTCAAACGTTTTGGGTAGCCTTCCACAAGCTTCCCACAATAAGTTGGGTGAATTTTGGCCCATTCCTCCTGACAGAGCTGGTGTAACTGAGTCAGGTTTGTAGGCCTCCTTGCTCGCACACACTTTTTCAGTTCTTCCCACAAATTTCCTATAGGATTGAGGTCAGGGCTTTGTAATGGCCACTCCAATACCTTGACTTTTTTGTCCTTAAGCCATTTTTCCACAACTTTGGAAGTATGCTTGGGGTCATTGTCCATTTGGAAGTCCCATTTGCGACCAAGCTTTAACTTCCTGACTGATGTCTTCAAATCAAATCAAATCAAATTCATTTATATAGCCCTTCGTACATCAGCTGATATCTCAAAGTGCTGTACAGAAACCCAGCCTAAAACCCCAAACAGCAAGCAATGCAGGTGTAGAAGCACGGTGGCTAGGAAAAACTCCCTAGAAAGGCCAAAACCTAGGAAGAAACCTAGAGAGGAACCAGGCTATGTGGGGTGACCAGTCCTCTTCTGACTGTGCCGGGTGGAGATTATAACAGAACATGGCCAAGATGTTAAAATGTTCATAAATCACCAGCATGGTCGAATAATAATAAGGCAGAACAGTTGAAACTGGAGCAGCAGCACGGCCAGGTGGACTGGGGACAGCAAGGAGTTATCATGTCAGGTAGTCCTGGGGCATGGTCCTAGGGCTCAGGTCCTCCGAGAGAGAGAAAGAAAGAGAGAATTAGAGAGAGCATGTTGTCTTGAGATGTTGTCTTCAGTATATCCACATAATTTTACCTCCTCATGATGCCATCTATTTTGTGAAGTGCACCAGTCCCTCCTGCAGAAAAGCACTCCCAACAACATGATGCTGCTACCCGCGTGCTTCGCGGTTGGGATGGTGTTTTCGGCTTGCAATCCGCCCCCTTTTTCCTCCAAACATAACGATGGTCATTATGGCCAAACAGTTCCAGGTAATTTATAAGTCTTTGCTAGGTAAAGCCCCGCCTTATCTCAGCTTACTGGTCTCCGTAGCAACACCCACCCATAGCATGCGCTCCAGCAGGTATATTTCACTGGTCATCCCCAAAGCCAACACCTCATTTGGCCGCCTTTCCTTCCAGTTCTCTGCTGCCAATGACCGGAACGAATTTCAAAAATCTCCCTCACTAACTTTAAGCATCAGCTAACAGAGCAGCTTACCAATCACTGTACCTGTACACAGCCCATCTGTAAATAGCACACCCAACTACCTCATCCCCATATTGTTATTTATTTATTTTTGCTCTTTTGCACCCCAGTATCTCTACTTGCACAACATCATCTGCACATCCATCACTCCAGGGTTAATGCTAAATTGTAATTATTTCGCCACTATGGCCTATTTATTGCCTTACCTTCCTAACCTTACTACATTTGTTCACACTGTACATAGATTTTCTATTGTGTTTTTGACTGTACGTTTGTTTATCCCATGTGTAACTCTGTTTTGTTGTTTTTGTCACACTGCTTTGCTTTATCTTGGCCAGGTCGCAGTTGTAAATGAGAACTTGTTCTCAACTGGCCTACCTGGTTAAATAAAGGTGAAATAATAAAAAAATTCAATAGTAGAGGTTTCTTTGCATAAATTTGACCATGAAGGCCTGATTCACGCAGTCTCCTCTGAACAGTTGATGTTGAGATGTGTCTGTTACTTGAGCTCTGTGAAGCATTTATTTATGTTGCAATTTCTGAGGCTTGTAACTCTAATGAACTTATCCTCTGAAGCAGAGGTAACTCTGGGTCTTCCTTTCTTGTGGCATTCCTCATGAGAACCAGTTTCATCATAGCACTTGATGACTTTATGACTGCACTTGAAGAAACTTAACGTTTTTTACATTTTCCGGATTGACTGACCTTCCCTTTGCTTATTTGAGCTGTTCTTGCCATAATATGGACTTGTGTCTTTACCAAATAGTGCAATGTTCTTGTTTGCCACCCCTATCTTGTCTCAACACAACTGATCGGCACAAATGCGTTAAGAAGGAAAGAAATTCCACAAATTAACTTTTAACAAGGGACACCTGTTAATTGAAATGCATTCCAGGCCACTACCTCATGAAGCTGGTTAAGAGAATGTCAAGAGTGTGCAAAGCTGTCATCAAGGCAAAGGGTGGCTACTTTGAAGAATCTCAAATACAAATATATTTTGATTTGTTTAACACTTTTTTGATTACTACGTGATTACATATGTGTTATTTCATAGACGTCATCATGATTCAACCTTGTTTTTTTCAGAGTTCCCAGTTGTCGTGAAAGCAGCATAAATGCCAGACTTTGATTACAAAATTTGCCCACGAAGGACCGCCGTGCAGCCTTCCTGTTCAAGTGAGCACTGCACAACAAGGTGCGTTCAAAAATTTATTCTGTATTCTGCTGCATAAATGATGCAATATGCCAGGGAGATATCTACATAGGCATACAGAGGCCCATTTATCAGCAACCATCACTCCTGTGTTCCAATTGCTCATTGTGTTAGCGAATCCAAGTTTATCATTTTAAAAGGCTAATTGATCATTAGAAAACCATTTTGAAATTATGTTTGCACAGCTGAAAACTGTTGTTCTGATTAAAGAAGCAATAAAACTGGCCTTCTTTAGACTAGCTGAGTATCTGGAGCATCAGCATTTGTGGGTTCGATTACAGGCTCAAAATGGCCAGAAACAAAGAACTTTCTTCTGAATCTCGTCAGTCTATTCTTGTTCTGAGACATGAAGGCTATTCCATGTGAGAAAATGCCAAGAAACTGAAGATCTTGAACAACGCTGTGTACTAATCCCTTCACAGAACAGGGCAAACTGGCCCTAACCAGAATAGAAAGAGGGACTTTCCAGCCTCCAGAGTCACTCGTTAGTACAAGCTGATGTTTGCTGTGCTGAAGAGACTGAGAATCAGGAGCGAATAAATATTGTTAAAACTATTGAAAAACGCAGACCCTGAATTTACCTTTATTGTAATAAATAATGACTTGTGTTGTGTTTAGTAAAAATCACTGTATAAATGTCTAGAAGATTGCTATTGCCTTACCTATGTGTTAAAAAGCCAATCTAACGACGTGTTAGTCTATACTGCAAGTAACCTAGTGTCTAAATGTTCAACTAAATCCACCCAAACTGGCAGCAGTAGCCTGCATGATTTGTGTCCATGTGCATGAGTTTCTTTCTCTGTTTTCTTCCTACCTCGACTGCATCACTGTCCTCTGCTGCAGCAGCTATAATTTCTGAACAGTAGCAAGAAACTGAAGATCTCTTACAACGCTGTGTACTACTCCCTTCACAGAACAGCACAAACTGGCTCTAACCAGAATAGAAAGAGGAGTAGGAGGCCCCGGTGCACAACTGAGAAAGAGGACAAGTACATTAGAGTGTCTAGTTTGAGAAACAGAAGTCCTCAACTGGCAGCTTCATTAAATAGTACCCGCAAAACACTTTTCTCAACGTCAACAGTGAAGAGGTGACTCCGGGATGCTGGCCTTCTAGGCAGAGTTGCAAAGAAAAAGCCATATCTCAGACTGGCCAATAAAAATAAAAGATTAAGATGGGGAAAATAACACAGACACTGGACAGAGGAACTCTACCAAGAAGGCCAGCATTCCTGTGTTTTTCAATAGTTAAAAACATTTTTTTTTACTCCTGAATCTGTCTCTTCAGCCCAGCAAATCAGCTTGTAGTAACGAGTGACTCTGGAGGATGGAAAGTCCCGCCTATTTAATACACTGAAAGGTCTGTCACTTCTTGACAGAAAGATATTCACATTGCTGAAGCACAATGCTGAAAATCTATCCTTATCGATATAAACTAATCCCGGCGTCATTCTATGACAAAGAAGGTTTTATATTGAATCCAATAGAATAAAACAGAGAGGGTGAGCGAGAGGAACTTCCACTTCCTTAATGCAGCCATTGGCTGTATTATTCAGCCAAAATATGAAGGAAGTGGCAGTCTCTCTCTCCTTCGCTCTCTGTTTTCTTCTATTGAATTATATGTAGCCTAATATTTAAACGCTTATCGAAGTGGGCAGGGGGCAACACATGACATGCGCTGATTTGAAACATAAGGTATTACAGTTCCTATGGAAAGTCTACAGCCCTTTTTTTCCCCACATTTTGCTGCCTTATAATGAAATTGAAAAAGGGATTCAATTGGATTTTTTTTCAGACAGATCTACACACCCACCTCCACATTTTGTAAATGAAAGAAAGTTATCGAAAATGATCCAAAATTTTTTTTTTTACTGAAATATCATAATTGGATAAGTCTCCACCCCTCTGAGTTAATAGTTGGTGGAAGCACATTTGGCAGCCACTACAGCTGTGAATAATTTTCATTTAGACAACTCTTATGGAAACATATATCCATTGTTTTTCACAAAATTCCTCAAACAAATTTGGTTGGGGAATATTGATGGACAGCAATATTTAAACCTTGTCTCTGATTTTTTTAAGCACATTTAAGAAAGGGTTGAGACTAGACCACTCAGCAAAGCCATTCTGGTGTGTCTTTTGCATTAACATTTGTGTAATCTAAAACCCTATCCCATGGTAAGGTTTTCAGAATACTGAGATAGGTTTTCCTCTAACTGTTTACCTGGGCTTTGCTCCTTTCATATTTATTTTGATCCTAACAAACTCCCCAGTCTCTGCAAGTGACAAGCATACCCATAACATGGTGCTGCCACTGTATACTGTATAATGTTAATACCTAGCTTACTAACATGTACAAATGTAGGAGGAATGGTTAAGAATGGTGAGAAAACAGTTTGTAAATGCCTTTAAATGGTTTAATATGAACCCTTAAAATAAAGTGTTACCCCAGGATGTTGGTGAGTCCAGCAAAGGCATTGTGGTCCCCTGGTCTTCTAGTCCCAGCGATGCTAGTCAGTACTTTTTCCTCTTTATCTAATAAACATGTTTATTCATTCACAACTAGAATGTTGCTGGGTCCAGACAGGCAGTGTGGTCCCCTGGTCTTCTAGTACCAGTGCTGTTGGAAATTATGCTAGGCTTAGCAGAGACAGTTCAGAGGTGAGTGCGGTGGAGGTAGGAAGAAACCAGAGAGACACTGCACAACCGGGAGGCAACAGAGGCACAGTTATAGTGGTTAGTTGTGTCTCCAGTGGTGCTTTTACATGTTGTATTGTCTGGTTAAAAAGAGCTGGTTAAAAAAGGAGGAGGACAATGTTACACCGGTCTCTGGTACAGTAAAAGTTGAGAAATGCTGTACTATAGTGTACTGCAGCCATACTCAATTGGCGGACAGCGGTCCAGATCTGGACCCAGAACGGCATCAATATAGACCGTGGGTCCCGAAAAAAAATGTATGTATATATATTTAGGTATACATTGTAGTTTGTGGTCAGTTTTCCTCATGTTATGTCATTCATTCACTGACTGACCCTAGAGAGCTGTTTTTAACCTGTCAGAAATGTCCAGTTGATCAACTGCTGGCCATGTAAGCTAGATAGGTAAGTTAGCAAACCAGCTATCTATATATTGCAGTTTTCATGGCCAGCAGTGCATATAGCTAAGATCCGGTTGGGTGCGACCGCAGCATGTGAGACATCCTGTGGGTTTACTGTCTGCAGGAAGTCAGCTGGGTGGAAACTTAGAGGAAGGAGCATATTATAGTTTGAACTGTGACAAAACACAGTTATACGGTTGAACCTCTGGCCATCTTGATTTGCACAGACAAACCAATTGCCTTGCACACCATGTTCCACCCCTGTTTCCAAACATCTGCTAACTGCCACGTAGACCAAAGAGGTTGTACCTTTTCTATAAAAGCTGAGACCCAACTATATTCGTTGGGCTTTCAACAATGCACTGTTGAGTGGCTGGTTGATTTCTCCATTTTTGCTAATCTTATAATAAAGTTATTGTTTGAAAGAATCTGCAGTCTCTCTTCCTATAGAATTGCTACCACACATGACAAAATGTGTAGAACATTAGCCTTAAAACTGAACTTCTTTCTCTCCGCAAGGAATATCCATCCAGACCTTTTCCGTCTAAGAAATATGTGACCGGACCTTCTCAAATAGTAGTTTATATTAGTACTCCTGTGTGTGTAACACAGGAGGTTGGTGGTACCTTAGTTGGGGAAGACGGGCTAATGGTAATGGCTGGAGCAGAATAAGTGGAATGATATCAGTTTGTTGCCAATTCCATTTGCTCCATTTCTCCCATTATTATGAGCCATCCTCCCCAACTCAGGTACCACTGGTGTGTGGAGCGCTGTAAGGGAGCGCGATGATGTGGGCAGGTGTGGCTAAGATGCCAGTGTTGAATTTTTGTCCCAGTCCACCCCTGACTGTTCCAGTGCATTTCCCATTGTGAGTCATCAGGCGGAATTCATGAAAATGGGATGTCATATGTGTAACAATGGACGGAGAAGCCCCCCCCCTTTCCCTTCAGAACAGCCTCCATTTGTCTACAAGGTGTCAAAAGCATTCCACAGGGATGCTGGCCCATGTTGACTCCAATGCTTCCTACAGTTGGCTGGATATCCTTTGGGTGGTAGACCATTATTGATACAGGGGAGAATCTGAAAAGCCCAGCAGTGTTGCAGTTCTTGACACAAACTGGTGCGCCTGGCACCTACCACCATACCCTGCACTTAATTCACACACATACACAATCCATGTCTTAATTGTCTCAATGCTTAAAAATCATACTTTAAGCTTGCTCCCCTTCATCTACACTGATTGAAGGGGATTTAACAAGTGATTTAGCAAGTGACATCATTAAGGGATCATAGCTTTCACATGGATTCACTTGGTCAGTCATGGAAAGAGCAGGTGTCTTGAATGTTTTGTATACTCAGTGTAGATAGATGCTGTGTGATTCCCAGTTGCTTGGCTGATATGGCTCTCAAATACGTCCTTGCATGAACACACTGACCGCACCCCCCACATCATTCTCTAACCAGCAAATACCAACCCCAACAGTGTACGTACAGTGCATTCAGAAAGTATTCAGACCCCTTCACTCTTTCCATATTTTGTTACGTTACAGCCTTATTCTAAAATAAATTAAATAATTTCCCCCCCTAATCAATCTACAAACAATACCCCATAAAGACAAAACAAAAACAGTTTTTTATTTTTATTTTGCAAAAATTGAATTCTCTCATTTACAGTATTCAGACCCTTTACTCAATACTTTGTAGAAGAACCTTTAGCAGTGATTAAAGACTCAAGTCTTCTTGGGTATGACGCTACAAGCTTGGCACACCTGTTTTGGGGGAGTTTCTCCCATTCTTCTCTGCACATCCTCTCAAGCTCTGCCAGGTTGGATGGGTAGCGTATCTGCACAGCTATTTTCAAGTCTCTCCAGAGATGTTAGATCGGGTCCATGTCTGGGTTCTGGCTGGGCCACTCAAGGACATTCAGAGACTTGTCCCAAAGCAACCCCTGCGTTGTCTTGGCTGTGTCCTTAGGGTTGTTGCTCTGTTGGAAGGTGAACCTCCGCCCCAGTCTGAGGTCCTGAGTGCTCTGGAGCAGGTTTTCATCAAGGATCTCTCTGTACATTGCGCTGTTCATCTTTCCCTTGATCCTGACTAGTCTCCCTGTCCCTGCCATTGAAAAACATCACCACAGCATGATGCTGCCACCATCATGCTTCACCGTAGGGATGGTGCCAGGTTTCCTCTAGACGTGATGCTTGGCATTCAGGCCAAAGAGTTCAATCTTGGTTTCATCAGACCAGGGAATCTTGTTTCTCATGGTCTCAGAGTCTTTGGGTGCCTTTTGGCAAACTCCAAGTGGGCTGTCATGTGCCTGTTACTGAGGGGTGGCTTCTGTCTGGCGACTCTACCATAAAGGCCTGATTGGTGGAGTGCTACAGAGATTGTTTTCTTTCTGGAGGAACTCTGGAGCTCTGTTGCTCAGTTTGGCCAGCAGCCAGCTCTAAGAAGAGTCTTGGTGGTTCCAAACTTATTAAATTTAAGAATGATGGAGGCCACAGTGTTCTTGGGGACCTTCAATGCTGCAAACACCCTTCACCAGATCTGTGCATCGACACAAACCTATCTCAGTGCTAAACTGACAATTCCTTCGACCTCATGGCTTGATATGTGCTCTGACATGCACTGTCAACTGTGGAACCTTATATAGACAGGTGTGTGCCTTTCCATGTAATGTCCAATCAATTGAATTTACCACAGGTGGAATCCAAGTTGTAGAAACATCTCAAGAATGATCAATGGAAACAGGATGCACCTGAGCTCAATCTGAGTCTCATAGCGAAGGGTCTGAATACTTATGTAAATGAGGTATTTCTGTTTTTTTTTATTTTTATAAATTGGCAAAAATTTATAAAAACCTGTTTTCACGTAGTCATTATGGGGTATTGTGTTAGATTCATGAAGATTTATCCATTTTAGAATAAGGCTATAACGTTTGAAAATGTGGACTGAGGCTTATGCCGACCAAACAGCCTTGCTGGCCTCCCAGGAGCACCCCTATCTCTCACACCATCTGCAAGGCTGTTGTTCCTCCTGCACCAGGGAAACGGGAGCAAGGAGTGGTCCAATCGACAGGTGAAGGGCAGCGATTTGGGCTCTAGGCCAGAACATCTCCACCTCTTCTGTTCCTCCATCTTGGTGCTGAGCGACTGTGTCTCAATCACTCTAACAGTCACAGGGCAATGATTTGATGTCTTTTCATGTTTGAGGGAGAGTTTGCTATTGGCATTCAAGGATTTGAATGACAGTTTATGGGAAGAGTTGAGGACCACCCTTCATGAGCGTAGGAATAGAAAAAGGTAAGAGTCTACTATGAAGCTGAGGACATTTTAGTGACCTTGCAAATGACAGTTGGTTACACTTGATGCTCAACATTAGTTAGCTACAAGACACAATTTAATTCCATGAAATAAATCCCTGCCATATTGACAACTTTCATAAGGCACAAGTACAAATAATAGTTTTGAGGTGCATTTAACTGTACTACCACACATTACTGACCACATTACTATACAAAGCTTGTTTACTCTTTCTTTAAGGTAACTATTTTTGCATTCAATTGCATCACGCAGTTGTATAGAGCCAATATCATAGCCTATCATACGTCAACCAGTGGCACAACTCATGTAATAAGAAACTCCATGTCAGGTGTGTCCCAATACTCCCTATTGGTGTAGATTGTGAAAAAGTCCCTTTGATTTTCCTCACCTTGCTCCCTTCCTCCAGTACGCTCCAGTCCCCTGAGACTCTATATTACGCCATATTACACGGCTTACCCTATCTTCTGAGGAATAAAAGCAATAAAAGCTTTATTTACTCTAACCCGAACCAGACAAAAACTGCTTTATATATATATATATATATATGTACCCTCAACAGAAAGACTCCAAAAGTTCCAGTCATTCGCATGGCACTATCTTCCTTTATTCTCTTTTTTTATTAAATGTCTCTACTCTACAGAGGGAGCTGCAAACACAGAATAATCCACATTGAGATCAAATTGATTAAATAGTCTGACATACTGTAGAAGAAAGAAATATAAGCTTCATTGCTTCTTTGGGCTGCCGTGTCTGGAAGGAAAAGGACCCACATTTCACCCGTCAGTATAGTCATTGCTCTTGTAGCCTAGTCTCAGCAGAACACTCATGTTACAGGTTTGAAACAAGTCTAGTCACGTTTTACAGCAGCATTACTTAACAATGTAGCTATAAATGACATGCTGCTTACCAACAGCAACTTGGTAGCTCCCTTGGTAACAGTCATTGTATTCAATCAAATAAACATTTCAGTTCATGTTGGTTTCTCATTTTGGACCACCACAGAGTTTTCCCGTTTCAAGGAAAACCCAGCAGTTCCTTTCTAAGAAAAGACTGTCACAAATTATTTTAGTGCGCAGGTGACTGTTTGCGAACAATAAACATGTTATTCACAAGATTGCATTGCAATACATAGCCCTGATCCAACACAATAACACATGACGCGTCAAAATAATTTCCCCCAGCAATTTACAGTAGGACCAACTAAACCACAAATGTCAAATTGGGGTGATGCGAAATTACCTTGTTTGTTTGGGCAGAGATGTCTTTCTTGCAGAGAAAGAACTAAAAATGAAATGAGCGTCAAATCGCATGACAGCGGCCTACCTCAGTGTGGTCTCAGGGTGTGATGGATGGAGAGACTCATGTCGTGGCTCTTTTTGCATGCTCTCCATGGTGCTGGCACAGGGAGTCGTCAACATGATGAAGGTAATCTGGAATTGAAGTGTGCAATTCACTTTGTGAACAATAATGAAGACAATACAAATGTCGCTTTACCAAATGTTCTAAAACCTTGATGAACGAAACCTAAGCTTTTTGGGTGTGACTATCAGGTGGGCCTATAGGCACCCTCTGTTGACTGGGGGCAATAAGTAGACCAGAGAGGCCCACCCCGACAACATTAGGGAGTCTCTCCCTTTTTCATCTTGTCTCTTCACTGCAACTCCCTAACAGGCTCAGGAGAGTCACGCGTCCTCTGAAATATGACCCACCAAACCACACTCGATCCACACTTAACACCAATGTGTCGGAGGAAACGCCGTTCAACTGATGACGGAGTCACCTGTTGGCGCCCAGGCCACCATAAGGAGTTGCCGGAGTACAATGAGCAAAGGAAATCCACCCCAGCCAACCCCTCCATTAACCTGGACAATTGTGTGCCGCCCTATGGGACTTCCAGTCACGGTCAGTTGTGACACAGCCTGGGATCAAACCTGGGTCTGTAGTGACACCTCAAGTTCTGCAATGCAGTGCCTTAGACCACTGCGCCACTCGGGAGGCACGGTCTCTCTGTTTTTCTGTCATCTCTGGCTTTCTAATTATTATTTCCAACACTGTCAATACTGAGCATTTGGTTTTGACACAGGTATCCATTAGCCTCATAATTACCAGACTGATATCCAAGCTGACATGGACATTCCTGTAAGCTCGTGAGATCAGGCGGCTTGCGAGGCCAGGTATTTTTGGGAGCCTCTCCCGTGGCCACCTTGTACAATATCATGACCCACTAGGCTTATCTTTGTTCCCTTTCAAAGGTTTTTGTCCTTCAACTATTTGGGTGAATGTCACTCTGCCCCTCCTCCAGGGCAAAGACTCCTCCAGGCCAATTTACTAGAGTCTTTGCCCTTCATGTAAATAACCTCTGGCGATGTGGTAGAATAGGGCGGTTTTAGCTGGAGCCTTCCTACAAGGGGCGACCGTCTCCCGAGGGGTCTAATCTCTCCGTGTGTGTGATTTATAGGGTTTACAGGGTGTTAAGTGAGCTTTGGAGTAAAAGATGAGTGGGATCCTTTTCCCATGGCAGACACACTGCAAATACTCTCATTGTTCTGGCCCTGTTTACAAAGATGATTGTTATAATGGATTAGCAGGTCCTGTGTGGCTCAGTTGGTGCTTGCAATGCCAGGGTTGTGGTTTTCGAATCCCACGGGGGACCAGTACAACGAAAAATGTATCCCAACTCACGATTGTCAGTCTCTCTGGATGAAAGCATCTAAACTGTTAAATGTCCAGGAGTTTCACACCCTGGGCTAAATGGACTTCTTTCTGCATTGCATTGTAAATGCATTGCAAATAGAATCAGGATAGGTCCTCCGGTAGGTGGCATTCAGAGCTTAAGTAGCCAAATTGATTAGTCGCAATACCCAGTTCTACAAATGGTGAATGCACATCCTACCAGATGGATGGGCATTCATAAAATGTCATTGCTGGCTGACATGGTACGTTACACCGCCAATGTCATTTTTGAACAGCTTTTCGGGGTCCTTATTTTTTGGGTGTTTTACAAATGGTAGGCCTACCACATAGAAGGGCCTTCCTAAATTGACATTTCAGGTGACACTGTAGGCTATACGTCAGTACGCACGGATAGACGCTGACGCCTTCTGGACAGATTTCTTTGGTGCAGACATCTACGTTTAGTTCAGATTGTGCCCGGTCTGGACCAGCCTTGATTTGGTCCAAACATTGATGTCTAAAAATGTATTTTCAACTATCATAAAGAACCAAAAATTAACCTGATTTTCAACCCCTGAAAAATACGTATTTTCAATGTCTGGAAAATACGTATATACACCTTTCATTCAGACCCTAAATTAAACCTAGCTTTAAAAGCCTGGAAAAATAAGTATTTTAAATGTCTTTTCAAATGTTTCTTAGTGGGACTATTCTAGTGGAGGCAGGAGTATTTTTGTCTTGCCTAGGGCAGCAGAATGGCCAGAAGATATTGTATTCTTTTCCTGGGTTTCGTTCCCCTCCATGTTTTCTGGCTCCAAGTCTTGTATTTCTCTCTTACCTTTGGACCACACTTTATTCTGGGTGAAAAGGAGAGCGAACAACATGGAAGATAGCACTGAGGCTATCAGTCTCTGTCAGGCTACATTAGGTACATTTCCACAAAACACACACACTGACCCCTGTGTCAGAAACCATTTCACGTGTCTCTGTCCACCAGGTCTATACTGACATAGGAGTCTCTAGAGACGAACCTGTATGCAAACATAAGCAGTAAACAATGAAAGAATGAGTTAGAGACCTCTCGCCTCTATCAGAGCTCTCCGGGAGTCCACATGGGAACTCACAGCCCTCAGAGCAAGAAGTACCCATATTATCATCACAAAATGAAGGAGGTTTAGAAGGATGGGAGTTTTACTATTAATTGAGTCAGGAAATTCCATAGGCGTCAAGAAAAGAAATGCGTTCCATCATCTCATTACCATCAGGCTATACAGCAGCTTTCTGCAGCTGTTTCTCTGGCCCCATCCTTTTGTTCTTCCAGCCACAGAACCTCCACTTCCGCCCACCTCAGCCCACCAGCTAGACAAGCAGCGAGCTGTTGATGTTGCATGTTTTTTTTTACCTGGACAGCTCACTCTACCTCCTACCTAACTCAGCCAGATGTACAAATCAAATTTTAGTTTTCACATTCACCGAATGCAACATGCACCGAATACCGTGATATGCTTACAAGCCATTAGCCAGCAATGCAGTTCAAGAAACAGAGTTAATAAAATATTTACTAAATAAACTCATGTAAAACTAATCAAATAAATGAATAGGTAACACAATAAAAGTACATAACAATAACAAGGCTATATGCAGGGGTTACCAGTACCGAGTCAATGTGTGGGAGTACAGGTTAACAAGGTCATTTGTAAAGTGGCTATGCATAGATAATTAACACCGAGTATCTGTGTAAAAACAATGTAAATTGTCTGGGTGGCCATTTGATTATTTCACTTGTTCAGCAGTCTTATGGCCTGGGGGTAGAAGCTGTTAAGGAGCTTTTTGGTCCTAGACTTGGCACTCGGGTGCTGCTTTCCATGCGGTAGCAGAGAGAGAGAGAACAGTCTATGACTTGGGTGACTGGAGTCTTTGACAATTTTTTGGGGCCTTCCTCTGACACCGCCTGGTATAGAGGTTCTGGATGGCAGGAAGCTTGGCCCCTGGGCCGTACGCACTACCCTCTGTAGTGCCTTTTGGTCAGATGCCGAGCAGTTGCCATACCAGGCGGTAATTAAAACGGTCAGGGTGCTCTCGATGGTGCAGCTGTAGAACTTTTTTAGGATCTGGGGACCCATGCCAAATCTTTTCAGTCTCCTGAGGGGGAAAAACTGTTGTCGTGCCCTCTTCACAACTGTCTAGGTGTGTTTGGACCATGATAGTTTATTGGTTATGTGGACACCAAGGAACTTGAAACTCTCAACCAGCTCCACTTCAGTCTCGTCAATGTTAATGGGGGCCTGTTGGGCCCTCTTTTTCCTGTAGTCCACGATCAGCTCCTTTGTCTTGCTCACCTTGAGGGAGAGGTTTTTATCATGGCACCACACTGCCAGGTCTCTGACCTCCTCCCTATAGGCTGTCTCATCATTGTCGGTGATCAGGCCTACTACTGTTGTTTCGTCAGAAAACTTAATGATGGTGTTGGAATCGTGCTTGGCCACGCAGTCGTGGGTGAACACGGAGTACAGGAGGAGACTAAGCACGCATCCCTGAGGGGGCCCAGTATTGAGGATCAGCTTGGCAGATCTGTTGTTGCCTACCCTTACCACCTGGGGGCGGACCGTGAGGAAGTCCAGAATCCAGTTGCAGAGGGAGGTGTTTAGTAGCAGGGTCCTTAGCTTAGTGATGAGCTTTGTGGGCACTATGGTGTTGAACACTAAGCTGTGGTCAATGTGAATCTGTTGGGGCGGTATGTGAATTGGAGTGGGTCTAGGGTTTCTGGCATGATGGTGCTGATGTAAGTCATGACCAGCCTTTCAAAGCACTTCATGGCTACTGACATGAGTGCTACGGGGCGGTAATTATCAAGGCAAGTTACCTTCACTATCATGGGCACAGGGACTATGGTGGTCTGTTTGAAACATGTAGGTATTGCAGACTCATCCAGAGACATGCTGAACATGTCAGTGAAGACAATTGCCAGTTGGTCCACGAATGCTTTCAGTACACATCTTGGTAATCCGTCTGGCCCCGCGTCTTTGTGAATGTTGACTTGTTTAAAGATCTTGCTCACACCAGCTACGGAGAGCGTGATCACACAGTTGTATGGAACAGCTGGTGCTCTCATTGTATGCTTTAGTGTTGCTTGCCTCAAAGCGAGCATTAAAGGCATTTAGCTCATATGGTAGGCTCGTGTCACTGGGTTTCCCTTTGTAGTTTGTAATAGTTTTCAAGCACTGCCACATCCGACGAGCGTCAGAGCCGGTGTAGTAGAATTCAATCTTAGTCCTGTATTGACACTTTGCCTGTTTGATAGTTCGTCTGAGGACATAGCGGGATTTCTTATAAGCGTCCGGATTAGTGTCCTGCTCCTTGAAAGTGGATGCTCTAGCCTTTAGCTCGGTGCAGATGTTGCCTGTAATCCATGGTTTCTGGTTGGGAAATGTACATACGGTCACTCTGGAGACGGCGTCATCGGTGCACTTATTGACGAAGCCGGTGACTGAGGTGGTGTACTCCTCAATGCCATTGGATGAATATTAAACAGTCCTGTAGCGTAGCATCCGCATCATCTGACCACGTCTGTATTGAGCAAATCACTGGTACTTCCTGCTTTAGTTTTTGCTAGTAAGCAGGAATCGGGAGGATAGAATTATGGCCAAATTTGCCAAATGGAGGGCGAGGGACAGTTTTTATCACCAAGCCATCTCTTAAACAGTTGCCAGCCCAGGCTTCAAAGACTCCTTTCAGTTCAGTCAGAAGTAAAAGAGAGAGTTCTAAAAACCCTTCTCTATTGCATAAGACAACCATTCGGAGCATAAACATAGTTTTGTCATTTTACTTCCATCTGGCCCACGCCGTACATCTACTTATCTCCCTGTCAGACATTTTGTGGCGCTCTGCTGCCATCTCCATCTCTGTACCTAATTCCCCTGAGTGTGTATCTATCCTATTGTCATCCAGGCCCCATCTTTTATTATTTATTGTCTTACTCTCTCTCTCATTCTCTTGCCATCTCCTCTGTCCTCCTGTCTCCTCTTCAACCCATTTTCATTTCGCTTTTCTTTCTTTCCCTCTCTCCCTCTCTCCCCCCCTCCCTCCACTCATCCATACATCCCTCTCTCTCTTCCTCCCTCCTGTCCTCAATCTGCAGTGCCTTTATGTGTTGAAGCTGTCCTCCACCCTCCGCTCTCCTTCTTTCCTCCCCCATACACTTATTTACTAATGATCTACAGTAAATGCTTACTCCGGTATTTTCCCCAGTACCAATGCCACCTCCCTCTCATCCCGGCTCACCCTGCCTGACCACCCAAGGTTAGATGAGCTCCTTTAATTGGCGGTATCAATTAAATGTTCACACCAGGGACTCAGAGGGGACAGGCAGGGCTAGTTTCCTCTGTCTCCAGGACCCCTCCTCTCTTCGGCCAGAAAGCCAGCCGGAATTCTCACTCTCCATTCCTGATGCCACTTTAAATAGGTCCCTGCGGCGGGCAGGCATCCGCGGCTTTGGAGATGGGGAGTTAATGCGTTTTTAATGAGAACGGCCACCAATGTGACACAGTAAAGTGCTGGATACAGTCACTGCACCAGATCCCTTGGTTCATGGTATTTATCAGCTTATACCACCCCTCTCTCCTTGGTGGTGGGAGGGTGACCGCCATCCGGCGTTGTTGTTTTTCCTGCTAATGTGGCTGGTACCTCTTCAGAATCCCTCCACAGCGCTGCTCAGACACTACATGATGAGAGAGAGTAATAATAATGAGGTGACACAAATGAATATTCTTCCATATATCGCCGCATCCATATATTGTGGCGGAGTGAAATCCTGACTTGCCTCCAGTGGGGGCATACGTTAGAATATTCACACCTCATCCAAAATTAATGCCTATTAGGTACATATTTTAATATCTGTTAGACCAAAATGGCTTAAGTGGAGAATAGCAAAGGAGACAGATTACTGACAAAGAAACCGCCAATTTCATTATTAAAGCACTCATTATTAAGTCACTGGATAATAATGGAGAGTATAAAACATGAAAGAGCTTCTGAACTTTGAACTGGAGTGCTTAGTCCGATTTCTGCTCCTGCAGTCTGCTCAGTGCAGACATCCATGGCTGTCTGTTGGCTCTAAAACACGTACGAAATTGTGTTCGATTCAATGAAATGGTGTCATAAAATCACCTTGTATCTTTACTTGTTTAAAACTTTCCACACTGCTGTCCTCCGTCAGAATTGGATCTACTTCCTTTCCCACTCTAATTCATGGGAACCAGTGTGCATAATTTCCACACTCTCTTCAACGTTAGTCCTTTATATCTTAACAGCCGTGGCTGATTTTTCTCTTAAATAATAACATTTCTGCCATGGTTACCAACTGGAACAATTGTCCGACATTTAGCTATCTATATTTAATGTTGAGATAATAACCACAGAACATTATATATAGCTGAGAATCTCTTGATAAAACGGTAGCTTAGTCTGAACTTCATATTGCCCCCTCTTAAATGTATTGGGTTGTTTTGAGGTCAGTTGTATGTGTAAATATTAGTTATAATAAAGTTTTCCAGACTGGTATAAATGTTTTATGAGTCTCAGAAGGGCCTATGGAAGAGTAGGGAGTCTTCAAAAAGCAGCGCACAGAACTGGGTTGTTTATCAGTTACAGGGCTGGGAAAGCATGTTCATTACAATTAGTAGTGAACTGCCTCTGATATCCATATTAATGTATTTGCAGAGTGTGTGTGCATGTGTGTGTGTCCTTGCGAATCTAACTGTGTGTGTGTGCGTTAGCGTGTGTGCGCGTGTGTGTCCTTCCGAGTCTAGCTGTGTGTGAGGTCGGCATTAAAGGAATCCTAACTCTTGTTGAGCCTTGCTGGTGAAGATGTTCTCACACTCATTATTGGTGTGGTTAGAGCACAGGAGTGAAGAGAACAAACATGGCATTTTCCCTTCATCAAAAGTTTTTAAAAAATCTTTATCAGCAGCGTACCCCCATCAGCTGAGAGGAGATGAGTACTGTGCACTCAGTCGGGCATTATAGCTTTAATAGGGGTGTGTGCGAAGGGGGAAACAGGACATAAAGAGCTGTAAGACATGGTTTTGATTGTAGACACAGGAGAATGAGTAAGTATACGGAGGGTATGGGGAAACAGAGGACGAACAACAGAGGGGTTAATGATCTTGGAGCGGGGGGGGAAAGGTCTCGGCGAGTAAGGAGAGAAGAAAATAATCTATAAGACCCACCAGAGTACTCACTCCAACAAATGAGCTAGGTCTCTTGAAGGGACAGGTAGACACATCATGACCTCAATACAGACAACTCTGGGTGTCAAGTCTGCATACGCGTTCGGCTGGAGACAGCCTAGCCCTGCCGAGCTGTATCATCGGAGTTCATCAGATGCAAGGTGGGATCCTTGAGTGAGCGATTGGGACCACAATCAGACCTCTTCTCCCTCCTATGTTCCCGTAGCCGACCATCTATCTGGATGGTTAAAGCGATGAGTGTGTCCAATGCTTGGTCTTGACGTTTGGCCACGGCCTGGAACCCTTCCATCAGACAATGAAGCAACTCTTCGTGCCTTACAATGATGGCTTCTTGGGAGGCGAGGGCATTGCAGATCTGGACCGGGTCTGCTGGGTCAGGCATGGCCAGTTCGTACTATCACGTTTTAAGGTAAGACGCCGATGCAGACTGTGTCTAAGTAACAGAGTTTATTACAGCAGGGGCAGGCAAACGACAGGTCAAGGCAGGCAGGGGTCAATATTCCAGAGACTGTGTAAAGGAATAGGACAGCAGGCGGGCTCAGGGTAAGGTCAGGCATATGTCGGTAATCCAGAGTAGTGGGGCAAAGGTACAGGACGACAGGCAGGCCCAGGGCAGGCAGAACGGTCAGAACCGGAAAAATAGAAAACAAGAGCAAGAAACAGTCGGGAGCAGGGAAACAAAACGCAGGTAGGTTCTACGAACAAAATGAACTGGCAACAGACAAACAGAGAACACAGGTATAAATACACAGGTAATAGTGGGGAAGATGGGTGACACGTGGAGGGAGGTGGAGACAAGCACAAAGACAGTTGAAACAGATCAGGGTGTGACAGTCTCAAGTTTTGAGAGAGCGTGCAATCGGCATACTGACCGCAGGAATGTCCACCAAAGCTGTCGCCAGAAAATTAAATGTTACTTTCTCTACCAAACGCCGCCTGCAACCTCCAGAGTATGGCAGTCTGTCCACCCGGCCTCACAACCGCAAACCACATTTCACCACGCCAGCCCAGGACTTCCACATCCGGCTTCTTCGCCTGCGGGATCTTGTAAGAATAGAAACCTGAACAGCTAATGAAACTGTGGGTTTGCACAACCGAAGAATTTCTGCACAAATCGTCAGAAACCGTCTCAGGGAAGCTCATCTGCGTGCTTGTCGTCCTCAACAGGATCAAATCAAATTGTATTTATCACATGTGCCGAAATGTGAAATGCTGACTTACAAGCCCATAAAATGATTTACTAAATAAACTAATCAAATGAAATCAAAAAGTAATACAAGAAAATTACATAACAATAATGAGGCTATATACAGGGGGTACCGATACCGGCGTGTGGGGGAACAGGTTAGTCGAGGTAATTTGTACAGTGACTATGCATAGATAAACAGCGAGTAGCAGCAGTGTAAAAATGGGGGGGGGCAAGCGGTATCACTTGCCGTGAGGTATAGAGAACTTGTGTTGACTGGAGTCTTTGACAGTTTTTTGGGCCTTCTTCTGACACTGCCTAGTATATAGGTCCTGGATGTCAGGGAAGCTTGGCTCCAGTGATGTACTGGGCCGTACATAGTTTGATAGATTTTTGGTTATGTGGACACCAAGGAACTAGAAACTCTTGACCCGCCTCATCAATGTTCATGAGGGCCTGTTAGGCCCTCTTTTTTTCTATAGTCCACGATCAGCTCCTTTTATCCCATCAGGAGACTGAAAAGATTTGGCATGGATCCCCAGATCCTCAAAAAGTTCTAGAGCTGCACCATCGAGAGCATCCTGACCAGTTGCATCACCGCCTGGTATGGCAAATGCTCAACATCTCCTTCCATCCAGTGCCTCTTTTAGTCAGAAAGAAAGGAAATAAGAGCAAGAAAAACACAATCCGGGATTCTGGCCTTCTAGACAGAGTTGCAGAGAAAAAGCCATATCTCAGACTGGCCAATAAAAATAAAAGATTAAGATGGGCAAAAGAACACAGACACTGGACAGAGAAACTCTGCCTCGAAGGCCAGCATCCCAGAGTCGCCTCTTCACTGTTGACATTGAGAATGGTGTTTTGTGGGTAGTATTTAATGAAGCTGCCAGTTGAGGACATGTGAGGCATCTGTTTCTCAAACGAGACACTCTAATGTACTTGTCCTCTTGCTCAGTTGTGCAATGGGGCCTCCCACTCCTCTTTCTATTCTGGTTAGCGCCAGTTTGCGCTGTTCTGTGAAGGAAGTAGTACACAGCGTTGTACGAGATCTTCAGTTTCTTGGCAATTTCTCGCATGGAATAGCCTTCATTTCTCAGAATAAGAATAGACTGATGAGTTTCAGAATAAAGTCTATGTTTCTGGCCATTTTGAGCCTGTAATCGAACCCACAAATGCTGATGCTCCAGATACTCAACTAGTCTGAAGAAGGCCAGTTTTTATTGCTTCTTTAATCAGGACAACAGTTTTCAGCTGGGCTAACATAATTGCAAAAGGGTTTTCTAATGATCAATCAGCCTTTTAAAATGATAAACTTGGATTAGCTAACACAACGCCCCATTGGAACACAGGAGTGATGGTTGCTGATAATGGGCCTCCGTTTCCAGCTACAATAGTCATTTACAACATTAACAATGTCTACACTGTATTTCTGATAACTTTTATGTTATTTTAATGGACAAAAAATGTGCTTTTCTTTCTAAAACAAGGACATTTCTAAGTGACCCCAAACTTTTGAACGGTAGTGTATGTGATATAAAGAGAGAGGTATATTTTCTGTGTGATTTAAATATTGACTTGCTCTCATCAAGCTGCCCACTCAAGAAAAAAATGAAAACTGTAACCAGTGCCTGCAACCTGGTTCAGGTTGTCAGTCAACTTACCAGTGTAGTTACAAACAGCACAGGAATTAAATCATCAACATGTATTGATCACACCTTTACAAATGCTTCAGAAATTTGCTTTAAAGCAGTATCCAAATCCATAGGATGTAGTGATCACATTGTAATAGCCATATCTAAGAAAACCAAATTCCAAATGCTGGGCCTAATATAGTGTGTAAGAGGTCATAGTGACTCATATGTTGACTATGTAAAGAATATTTGCTGGTCCGTGGTGTGTAATGAGGAGCAACCAGATGCTGCACTTGACACATTTATGAAATTGCTTATTCCAGTTACTAATAAGTATGCACCCATTAAAAAACTGTAAAAACGGATAAATCAGATTGGTTTGATGAGGAATTTAATAAGGGTATGGTTGAAAGGGATGAGGCAAAAGGTATGGAAAATAAGTCTGGTAGCCCAAATGATTGGCAAACTTACTGCAAATTAAGAAATCATGTGACTAAACTAAACTATAAACTATACTGTGAAACAAAGATAAATTATATAAAGAACGATAGTAAAAATGTTTGGAAAAAAAGCCAACTCGGCTCCATCATTCATTGAATCAGATGGCTCATTCATCACAAAGCCCACTGATATTGCCAACTACTTTAATTACTTTTCATTGGCAAGTTAAGCAAACTTAGGGATGACATGCCAGTAACAAACGCTGACACTACACATCCAAGTATATTGGACCAAATTATGAAAGACAAGAATTGAACTTTTGAATTCTGTCACGTCCTGACCATAGAAAGCTTTTGTTTTCTATGGTAGAGTAGGTCAGGGCGTGATTGGGGGGTTGTTCTAGTTTATATTTTCTATGTGGGGTTCTAGGTTTGATTTTCTATGTTGTTGATTTGTATGATTCCCAATTAGAGGTAGCTGGCTATCGTTGTCTCTAAGTGGGGATCATACTTATTAAGTAGCATTTTTCCCACCTGTGGGTTATGGAATATTATTTAAGTTTAGTTGCATTGTTAGTCACGTTTTGTTTATTCTTTATTGATTTTTTTTCTAAGTTTCACTGTCTAATAAATATGTGGAACTCTACGTACGCTGCGCCTTGGCCGTTTATACAAACGATCGTGACAAATTCCGTAAAGTCAGTGTGGAAGAGGTGAAAAAATGATTGTTGTCTATCAACAATGACAAGCCACCAGGGTCTGACAATCTGGATGGAAAATTACTGAGGATAATAGCAGACGATATTACCACATCTTCAATTTAAGCCTACTAGAAAGTGTGTGCCCTCAGGCCTGGAGGGAAGCTAATGTCATTCCGCTACCCAAGAATAGCAAAGTCCCCTTTATTTGCTCAAATAGCCGACCAATCAGCCTGTTACGAACCCTTAGTAAACTTCAAAAAAATAGTGTACAACCAGATACAATGCTATTTAACAGTAAACAAATTGACAACAGACTTTCAGCACGCTATAGGGAAGGACACTCAAATGACTTGATTGATTGCTTATAGGGAAGGACACACAAATAACTGATGATTGGCTGAGAGAAATTAATGATAAAATTATTGTGGGGGCTATCTTGTTAGACTTTAGTGCAGCTTTTGACATTATCGATCATAGTCTGCTGCTGGAAAAACATTTGTGTTTACACCCCCTGCTACAATGTGGATAAAGAGTTACTTGTCTAACAGATCACAGAGTGTGTTCTTTTAGTGGAAGCCTCTCAAACATAATCCAGGTAGAATCAGTAATTCTCCAGGGTAGCTGTTTTCAATCTTTACTAACTACATGCCATTGACCTTGAGTAAAGCCAGAGTGTCTATGTATGCGAATGACTCGACACTATACACATCAGCTACCTCAGCGACTGAAAAGACTGCAACACTTAAAAATGGTTGCAGTTCGTTTCAGAGAGGGTGGAAAGGAATAAGTTAGGCCTAAATGTTTAATTATATGCCTGTCAATCTCTCCAGGCTCAAAGTGTAGGAGAGATTGACTTCATGACTACTTGTATTTATGAGGGGTATTGACATGTTGAATGCGCGAGCTGTCTGTCTGAACTACTGGCACACATCTCGGACACCCATGCATTCCCCACAAGACATGCCACAAGAGGTCTCTTCACAGTCTCATTTACAATCGCAACCTGGCCAAGATAAAACAAAGCAGCGTGACAAAAAAACAACAACACAGAGTGACACATGGGTTAACCAAAGTACTGTCAATAACACAATAGAAAAATCTATATGCAGTGTGTGCAAATGGAATAAGGAGGTAAGGCAATAAATAGGCCAATAGTAGCGAAGTAATTACAATTTAGCAAATTAACACTGGAGTGATAGATGGGCACATGATGATGTGCAAGTATAAATATTGGTGTGCAAAGAGCAAAAAAAAAGTAAATAAAAACAATATGGGGTTAATTAAAGTAGGTAGTTGGATGGGCAATTTACAGATGGGCTGTGTACAGCTGCAGCGATCGGTAAGCTGCTCAGATAGCTGATGCTTAAAGTTAGTGAGAGAGATATAAGTCTCCAACTTCAGCAATTTTTGCAATTCGTTCCAGTCATTGGCAGAAGAGAACTGGAAGGAAAGGCGGCCAAATCAGGTGTTGGCTTAGGGGATGACCAGTGAGATATACCTGCTTGAGCAGGTGTTTTTATTGTGACCAGTGAGCTGAGATAAGGCGGAGCTTTACCTAGCAAAGACTTAAAGATGACCTGGAGCCAGTTGGTCTGGCGATGAATATGTAGCGAGGGCCAGCAAACAAAAGCATACTGGTTGCAGTGGTGGGTGGTATATGGGCACTCTGATAGACTGCATCCAGTTTGTAGTAGAATGTTGGAGGCTATTTTGTAAATGACATCGCCTGAAGTCGAGGATCGGTAGGATAGTCCGTTTTACAAGGGTATGTTTGGCAGTGTAAGTGAAGGAGGCTTTGTTGAGAAAAAGGAAGTCGATTCTAGATTTCATTTTGGATTGCAGATGCTTAACATGAGTCTGGAAGGAGAGTTTACAGTCTAGTCAGACACCTAGTTATTTGTAGTATTCTAAGTCAGAACCGTCCAAAGTAGTGATGCTGATGCGGGCGAGTGCGGGCAGCGATCGGTTTGAGGAGCATGCATTTAATTTTTACTAGCGTTTAAGAGCAGTTGGAGGCCACGGGAGGAGTGTTGTATGGCATTGAAGCTTGTTTCGAGGTTTGTTAACACAGTGTCCAAAGAAGGGCCAGATGTATACAGAATGATGTCATCTGCGTAGAGGTGGATCAAGGAATCACCCGCAGCAAGAGCGACATCATTGATATATACAGAGAAAAGAGTTGTCCCGAAAATTGAACCCTGTGGTACCCCAATAGAGACTGCCAGAGGTCCAGACAGCAGGCCTCCGATTTGACACCTTGAACTCTATCGGAGAAGTAGTTGGTGAACCACGCAAGGCAGTCATTTGAGAAACCAAGGCTGTTAAGTCTGCCGATAAGAATACGGGTATTGACAGAGTCGAAAGCCTTGGCCAGGTCGATGAAGACGGCTGCACAGTACTTTCTTTTATCGATGGCGGTTATGATATCGTTTAGGACCTTGAGCATAGCTGAGGTGCACCCGTGACCAGCTCGGAAACCGGATTTCACAGCGGAGAAGGTACGGTGGGATTCGAAATGGTCAGTGATCTGTTTGTTAACTTGGCTTTCGAAGACTTTAGAAAGGGAGGGCAGGTTTGATTTCGGTCTGTAACAGTTCGGGTCTAGAGTGTCACCCACTTTGAAGAGGGGGAGGACCACTGCAGCCTTCCAATCTTTAGGAATCTCGGACGATACAAAAGAGAGGTTGAACAGACTAGTAATCTGGGTTGCAACAATGGCGGCAGATCATTTTAGAAATAGAGGGTCCAAATTGTCTAGCCCGGCTGATTTGTACAGGTCCAAGTTTTGCAGCTCTTTCAGAACATCTGCTATCTGGATTTGGGCGAAGGAGAAGCTGGGAGGCTTGGACAAGTAGCTACGGGGGGTGCAGAGCTGTTGGCCAGGGTTGGGGTAGCCAGGAGGAAAGCTTGACCAGCCGTAGAGAAATTCTCAATTATCGCAGATTTATTGGTGGTGACAGTGTTTCCTAGCCTCAGTGCAGTGGGCAAATGGGAGTAGGTGCTCTTATTCTCCATGGACTTTACAGTGTCCCAGAAAAACCTTTTGGAGTTGGAGCTACAGGATGCAAATTTCTGCTTGAAAAAGCTAGCCTTTGCTTTCCTAACTGACTGTGTGTTTTGGTTCCTGACTTCCCTGAAAAGTTGTATATCGCGGGGACTATTCGTTGCTAGTGCTGTACGCCACAGGATGTTTTTGTGCTGGTCGAGGGCAGTCAGGTCTGGAGTGAACCAACGACTATATCTGTTCTTAGTTCTACATTTTTTGAATGGGGCATGCTTATTTAAGATGGTGAGGAAATTACTTTTAAAGAACAACCAGGCATCCTCTACTGACGGGATGAGATCAATATCCTTCTAGGGTACCTGGGCCAGGTCGATTAGTAAGGCCTGCTCACAGGTGTTTTAGGGAGCGTTGGAGGTAAGGCCTGCTCAAAAGTGTTTTAGGGAGCGTTGGACAGTGATGAGGGGTGGTCGTTTGACCGCAGACCCATAACGGATGCAGGCAATGAGGCAGTGATCGCTGAGATCCTGATTGAAAACAGCAGAGGTGTATTTCGAGGGAAAGTTGATCAGGATAATATCTATGAGGGTGCCCGTGTTTACGGATTTAGGGTTGTACCTGGTGGGTTCCTTGATAATTTGTGTGAGATTGAGGGCATCTAGCTTAGATTGTAGGACGGCCGGGGTGTTAAGCATTTCCCAGTTTAGGTCACCTAACAGAATAAACTCTGAAGATAGATGCGGGGCAATCAATTCACATATGGTTTCCAGGGCGCAGCTGGGAGCTGAGGGGGGTCTAAAACATGCAGCAACAGTGAGAGACTTATTTCTGGAGATTTTTTAAATTAGAAGCTCGAACTGTTTGGGCATAGACCTGGAATGTATGACAGAACTTTGCAGGCTATCTTTGCAGTAGATTGCAACTCCTCCCCGTTTGGCAGTTCTATCTTGACGGAAAATGTTGTAGTTGGGTATGGTAATCTCAGAATTTTTGGTGGCCTTCCTAAACTTAGATTCAGACACGGCAAGGACATCAGGGTTGGCGGAGTGTGCTAAAGCAGTGAGGAAAACAAACTTAGGGAGGAGGCTCCTGATGTTAACATGCATGAATCCAAGGCTTTTACGGTTACAGAAGTCAACAAATTAGAGTGCCTGGGGACACACAGGGCCTGGGTTTACCTCTACATCACCAGAGAAACAGAGGAGGAGTAGGATGAGGGTATGGCTAATGGCTATCAAAACTGGTCGTCTATTGTATTGGGGACAGAGAATTAAAGGAGCAGATGTCTGGGCGTGGTAGAATAGATTCAGGGTATAATGTACAGACGGGTAGGGTAGGGTGCGGGTACAGTGGAGGTAAACCTAGGCATTGAGCGACGATAAGAGAGGTTGCATCTCTGGAGGCACTAGTTATGCTAGGTGAGGTCACTGCATGTGTGGGAGGTGGGACAAAAGAGGCATGTTGAGTGTGGCTAGGGGCTCCACAGTAAAATAAAACAATCACAACTACGCTAAACAACAGTATACAAGGCATATTGACATTAGAGAGAGACATAAAGCAAGGCATAAAGTAATCACAGGTGATGATTGGGAGAGCTAGCTAAGACAACAACGGGTAAGACAACAACAGCTAATCAGCTAAGACAACAACAACAGGTAAAATGACAATGAATGGGCAGAGAGGGTCAGTTAGAGGCTGGGGCCGACAGATAAACAAAATAAACAAAAATGGAGTACCGTGATTAATTAACAGTCCAGCAGGCATCAGCTATGTAGCCAGGTGATCATAGGGTCCAGTGAACAGCAATAGATTAAACAGGGAAGCAGTTAGGTAGTCGTTACTACGCTAGCAAGCGGGAGACACGGCATTCATAAAGTTAGCAGGCGGGGCTAGCAGAAGCGTCTTCACCGACGACTGACAAAGGCCGGTTGAGGGCACATCGGATGGAATTACTTTGGCAGACCAGTCGTGATGGATCGGTGGAGATCCGTGTCGACAAAGGGTCCAGGCCAATTGGCAAAAGAGGTGTTGTAGCTGGAGTTTGCTAGCTGGGAGATGCGCCTGGCTCGAGGCTAACTGGTGATAGCCACTCGGTAGCAGCTAGCTTGTTGTGATGATCCGATGCAAAAGTCCAGAGCTTATGGCAGGAATCCGGTGATGTAGTGGCTTATAGTCGTGTTAGTGAAGAGTCCGAGAGGCATCAGTTGTGTAGCCGAATGATCATAGGGTCCACTGAGCAGGCCAGGAGATGGGCCTGGCTCAAGGCTAGCTTCGGGGATGGACCACTTGGTAGCAGCTAGCTAGCTGCGATGATCTGGAGTAATGGTCCAGAGCTTATGGCAGGAATCTGGTGATGTAGTGGAGAAAAGCAGTCCGATATGCTCAGGGTTAATATCGGGCTGTGCAAACTGGCGGGTATTATCCAGGCTAAAAGCGGCTGGTGTCTGAGCTAAAGGTTAATGCCGCTAGCAGTGGCCAACAATGACTAAATAGCTAGTAGATAATTAGCTGGTTAGCATCTGATGGCTAGCTTCTGATGGAGGTTCTAGCTATAAGGTCTAAAAGTAGCAGATCTGTATCACATTGGGTGAGGCGGGTTTCCGGAAGGTATATTTAATTTTTAAAAATTGAAGAGATTGAAATATATTGAAATAATAAATAAATTTAAAAAATACAATTTACACGGGACAATGACAGAACATGTCTGCACTGCTACGCCATCTTGGACATGGGCCATGGCTACATGGAACTCTATTCCACATCAAGTAACAGATAAAAAAACACGTTATGGATATAGTACCGTAGATATGTGGTAGTGGTGGAGTAGGGGCCTGAGGGCACACAGTGTGTTGTGAAATCTGTAAATGTATTGTAATGTTTTTAAAATAGTATAAATTGCCTTAATTTAGCTGGACCCCAGGAAGAGTAGCTGCTGCCTTGGGGATCCATAATAAATCCCAAAATATCCTGGGACGGCAGAATTCTCTCTCTGTTCCAGTCATTCTGAAATGCAGTCATATTCTATGACACTGGCAATAATACAATACGGCTGACTTTGTGAGCTATTGAGAATGAGATACTTTATGAGTGGCACCAGATAGGAGCGTCATCTACATTGAAAATGTAGTACAGGTGCTCAGAAGTGACATCTCTCTTCTCCCTGCTGTCAATCTCGCCCTCACCACATGACACTCCTCCACTTCCCCCACTCTTTCATCCTCCTGTAACCCGGCTCTCCACCTCTCCTCCAGATGCCTGGAATGAGGCGAGACATATGGAGAGGAGTCTTGTTTACATTCTCTCCGGGATGTCTACCTGCTGCTCTGATAGCAGCCCAGTCTGGTCACCTCTTCATGTGTATTACTCCACCTGTCAGTCAATGCCCTCCATGTTCCCTCTTCATTATTCTCAATACCCTGCTGCTCTGACAGGCAGGGGGAAAATTGCCAGTGAAGATAGAAACCAGCCGCAGTGTTTGTGTGTGTCTGTCTGCATTTGTGTATGTATGCATCTGCATGCCTGCATTTGAGCATGTGTGTGGGTGTGCATGTGTGTGCGTGTGTGTGTGTGTGTTCGCAAGTGAGTCGGCCAGTGTGTGTTAATCAGGAGCTATAATGTTATGTCCATGGAAATAAATCAGCTCCTCTTTGACATTGTAGCAGGCACAGAGTGTTCTGCTACAATGCAACAAGAGACTGGCTGATGGAAAGCCTGGAAGCCATTTGTAGCTCTCTGAGAGAGAGAACATATGCTTTTCCTATATGCAGTGGTGTGAAAAAAGTACCCAATTGTCAATGACTCAAGTAAAAGTGAAAGTCCCCCAGTAAAACATTGCTTGAGTACATTTCTTCAAGTATTTGATTTTATATATACTTAAGTTCCAAAAGTAAATGTAATTGCTCAAATATACTTAAGTATCAAAATAAAAGTTAAAGTAAAAATAATTTCAAATTGCTCATATTGAGCAAACCAGAAGGCACAATTTTCTTGTTTTTTAAAATGTATTTACGGATCGCCAACACATCATTTACAAACGAAGCATTTGTGTTTTGTGAAATCCTCCAGATCAGAGGCAGTAGAAATGACCAGGGATGTTCCCTTGATACGTGTGTGAATTTGACCATTTTCCTGTCCTTCTAAGCATTCAAAATGTAACGAGTACTTTTGGGTGTCAGGGAAAATGTTTGGAGTAAAAAGTACATTATATTCTTGGGGAATGTAGTGAAGTTGTAAAAAATGTAAATAGTCAAGTTACGTACCGATACCCCAAAAAACAACTTAAGTGATGCTTATATGCATATGAGCATGTGCCTCAGATGTCTTGCTGAAGGTCTCAAGCAGATTATAATATGATCAGATATATGACATATTATGGTGTATAATTATTACATATGTCTTCAGCACTATCTCTGAGACAGTAAATTAATATGAATGCCCATCCTATTAAATGATGCTGGCTTTAGAAGAAGTCTTCCTTTCTGAAGTATCAGATCCTTCTTTGAAAGCCGAGGAAGACTCACAAACACAAGTAAAAAATATATATATAGTGTTTTGCTGCCAAGGCAAATTCGAACGTTCCAGAATCTGTACCCCTTTTGCGAGTTCAAACTGAAGTCAGGGTGATTTAATTAATAGCTGAAGTAATTAAATTATGAAGCTGTTTTAAAAATAAAAGTCCTACACAATCCTCAGGGCTTGGATCGGAGTGTTTGAACACAAATTCCCCCGCAGACCGAGGCCCAGATAGAGCGGGCGTCTCGCTGGACGGAAAGGCGGCGAGCAATCGTTTCACAAAGTATCAATGTGCTAGTTTAGGACTCTTCTGAGAGTCAGGACCAAAGGAGCCAGTCAAGTTTTTAAGAAGTTTTGCTGTGGAGTTGAGCCGTGGGATCAGCATCTTATCATTGCCAATGGCTAATGTGCCTCCGCAGGGAGGAAGTGTTCCTCTTCTTTCCTTTCATCTATTGTCAAGTTTGTGTGGTGTAGACCTGGATTCAGATAGTGTTTGATTGAGTCTAGGAGATGAGCAAGGTTTACTCTTACTCAATTCCAATTGAAGTCTGAAGCTGGAATTCCACTGCAAAAAAAAAATGTGCATACATTTTCAATGAATTCTCAATAAACCGAATGGAAAAGCCATGTATTTAAAAAGCTTTTAATTTGATCCCCTCAAAAAATGTATTTTGTGACTTTCTTATGCATTAACCGCAACCCTGACTTGTGGGTGTCACACTGGTATAAAAGATTTGGAGGCAGGCGCAGGAATACAGCATAGGGGTTTTTAATACACCCAAAACAAACACGTATACAAAAACACTGGGATGTACCCAAACAAAAGAGCTGGGGTAAACCTTGTTGAACGACACAGGACGATACCCGTTATACACAATATATAAAGCACGCAGCATAACAGCGCGGACATAGCAACAATAACCGACAAAGACAGATGGAACAGAGGTGGCAGGTAGCCTAGTGGTTAGAGCGTTAGACTAGTAACGAAAGGTAATGAATCCTGCTCAGTGAAGCCTAGAAAGCAAGTGACGTAGACCTCTGGAACAGAATTAGCATCAGTACTGGGGGATCGGTGACAGTACCCCCTGACGCGCTGCAGCGAGACGACACCGGCCTTGGGGATGACCACAGGGGTGCGGGACGGTCTGGGCGCTGAGGGTGAAACTCCCTGGTCAGCGAAGCATCTAGGATATCCACCTCAGGAACCCAGCACCAGTCCTCTGGGCCGTACCCCTCCAAGTTGATGAGGTACTGGAGAAGCCAGGTATGCCTCCCCCCAACACCTTGAATCCAGGACCGCCCGGACCAAGTACGCCAGACCTCCCTCGATGTCCAGAGGAGGAGACGGGGCCTCACTGATTCCAGTCTCAGCGAGGGGACCAGGCAACACTGGCCTGAGAAGAGACACGTGAAAGATTGGTTATTACGGTATGTTACCTCATTATCCGTCCTCAGGACTTTAAACGGCCCCACAAACCGCGGGTTCAGCTTCCGGCGGGGCATGTTCTGAGTGGAGAGCCAGACTAGGTCGCCGGTGAAGAAAATGGGTGCCTCACTGCGGTGGTGGTTGGCATGATCCTTGTGCTGATGCGCGGCCAAAACCACTCGTCCACTGCAGGAGCCTCGGTCTTGCTCGGATGCCAAGGTGCCAGGGCCGGCTGATACCCCAACACACACACCGGAAAGGAGTGAGGTCAGTGGCGGAGGGAATTCTGTGCGGACTCCGCCAAAGGTAGAATATCCAGCCGATCCTGACAGCAACACTGCAGGAACCTGCCCACCTCATGTTTGAACCTCTCCGTTTGCTTGAGGCTGATACCCAGAGGTGAGACTGACCGTGA
This sequence comes from Oncorhynchus nerka, assembly GCF_034236695.1. Classification (NCBI taxonomy): domain Eukaryota; kingdom Metazoa; phylum Chordata; class Actinopteri; order Salmoniformes; family Salmonidae; genus Oncorhynchus; species Oncorhynchus nerka. The sequence goes on from NC_088399.1 coordinate 60,431,641, forward strand.
ACCCCAAGTGTTCAATGAACGCCTTCCGTACAGTGAGGTGAACTGAGGGCCACGATCTGACACAATATCCTCCGGGATCCCATAGTGCTGGAAGACGTGCGTAAAAAGAGCCTCCGTGGTTTGCGTGGCCGACGGATGCCCAGGCAGAGGAAGGAGGCGACAAGGTTTGGAAAACCGGTCCACAGCAATGAGAATGGTGGTGTTCTCCTGGGAGGGGGGAAGGTCAGTGACTAAGTCCACCGAGAGGTGAGACCAGAGTCATTGTGGAACCAGCAGGGGAAGGAGCTTTCCATAAGCGAGGTGTCTGGGTGTCTTAGACTGAGCACAGATCGAGCAGGAAGAGACGGAAACCGTCTATAGCCAAGGTGGGCCACCAGTACTTCTCCGTTAGGCAGGCGATGGTATGGCCTATTCCATGATGACCCGACACAGGCGGCGTGTGCGCCCAGGAAAGGAGGCGGTCCCTCACACCTGTGGGCATGTAGGCATGGTTCTCCGGGCACTGTGCAGGTGCGGGTTCCGGACGCAGGGCCTGCCGTATGTCGGCGTCCATGTCCCATACCACTGGCGTGATGATGCGGAACGGAGGGATGATGGGGGTCACCTCTCCCTGCCTCTCCTCTGCGTCATAGAGGCAAGACAGGGCATCCTTCTTCACATTCTTCGAGCCTGGCCTATAGGAAATCGTGAATTGGAACCTGGTGAAGAATAGAGCCCACCTGGCCTGTCTCGGGTTTAGACACTTCGCTGCCCTGATGTACTCCAGGTTGCGGTGGTCCGTCCACACCAGGAAGGGTGCTTGGACCCCCCAGCCAGTGCCTCCACACCTTCAGAGCCTTCTTGACCGTCAAGAGTTCCCGGTGCCCTATCTCGTAGTTCCTCTGGGTGGGGCTCAGCTGCTTAGAGTAGAAAGCGCAGGCATCAGCTTTGGAGGGGTTCCGATGCGCTGGGACAGCACTGCCCCGACTCCACTGGGGACCTCCTTTTAGCAGGGGCAAAGGCGAGACCACTGTGCTGAAGCCAACGGATGAACCTCCGGAAATAGTTGGCGAAGCCCAGGAATCGCTGGACTGCTTTCATAAAGTTGGGGATGGGCCACGACCGGACTTCGCTGACACGTTACTCCTCCATCTCCACTCCCTCTGCCCAAAAATGACACAGACTGCTGGAAAAACAAACATTTCTCCTGGTTAACATATTGATCATATACCAACAGTCTTCTCAGCACAGACCTGACTAACGAGACATGCTGGACGTGGTCAGCAGATTAGATCAAAATGTTGTCTATATAGACCACTACACCCAATCTAAGCATGTCCCGAAACATTTAATTGATGAAGGCCTGGAAGACTGAAGGAGCATTAGACCGGTCAAAGGATATTACAAGTTACTCATAATGACCCGTGGCTGTAGAAAAAGCAGTCTTCAATTCATCGCCTGCATGAATGTGCACCAGATTGTAGGCGCTCTTCAAGTCCAGCTTCTGGAAGTACCTCACCCCGTGCATTTGTTCGATGAGGGTTGGGATGAGGGGTAAAGGATAGCTGAACTTGACAGTAGCCTGGTTCAATGTTCGATAATCAATGCAGGGGCGCAGTCCCCCATCTTTCTTCTTGACAAAAATAAGCTTGAGGAGGCTGGTGACTTAGAGGGGTGGATACAACTCTGCTGGGGACTCTCCTGTACATAGGTCTCCATGGCCTCTGTCTCAGCATAGGAGAGGAGACATGTCCTCTTGGGAGGGCTGAGTCAGACAACAGGTCAATGGCACAGTCTCGCAATGGGGAGGCAGGCGTGTAGCCTGGGTCTTTGAGAAAACCCGGTGCAGATCCTAGTACTCTTTCCACCGTAGTGGTGTTGACAGAGCAGTCTCCTCTCAGACCAGGAAATAACCGGCTTATGCAAACTTAACCAGGGGACACCTAAAACAATGGGGTGCGTGGGGGTATCTATAATCAAGAAAGTGATCTGTTCTGAATGAGTGTCATGGTTCAGCAAAGAAACAGTAATGTGATATATGAGCCCTGTCCCTATTGGACAATTATCCAGGGCTCTAACTGGAATGTGTGACTGTAGGGGAACCAAAGGAATGCGTAATGCAGTGGCCAGTGCGCTATCTAAGAGATTCCCAGCAGCTCTGGAATCAATCAGATCTAACGGGAGTGAAGGGCTAGGGTACTCAGGGAATTTAACGGGAAAACACACTGGTTGATTTGACAGACAAGGAGAGGAGACTATGTCTTCTACCTGGGTTTGCGCAGGAGAATTCCCTGGCTTGTCACCTCCTCACCTCCTAGTGGATAGAGAGCAGGTCGGGGAGAAATTTCTCCACAATAGAAGCATAGGTCCAGATTCCTCCTTCTCCTATGCTCTGCCTCGGCAAACGTGCCGATCCTACCTCCATCGGATCTGGCCATGGAGCAGGGGTAGCCATGGACTCTGAATTCTGCACAGGTCTTCTTCGGGGCTGCAGGAGGTTGTCCAATCGGATTGTCATGCTGATGAGCTGGTCGAATGACAGGTTGTCATCACGACAGGCTAACTCCAGCTGTACCTCATCCCGCAGTCTGCTGCAGAAAACGGTGACCAGAGCCAACTCGTTCCATCCGGTGGAGGCCGCAATGGTCTGGAACTCCAGGGCGAACTCCGAGGTGGTCCTAGATCCCTGGCGTAGTCGGAGTAGACGCTCACCCTCCTCTCGGTCCTCCACAGGATGATCCAACACCGAGCGGAAGAGGAAGGTGAAGCGCTCGTAGGACTCGACCTCTGGTCCGCACGTCTCCTAGACAGCCCAGGCACCCCAGTCCAGAGCCCGTCCGGTCAGTGCCAAGATGACAGTGGCAACCATGTCTCTTCCGGAAACAGCCTGGGCGCTGCAAGCAAGGTACAGGTCTAATTGTAGAGGGAACCCCTTGCATCTTGCTGGTGAGCCGTCGAAGCGCTCCAGGAGGGACAGGGGTATTCCACGGACCGGCTTCGATGGAACAGAGGTAGTTTGTGGTGTGGGAGTTGGTACCGGAATCGGTGCTGGAGACCGGAGGGACTGCGTACTCCCCTCCAAGCGCAGGATGGTTGTCAGCACACTGTTCATGGTGATACGGAGTCTGGAGAGACAGTCCTCGCGGTGTCCTTACAATGGTCGCCAGCTCGGTCTTTCCTGCTGTCTCCGTTTTGCGGGTCGGTTATTCTGTCACGCTAGTATAAAAGATTTGGAGACAGGCACAGGAATATACAATAGGGGTTGTTTATACACCCAAAACAAACACATATACAAAACACTGGGCTGTACCCAAACAAAAGAGTGAGGGTAAACCTCGTTGAATGACATGGGACGATACCCGTAATACACAATATATAAAGCCCACAGCATAACAGCTGCACCAACTTATAGGTACTCACACCACCAACAGACATGGGAACAATAACCGACAGAGGGAACAGAGGGCACATATATAACATACTAATCAGGGGAAATGGGAACCAGGTGTGTGTAATCAGACAAGACAGTTCGGGGTTGATGATAATGAATCCTGTTCAGTGAAGCCTAGAAAGCCGGTGACGTAAACCTCCAGAACCGGTGAACAGTATGAGCATCAGTACTAGGGAGATCTGTGACAGTGGGAACATTCATTTAATCTGTTTTTAACCGTAATCTTAGCAGGAATAAGTTCATTGGCTAATATGGCCATAGTTTGGCTAATGTGACTGGGGGAATATGTTATTCTTCTCTTTTACCGTTTCATCCATTGTCAAGTCATGTGTCATTATTAGGGTTGCAAAATTCCGAGAACTTTCCCCGGTTGGAGGATTCTGCACAGGTTTCCCCTATGAGGACCAACCGAAGAACCCCATTATGGTTCTACTTACCAGCTTGTTTTCTAAGAGTGTATAGGCATTTATTTGAACCTTCTTCTGACCAGGAATGTCACATTGAGATTTAAGTATCTGCTCCGCGACAAGACAAGTGAGGTGTTAGTAAAGGAAGAGTCCGTCATATGATTTGACACGTCAGTGAGTGACTGTTTATGTGTGTGTGTGCGTGTGTGTGTGTGTGTGTGTGTGTGTGTTTCATGTTCCTCCAGAGGTAAGGGCATGGGAATCGATCTTGAGGCGCCATTGATGCCTGATTGATTGCGCCTCTGTGATTTATTAGCCATGTCAGGGAACGGGAGAGGGGGAAAGCTCTTTGTCCGTGTGTCTTCAGCAGCACTGTTGTTTTTCATTCTGCCTGGTTTTGCCCTCCAGTCACACTTTAGATCTCACTGCCTGGATACCAAGTCAACCCTGTAGCAACAGGGAGATGTTAGACAATGTTCACTCACGCTACAGTGATAGTTCAATAGCTCACTATTCTTAGATTTCAATAAGGCACCCTGGAAATGTACTGAATGAGAGAGAGAGAGAGAGAGAGAGAGAGAGAGAGAGAGAGAGAGAGAGAGAGAGAGAGAGAGAGAGAGAGAGATTTCAGTTCCCACATTATTGCAATTACTGTGTAGGATGGAAGATCAAAACAGATTTGAGTAACTCAGTTAGGTTCGAGAAAGAGGGTTTTGAAGTAATCCCTCTGAACAATATTCTGACTCATAGTCTGAAAGAACTGGTAACTGTATTAACTGATCTCGCTGTAAAGCTAGTGTGTACATGTGGGCAAGGTGTGGATATAGTGTCTGAAATACATAACACACTCATTTGAATGGTCTAATCCATTTTCAGCATGCTATTCCTGATTTAGTTTTCCAATATTTCCGCCTATTGAAGAGGTGCCATGAATCATACCACCCTGTTCCCTGAATCATCCATTTTCCAGTCAGACTCAGAAATAATCGCTCTCTTTTTTTTCCAAAACTATCATCTTCACTTCACTACCCAATGAGTCACGGTTTTACACTTTGCTGGGTTGGAAATCTGGGGATTAGTCTGTCCTTTTTTCTCAGGTGCTTCTCAATACAATGTAATATACCTGAGAACATTGTACATATTACCCATACTAAACAGCTCCTCAATCCAGTGTGTCTGAAGGGTCGCTCTAAGACACCTCACTTCAGATAGGCAGTGGACTGAGAAAGAAAAAAAAGGGGGTAGAGAGAGGCAGAAAGAGAGAGAGAGACAAGAGAGAAAGAAAGCTAGAGAGAGAGAGAGGCAGGCAGGAGGAATCTTATCTTCCTCTTCTCTCTCACCTGTCAGCCTGTGTTGACAGAACTGTGAGATGTTATTGTGACAAAGCCCAGCTGGGTGGTTTTTTCTGTCTTTCTCTCTCTGTCTCTCGTCTGTCTCAAACCCTCGCAACAAAAAAAAAACACACAGAAACACTCCTGTGTTTTATTACAAAACAACAAAAAATGCCAATAGCGGTTACGCGCTCACACCAATGGAGCAGTTTGTAATGCGTCCCAGACTTGGTTTTTGTTGATCTTTTTATTGATTGAAATGATTGTGAGTCGCTTTGCCGGCTCACGTACTGTAGCTGTTAATGATGATAATCATTAGTTGCCATTCAGCTCTCTCAGCATCCCAGTGCCACCAGATGTATTTTAGCTGTGTGTTTGAGTGTGTGTGAGTGAGAGGAAGCGAGCGTGTGTGAAATGGAGGGAGTGGAGTGTGTGTTGATGAACAGTATTTGATGTGAAATAGGGCGGTGAGTGAGGCCCAGTGATGTCAGCAGGGGGGCCCGAGGCAGTTTCCATGGGGACTTAGAAGAGCAGCATCCACAAATGACACACACACACACAGACAAACACACACACACACACACACACATATACATGTACACACAGTTTCATTTCCACGATTATTGTACTGTAACAGAATTCTGTGCCTGAGAAACAGATACACCAACACCCTCTTATACAACCTTCCAAATTATAAATTGAAAGAGAATGATTGAAAGATAAAGAGATACCCATAATCCCCAAAACACCAAACTCCCTTTCTTCTCCACCGTGATGGAGTGAAACAGTCAGAGACCCGGAGAGAGACTCCCGCTGTCTGCCTCTCTCCCCTGGTTAACCTGTTTGTTTGTTTCCTTTGGTAGTTGAGATGCTGTGATTAAACAGACTAGCTAATGCCCTGGTAGACATCACTCCACCCCCTTTCTCAGGTGTGGAGACTGGAGCCCAGACTTCAGGAGAAGGTTCCGTCTCATGCTCGCTCGCTCTCTGCTCCCAAACCACTAGAAGGTGAGGAGGTGTGTGTGTGTGTGCGTGTGTGTGTGTGTGTGTGTGTGTGTGTGTGTGTGTGTGCGTGCGTGCGTGCGCGCGTGTGCGTGTGTGGACAGAGCTGCAGTTCTGTAACCAACCTATAGAGGTTGCCCTTCTACAGTACATTAGTACAGTGTCAGGTGTCACTGACCACACTCATGATAGCAGACGTTAATGACACACACACACACACACACGCGCGCACATGCACACAGTACAGTACATGAACAGAGAAACAGTGATTGGCATGGAGAGAGACTAGCAGATCAGTCTGAGAATATTTGCCCCTCAAAATTGCTTTCTAGTTCAAATGTGTGGTCTGAGTTAATGAACGAGTAATGCAGGACCATACGTGCTCGCTGTGTGAGAGATGATATCACTCCACGTTCATATGCCGGCGGACTAAAACTCACGAACACGCACGTACGTACGCACACACACACAAACACACATAGCTACATATTTCAGACATGCCTCAGTGCATGTAACTGGTCATCAAAGAAGAGGTTGCAGTTAAATGCCTAGAATTTTATCCACAAGATACACAAAGAGAGTTTATCAAAAAATTACTGAACAATGACAACTACAAAGGCATGTCCACCTCTTCCTTCTCAGTAAATTTACAGAATCCAAATCTCCCAGGCTAGGTCATGGTGTTTATAGTATTTTATTCCAGATAGCTCAATAGGGCCAAGCACCTTAATGGCACTAATAGATGCCGGCTGTAATTTGTACTGGGAGTAAATCAGTGTGAGCAGAGAAACTCTGCTCATGGGATGAATCACCTAATCATGCAGCTACAGTAATGAGCCATTTTCCCCTTTAACAAATGACCCCCATGCACTACATAAATATCATCTTACCCACACAGATGACACAGACTCTTTATCTCCTGCTGCCTAGGCTAGGAGAGATGAGGGGAGAGGAAAGTTGCTTAGCTCCTTTTTCTGTAGAAGGCTTGGTTGGACGCTGTGTGTCAGTGGACCATATTCTTCAGCAAATTTCATGAAAATACAAAGAATGAAACATGGAAAAAGTTATCCTTTTTAGATAAAACTATACTAAATACATTCATGTCACCAAATAATTGATTAAAACACACTGTTTTGCAATGAAGGTCTACAGCAGCCTCAACAGCGCTCTGTAGGGTAGCACCATGGTGTAGCCGGAGGACAGTTAGCTTCCGTCCTCCTCTGGGTACATTGACTTCAATACAAAACCTAGGAGGCTCTTGGTTTCACCCCCTTCCATAGACTTGCAGAGTAATTATGACAACTTCCAGAGGATGTCCTCCAACCTATCAGAGCTCTTGCAGCATGAATTGACATGTTGTCCACCCAATCAAAGGATCAGAGAATTAATCTAGCTGTAACCCTCTCACCAGGCTCGAATTTGACTCTCGCGATATTACCTTACATAGAATATCTCAACCGCATGTTAGGTGAGAAGGACAACTCCAATAAGAACCCCTATTGTAAACTATCTAGGGTGATGACAATTAGGGTATTAACTTCAGATTTAAATGATTATAGGTTTCTGTTATTGTATCAAGATAGGCTATCCCATGCATTAAATGAAATTGAAACAGTAAATGTCTCCACCAAGGCAACATACATAAGGTTCAATATGTGTATTATTACATTTTCAAAGCACAACATCCTTGCTTCAGGGCCTGAGCTACAGGCAGTTAGATATGGGTATGTCATTTAGGTGAAAATTGAAAAAAAATGGGGGCTATCCCTAATAAGATTTATTAAGAACACATTCTGATTTACAATGATGACCTAGGAACAGTGGGTTAACTGCCTTGTTCAAGTGCAGAGTGACAGATTTTTACCTTGTAAGCTATGGGGTTTGATCTAGCAACCTTTCGGTAACTGGCCCAACGCTCTAACCACTAGGCTACCTGCCAGCTATCTTCCTCCCTATGTTAGCTAGCTTGCTCTGACTATCCAACACAACACTGGAACTCTTCCAACCTAAGGTATTATTTTGGTTTTATTCATTTATTGCCACCGGGGCCCGCCGGTGTAACTGCTTACTGTGACTATACAATGTAACGTTACTGCATGATTGTAATGGATTTAGTTAATATAACTCATTAGTTCTATTAGCTATGTTGACTGGGACGTTACTTTAGCTAATATGGGGGACAACAATGTAGGCTGTGTGTAGCGGTTATGATATGGTTTGGCTTGGGAAGTGTTTTCCCGCCTGGTCACGTACAGCTGATGTGTTGTTCATTGTCCACAAACGAAGGGAAAAGGTGAGAGGGAAATACATGAAAGTGAACTGTGTATATGTGTGATCAGGGGTGTATTCATTCCACTGATTCTTTTAAAAAGCGTTTCTTACACGGAAGCAAACGAAACAGGGATAAAAATACCTGAATTTGTCCAATAGAAACTCTCGTTTTGCAACTGTTGGACTTATGATTACACCCTAGATAAGCTAGATGCAGGCAAGAGTGTGCAAAGGCGGTATTGAATGTGTCACTGTCTGTCATCTCAAATGTTTCTCCCGACCTGTGTGCACCTATAGTACATTGTAAACTTTTATTAATAGGCTAGCTAGGTTGTAGCAACCTCATGATGGGTATAGGTAAAAATTTGAGTATCATGTAGTAGCCTAAACCTATCGATGTTACTTTGAACTATGTGAATGGAATATGAATGACAGTTATCCGACATGCTGTAATAGAAATAAAGCCATGCTCATGAAAAAAAATTGTCCTCCCTCATCTTAAACGGCACTGACCGCCACTGGTCTGTGTGTGTGTGTGTTGGAGAGAGATGAAGGATCCTGTACTGGATGTTGCACTCTGAGTGTGTTCTCAACCCTGTCCTCAGGAGAGTTCATGCCGTCTTGTTGCCTCTTTTTCACCAGGCCCTCAGGATGGGACACGCCTCATTATTCACCATGCTATTATCAAACCACTGCGGAATGTTGTCAATGTTGTCAATTGACTCATTCTCTCATTTCCCACGAACGTGCTCTTCACGTTGTGAAGCCGTTGTGGGCATCATCATCCACGGGCGATGTCGAGGTGGTGATGATCACTCCACGGAGATGATGTCAGCCTTTCATCACGGATCGGATCCGTCATGAAGGTGTCTGCTGACTCAAGGCCGCAGGGCCACTTGAGGAACGAGGGAGCGAGAAAGAGGGAGAGATGAAAACCCCTTCGCACTTTTAGGGCAGATGTAGTGTTTATAGCCCAGGGCTAAAAAAGATACAGAGCTCCTGAGGCGGTGTGTAAGCAGTGAGAGTGTGATAGGGATGAGTGGAGGGATGGGGTCTCCGGGCTGCCACCTTGTTCACTGCTTTGACCCAGCGGAGCAGAAGAGAGATGCTAACACCTAATGTTGCTAATGTAGTGAAACTGCTCTGAGGCCTGGAGAAGCATGTTAGGGCTTTAAGGCCACAAGTATGTGTAGCATATTGTTCTCTATTGTGGTAGACTGATAGATTGGGTTAGGGGTGGACTTAGTGATTTGGAGGCCCCAGGCAAAGGCCAGTCTGTACCCCACATACTGTATACAATTAACCATAAGGTCCCTCAGTCGAGCAGTGAAACAACCACAAAGACTAGGGAGGTTTTCCAATGCCTCGTAAAGAAGGCTACCTATTGGTAGATGGGCAAAAATAAAAAAGCAGACATTGATTATCCCTTTGCGCATGGTGAAGTTATTAATTACACACTGGATGGTGTATCAATACACCCAGTCACTATAAAGATACAGGCGTCTTTCCTAACTCATTTGCCGTAGAGAAAGGCTGACTTTAAAACAGTTACAGCTTAATGGCTGTGACAGGAGAACACTGAGGATGGATCTACAACATTGTAGTTACTCCACAATGCTAACCTACATGACAGGGTGAAAAGAAACAGAGGCCTGTACAGAATAACAATATTCCAAAACATGTATCCTGTTTACAGTAAGGCACTAAAGTAAAACTGCATCATGTTTTGCATCATGTTTTGGATATAGTCATCAGCAAAGACTAGGGAGCTTTTGGGGGATAAAAATAAACAGAATAGTGATTAGCACAGGCAAAATCCTAGAGAAAAACTTGGTTCAGTCTGCTTTTGGAACAGCCACTGGGAGACAAATTCACCTTTCAGCAGGAAAATAACCTAAAACACAAGGCCAATATACACAGGAGTTGCTTACCAAGATGACATTGAATGTTCCTGAGAGGCCTAGTTACAGTTTTCACTTAAATCGTCTTGAAAATCTATGGCAAGACTTGAAAATGGCTGTGTATCAACGATAAACAACCAGCCTGAAGAATTTTTAAATGTACAAATATTGTACAATCCTGGTGTAAAAAGCTCTTAGAAAATTACCCAGAAAGACTCACAGCTGTAATTGCTGTCAAAGGCGATTGTAACAGACTCAGGGGTGTGAATACTTTTGTAAATGAGATATTTCATTTTCAATAAATTCGCTAACATTTTCACTTTGTCATTATGGGATATTGTGTGTAGATCTATTTCATCCATTTTGAATTGAGGCTGTAATACAAAAAAATGGTGTAATAAGTCAATGGGTATGCATACTTTCTGAAGACACTATACATGGACTACACATACATGTCCTCTGCCTCGACGACGATGGCAGTACTATCAGCCGCACCTGTCTTTTTACCCCAAAAATGCCTTAATTTATGACATTTTCCTGTTAAAATGAAATATTCTTTATTTTTATTTTCTCTGCCCCGCTCTGAAAGCGCCTCATTGCTGCAGCTTAATTTTAACGGAAGTCGCTTTTGCAATCATATCGTGTGAAACAATGCACAGGAACTCATTGGGGGCCTCAAGTGGAGAAATTCTAAAAAGTAATTCAAATCTAGTAGTATCATGTTTTTACATTATGCCCAGCTCACGAGGCCCATTGATGATGTGTGGCCTGAGGCAATTAATGGTTAAATCTGCCACGGGCTCTTTAGCTAATACACTCCCAGTACTCCATGTCATGTGCCTTGCCTTGGCAATGACTAGGAGTGGCAAGAAGTGGATCGTTAGCTAAAGAGACTGGTACTCAGTCTCTTTAGCTAGTAGGCTGAGTCTCAGACTGAACTTTATGCGACTCCTCATTTTCTCTGTCACTTCTCGCTCAGATCGATACAGAGTGACAAAGCACTTTGTCAGTCAACCACTCTCTCTTGGTCCTCTTTATCTCAGCCTCACTCTACATCTTTCCCCCCCTCTCTCTTCGCTGTCTCTCCCCCTCTCTTTACCCCTCCTCTCCCGCTCCTATAGTCTCACTTTCTCTCTCTCTCTCCACCACTACCTCTCTATCTCTCCATATGAGATTGGGTATTTTCCTCCCTGAGTGCTTTCAATAACTGGAGTGATTGTAGAGTGTATGGCTGTCCACCCATGTGTGTCCTCAAGTAGCAGCCATCTCGCAGCCTGCCTATTCAAAACAATATTCAACAACAGGGTCATTTCATCATCCTCTCTCTGGTCCAGGGGTCACTAGTGATTTTCTACTTCTCTCTCTTTTGAAACAGTGTTTAAACCCTTTACAATGAAGATCTGTGAAGTTATTTACGATTTTTACGAATTATTTTTGAAAGACAGGGTCCTGAAAAAGGGGCGTTTCTTTTTTTGCTGAGCTTATCTATTTTATATATAATGTAGATGTATAGATGTATGCCCAAGGGAGACCTCTTTCACCATCCCCTGCAGGAATGTCCCATTCACATTGTTTCCAACATTAGGGCTTTTTTTTCTAAAGATTGGCACATGCACTGTAAGTAAACACACAGAGAGCACTGATGCACTGGTCTAGATTGTGCATATGGTGTCTGTCATGTCCTACAGTAGCTGTGAAGGCTGTTCACTGAACAGTTGTAGGGTGTCATTCAGTAGATCATCATGCAGCCATGTGTTTCAATACTCCAGCCAATTAAAGGGTAGGTATCATAAATGTAATCACATGTAACATATGGATTTGCATTAGAATACACATCAAAAGTCCCAATGCAAAGTTACACCTCACTTTTCTATTTTTCAAGTCATTACATAAAACTGATGAGAATTCCGAAGAATGCCGAGGTCATGTTGAATTTATTTTCTTCTGGAATGTAATGTAACATGGAGGACCTGGCAAGCCAGCCTATTCACTATAATGTAAACACCAACAGAAATCACTTCAAATGTATGAACCAAATCGTTTGCACTCATGACTACTGGTTTCAATGACATTTTCAGCCAATTTACAAGCAAATACTTTATGAATGTGTTACAAATCAGCTTGCAAGGTTGCTAGCCAACTAGACTGCTAACGTTTGCCCTACTAGCCGGCAAACTTTAGCCCTACCAGCTTGCTAATGTTACTTTAGCACTGCTTGAGTCAGACAGTTGCTATCAATACCTAGCTTACAGTTACAATAAAGTAAACCACAGTTTTGGAAATACATAATGCCATATAACAAGTTATCAAATAATGTTACCAATATATGCAGTTATCTTAGCCAGCAAGCCTGCTAGCTAGCCTAGCCAGCTAACCAGCCTAGCTAGCCAACCACCATGTCGACACTGCTAAGTAGTAAGCCAGAGAACAACTAGTCTAGCACAGCCAGGAACACACAGAACACAACAACAAAAAAGCCAGCAAATATAAAGTAGAGAGATTGACAGATTGACAGCTGAGTTAGCTAACAAAGAGTCAAGGAGAGGCCTTCAGAGGGAGAGGCTGTTAAACCAGCTGAGGGTTTTTTCAAGGCACTGTATATCAGCTAATCCAATAGCGATATACAGTGCCTTGAAAAAGTATTTGCCCCCTTTCTAATTTTCATATTTTTGAATTCATGGTTCCTTCTATTAAGGCAAGTCGTCCAGGACCTGAAGCAGCAAAGCATCCCCAAACCATTGTCGTGACATGATTTTCATTAACGTGATGACTGTTATTTATTGAATCAACTATGTTTAATTGTCACCCGATTAAATTAATCATGTAACAATTAACTCATTAGGAATTTGGGGCACCACGTGAAAAGTTATTTAATGAGGTACCATCTTCCGAATTAACTCTAGAAGATATATAGATCTCTTATATCAATAACAGCCATTTATAAATCATTACTTCATATGTGACCAGCTCAAATCGGTAATATGTAGAAAAATGTGAAAGTTTTTTTTTTTACATTGGATAAAAGCAGAGACTCTGAGCTACAAAATGGTATATCATACACTGCATTTGAGGAACAATGGGAAGGTAATTCTGCTGTGAAAGTGGATCAACTTGTAAACTCACTTTTGAGAAAGTGCTTTTGAAAGTTTTGGTACATACTGGAGTGCTCTCCTTTGTCTACACTCATTCAGCATCGTTCACACCCTCTTAAGCCAGCCCCACCCATCTCTTTAAGGATTCACATGCGAGGTCATGTGCTAAACAGTGAGTAGTGTAGTAAAGATTAAGACTAAAAGTGGTAAAAGTAGTAGCCTATAATAAGGAACAATTCGTAGTGTCCAGATGTTATATTAGACACTTACCCAGACACACTTTTCTAATTTGATAGGTCATGTGAAATAAATGCTATAATCCCCAGCCACATCCAGTGGTGGAAAAAGTACCACATTGTCATAGAGTAAAAGTATAAATCATTTGAAATTCCTTATATTAAACCAGATGGCACAATTATATTTTTTAAATCTTTTTTTTATTGACAATTGCCAGGGGCACACTCCAACACTCAGACATAATTTACAAGAAGCATTTGTGTTTAGTGATTCGGCCAGATCAGAGGCAGTAGGGATGACCAGGGATGTTCTCTGGATAAGTGTGTGAATTGGACCATTTTCCTGTCAAAAAGTAAGTACTTTTGGGTGTCAGGGAAAATGTATTAAAGTAAAAAGTACATTTTTCTTTACGAATGTAGTGAAGTAAAAGTAGCCAAAAATATAAAATAGTAAAGTAATGTACAGATACCACAAACTACTTAAGTAGTACTTTCAAGTATTTTTACTTAAGTACTTTACAGCACTGCCCAAATACCTTCACACCAGTAAATTAGCATACTTTATATACTGTTACACATGCACTTATCACATAGTAATCTATACATGAGTTGAAACCTAAGTGAGGTGCACATGTACTGTACATAAACAGATGCATGCGCCATATATTTATAAGGGTGGACACTTAATACGGTCACATTATATTGTTGTGGTATGTCACAAAATCATGTTACGACCACACATCAATATTAATTATATATCAATATGTTGCTAAGTGGATGGTCTCTACAGAAGGTGTAAACGTTACAGCCAAATGGTTACTTGCATAGTAACAATATCAGAAATGGAGGGTGTCACTATATATAACATATACAGTATGTGCAAGAACAATGTCAATAATGATATCAGTGATAGACGAGGTAGTTATATGCATACAATCAGGGGTAAAGTGGCTGAGCAGCAGGATAAATAAATTGTAGCAGCAAAGTATGGTGTGTGTGATAGTGCTCATGACTGGTCCGTCCAAACCACGCATTTCTGCCCTGCCCTTGACTTTGGTCCAGGGCATGTGATGTCCATAGCCTCTTCGTCGCTAAACTCCCTGAACTTGTCAAAAATATATTTTGTCTATGGCCAGTCCAGGTGGTGCTTTTACAGGCAGACCATCTATGGGAGGAAAGATGCGCGGCAGCTGAAACCTGGTCCCGACAGTCCGAACGCTCCTTGGTTGACAACACCAGGCTCCAGAGCATTGAAGATGTAAAATAGGGAATAACTAAAAATCTGAAGACATTACAACCCTGCACAACATCAATTCACCTCCAAAGTTTAGATAAGAATAAACTCATACAATGGAAATTATTTTTTACCTGAAGTGCTGGTACTGCTTGATACAGTATGTGGCAGTGGCCTGAAGTACTGAGTCAGGTGTTGTTGCCAGCCATAGCTTTCCACCAGCACTGTACCATCCTCCAGTCCAACCAGCTGTGGGATGGTGACCCCCGTCAAAGTGCTGTCCTTCACAACACCGGCAATCTCAGACAAAGCTAGCTAGCCAGCCATCTAACGTCAGCAATACAAACCAATTGTCATAGCTAGCTAAAGTTAACCAATAGGTTCAATGTTAAAGAAATGGCATTCTGAGAAAACTAAACTAACGTTACACACACTACATACACAAGTTAATGTTAGCTAGCAAGCCGGCCACCTAACCCCAGCTGACGTTAGCCAGCTAACAGCAAGCTTTAACTTGGGGTATTTTGTTTAGACATGTCACATTAACTAGCTAAAATATGAAATATAATCCCAATCCATACAGTAACGTTACTTGCAATACAAACCGATTGTCATAGTAAGCTAAAGTTAACCAAATAACGTTAGGTTCATTGTTAGTTAGAAAGTCAGCCATCGAACTCCAGCTGGCTAGCTAACAGCAAGCTTTAGCTTGCAATTAAAAACAACTTTCTGACAAAATTAGAAACATAATACCTGAATCTGTTGCTGGATTCTTACCTGTATACATGGATGAAAGCTTCACCCCTTTTATAAGACATCCTGTGTTGTTTCCGTTTAGTTTGCACAGCTTGTTTGGCCGGTTATGTTCCACTGATTTCAAAATGTGTTCTTTTCAGAGTGAGAGAGAGTCAGCATGGCACAATCGTCATCCAGAAAGTAGTCCATCATATAACTTTTTCTGACTGACATTTGTAGATAGCTACAAATGTCAAGTTGATAAATTCAGGGAAGCATTGTTATTGAGAGCAGTAGTAACATATTTGCAGTTCTCCATGGCTAAAGTTACAGATAAAAAAAAACTGGAGCAGCTAATTTTATATACACAAGATGCAACACCGCACCAATCCAAACTCATATCTCGGCATGTCCAGCCCACTCATTATCTCAGCCAATCATGGCTAGCGGGACGGTTGCTAACTTTCTCTGAGGCTAAACCAACTAGGCTCCTAATTTAACAATTTTATTCGTATTTACAGATGACATACACGTTTGGTGTTAAGGCACATGTTCGAGAAGGCATTTCTGAAGAAAAAAAAACATTTTGATAAAAAAAACATTTACATTCAAAAGGCTCTCCTGTGAAGTCGTGACTTGCGACATACGCCTAGTTTCCTGAATCGGGTCACATGTCAGTCTCCTTCTGAACGTGGCATAATCCTTGAATCTGCAAGAACCCTAACCTTACTATCATTCCATACACACAAATTGGTTTAATTATTTAGTTACTAACTAACTAAATAATAACACAAAATTCATACACACTTAATACATGAGAAAAACGTATTTAATAGAAACGTAATGCAATAGAAACAGTCCCCTAGTGGACTAAGAACAGCATGACTGCTTGGTTATCAAAAGGGAGGGGTCAGGTTGAGAGAGGGACCGTTCAAAAGTTTGTGGTCACTTAGAAATGTCCTTGTTTTAGAAAGAAAAGCACATTTCTTGTCCTTTAAAATAATATCAAACTGATCAGAAATACAGTGTAGACATTGTTAATGTTGTAAATGACTATTGTAGCTGGAAACGGCTGATTTGTTTATGGAATATCTACATTGGCGTACAGAGGCCCATTATCAGCAACCATCACTCCTGTGTTCCAATGGCATGTTGTGTTAGCTAATCCAAGTTTATCATTTTAAAAGGCTAATTGATCATTAGAAAACCCATTTTCAATTATGTTAGCACAGCTGAAAACTGTTGTTCTGATTAAAGAAGCAATAATACTGGCCTTCTTTAGACTAGTTGAGTATCTGGAGCATCAGCATTTGTGGGTTCGATTACAGGCTCAAAATGGTCAGAAACAAATCAAATCAAATCAAATCAAAGAACTTTCTTCTGAAACTCATCAGTCTATTTTTGAGAAATGAAGGCTATTCCATGCGAGAAATTGCCAAGAAACTGAAGATCTCGTACAACGCTGTGTACTACTCCCTTCACAGAACAGCGCAAACTGGCTCTAACCAGAAAATAAAGAGGAGTGGGGGCCCTGGTGCACAGCTGAGCAAGAGTACAAGTACATTAGAGTGTATAGTTTGAGAAACAGACGCCTCACAAGTCCTCAACTGGCAGCTTCACTAAATAGTACCCGCAAAACACTAGTCTCAACGTCAACAGTAAAGAGGCAATTCCGGGATGCTGGCCTTCTAGGCAGAGTTACTCTGTCCAGTGTCTGTGTTCTTTTGCCCATCTTAATCTTTTCTTTTTATTGGCCAGTCTGAGATTTGGCTTTTTCTTTGCAACTGCCTAGAAGGACAGCACCCTGGAGTTGCCTCTTCACTGTTGACGTTGAGACTGGTGACTTGCCTAGTTAAATAAAGTTTTTTTTTAAATAAACTAATTAAAAGTAACCTTTTTACAGAATGGCAGTGAAGAGGCGACTCCGGGATGCTGGCCTTCTAGGCAGAGTTGCAAAGAAAAAAACATATCTCAGACTTGCCAATAAAAATAAAAGATTAAGATGAGCAAAATAACACAGACACTAGACAGAAAGATAATCAAAAAAGTGTTATGAACAGACAAATCTAAGTTTGCGGTGTTCGAATCACAAAGAAGAACTTTCGTGAGATGCAGAAAAAATTCAAAGATGCTGGAGGAGTGCTTGACACCATCTGTCAAGCATGGTGGAGGCAATGTGATGGTCTGGCTGTGCTTTGGTGGTGGTAAAGTGAGAGATTTGTACAGGGTAAAAAGGATCTTGAAGAAGGAAGGCTATCATTCCAAGAACTATTTAGGGAAGAAGCAGTCAGCTGGTTTTCTGTCTATAATGGAGTGGCCAGCACAGTCACTGGATCTCAACCCTATTGAGCTGTTGTGGAAGCAGCTTGACCATATGGTACATAAGAAGTGCACATCAAGCCAATCCAACTTGTAGGAGGTGCTTCAGGAAGCATGGGGTGAAATCTCTTCAGATTACCTCAATAAATTGACAACTAGAATGCCAAAGGTCTGCAAGGCCGTAATTGCTACAAATGGAGGATTCTTTGATGAAAGCAAAGTTTGAAGGACACCATTATTATTTAAATAAAAAATCATTATTTATAACCTTGTCAACATCTTGACTATATTTCCTATTAATTTTGCAACTCATTTCATGTAAGTTTTCATGGAGAACAAGGACATTTCTGAGGGACCCCAAAATGTTGAATGGTAGTGTACATTTAGAAACTACGCTCACAGTAATCAAAATACTTAGCACCCTAACCACTGCTTATTCAGATAGAAAATGCAATGCATATATTTACGAGTAGATGTCTTTGTCTGTCATCTCTCTGTTGAACCAATCAACCCTTCTATGGGGACGGTGTAGTTGTGGTTCACGCTTCGGTGTAAGGCTCGGCTTCATTGTAAGGCTCGGCTTGTCCACCAGAGGTCACAAAGTCCTTCTTAGTTGTAAAGCTTCTCAGGGAGTGTAGTGTTCAAATAGAACAGCTACCCAGATGCACCGGTGATTGTCTGAGATGGGATTTATGCCTTCCTTTCTTGAGTAGATAGCCGAGTTCTAGATCCCTTTACATGCACAGCTGCAGACTGTCAAATATTCTGGTCTTTATCTTCTTCACCTTGTGTTGAGAGTTTCAGAGTTTGTAACCTTTTCAACGTGTGGCCAACGTTCCATGCTTTTCTGGTCTGATAGGTGACGTTATCTTCTAACCTCGTGTTGAGTTTCAGAGTTTCCAACCATTTCTGCTGGTCTGAGATTCTTAACCATTTGTAACGTTCAGCTCACACTGTCTGTCTACTGGTCTGATATGTTCATTCTTAGCGAGTCCTTTAAAGCACTCTGGTCGGAAAGGCGGTTCCATCACACTGACACGCTCTTCTGAACTCCTTAGGGGTGTGACTTAGTTCATGTGGAATGGACATGAAAAACCATTATCTCATTAGAAACCAAAATCACATGCCTATCTCAACAAAAATTGTTTAATCATTCTTCATATTGTATGAACATCATATTGGATGGAAACTTGAAAGCTAGAATGTTTCCTTCCTAAGTTAAAGTATTTGGTTCAATTTTTAATAACATCAAAAAATAATAAACACTATGACATGATTATTCTTTTGGTCCCCACTGACCATTCCTAACATCCCTACGTAGAAATATTGTTCCAATATTCACTTTTTTGGGGGCGGCAAAGTGTCTCTGTAACAAAGACATTCCAATCTTGATACTACCTCCTCTTCTGTGGGGGAGAGGGGGGTCTGGCTATCTGTCAGCCATTTTCCAAGCTGATCTGAGGCCTTGGATCCTCGACCAGGAGAGTCATGACCCCATCACACATCCATCACTTATCCCCAAACCGAGTGATGCAGTGGTCTAAGGCACTGCATCTCAGTGCTAGAGGTGTCACGACAGACCCTGGTTCGATTACAGTCTGTATCACAACCTGCCGTGATTGGGAGTCCCATAGGGCGGTGCACAATTGGCCCAATGTCGTTAGGGTTTGGCTGGGTTAGGCTATCACTGTCTTGCCTAGATAAATAAAGGGGGAAAAAATGCTTAACTGTTGGTATGAGGTTTTACTATGAAATGCAGTGATGCCAGGCATGATGGGACCCATGTCATCCAAAAAGTTATAAGTTTGAATCATCTGTCAATAGGACATTCTTCCAGGTGCTTTTCGGTAAACTTGAGTCAACTGCTGAGACTCGCGATGTACCAGTAGGTTGGTAGGAAATAGAGGTTGCAGGCTTCACATTCACGTTCAGCACAGCAACTAGTGTCAGCCAGAGTCTCATTCCGAATCTTGCCATGCACTGGTTATACTAAGTCGTGAAGTCCCCCGAGGTGAAATAAGCACCGCATACAGTAGACGTGTGCACAGTACCCTTAATCCAATCCACTTGCTTAAATCGGACAAACCGGTCCCACTTCAACACTAGCTTCTTGTTTTTGGGCCACAAATGAGTCTAACCGCGTCCTTGTGGGTATTAAGGCACTATGTGGGTATTACTGCGCTAGCGATGAATGAAACACTCGCTCACTCAACTACGATTACCAAAATGCACAGGAGAAGAGGAGATGAAGTTCTTTGCTTGAGTTTATATGGCTTCTACTTCATAGTATTTCACCAGCGGGCCTAACAACACCCGTGCCAATATATCCTCCAAACACCGGCTTCTCGGGCATTATCACTTAAACTTACAGGAGGGTGCTAAAGGGAGGGAGGCTCATAATAATGGCTGGAATGGAGCAAATGGAATGGCATCAAACCCATGGAAACCATGTATTTAATAACATTCCACTTATTCCGCTCCAGCCACTACCACGAGCCCGTCCTCCCCAATTAAGGTGTATGTAAGTTATCAGATTGTGTGTGTGTGTGTGTGTGTGTGTGTGTGTGTGTGTGTGTGTGTGTGTGTGTGTGTGTGTGTGTGTGTGTGTGTGTGGTACTGGGGTGGAGCAGACAGACTCTGGTCTGACTATGTCTTTATTGGATGACGAAACCCCTCCAGGGAGGTCATGATGGCTGCAGCAGGAGATGTGCAATGCATCCCAAAATGGCAGTCTATTCGCTATGTAGTGCACTCCTCTTGACCAGACCCCTATGGGATTCCCTATGGGCTCTGGTCAAAAGTAGTCCACTATATAGGGAATAGAATGTCATTTGGGACTCAGAACCTGGTCTAAACCTAATGCATTATATAAACCAATCGCTCTTTCTTCCCAGCATACCGTTCATCTTCCTCCACCACAGGTAATCCCATTAGTTCTCTCCTGATATGGCCTTTTACAACAGATTTAATTCAGGGGATTTCAATCAGGGTGGAATCACATTACAGTTTTTGTGTCTTGTACGTGTGTGTCTCAACGTATTTGTCATGTGCACACTCACTCCTCTTTTTTTATTTTGTTGTCTTGGGTGAGTGGTGTGTGGTTTATTTGATTTGTGTGTGTGTGTGTGTGTGTGTGTGTGTGTGTGTGTGTGTGTGTGTGTGTGTGTGTGTGTGTGTGTGTGTGTGTGTGTGTGTGTGTGTGTGTGTGTGTGTGTGTGTGTGTGAGTTTGTTCTTGTCATGGATAGAACCGATAAGTTGATAAAAGTGTATATATGTGTATGACCGATGTACTGCTGGAGTGTTTGTTCGTCTGTGTGCATGCGTGCGTTCGTCTTCACTGTCTTTTCTACAGTCCAAGTGCATCCTGGCAGCCAGGGATAAGACTTGAGACTGAGTGTGGAACCTGAGTAACCATCACTCTTTCCTCTCCTCTCTTCTGTAGAGGGAGGGAAGCATCAATAACCCTGTGGGTAGAGTCCTGAATCGGGTCACAGAATGGAATTGGCAACACAATAGTTCTGAACCGCAAGCCGACCCATGGGTTGATGCTTTTATTCCACCCGCTAGCAGGTTTGAGGAAGATATAAATCATATGGTGGGTGTAATGAAAACATGAGGAGAATAACATGGTTTCACCTCACTTGTAAATTGCAAGTTCACATGTGAAAATCACATTTGCCGTTTCACACGTGTGGCGGAAGAATCAGAATTAGTTCGGTAACATAATATGCTTGTATGATATGCTTGTTTATTAGAATGTAACCCTTCGGACTCTGGCATTGGCATTTGAACTTCCTCCCTCAGCTGGGCCTCAGTCACCTGGGGCCCAGAGAGGGGAGAAGTCAGGCTTGTCTTTCACATGTCCCTGGTGCTATGCAGAATATCCGAAAGAGGACAGGAGGGAACATTGTCTTCATTCTGTATGTGAAAGTCTTATTTTTACACCATGTGAAGAAATGGTGTGATTAATGGGGAACCAATTACTTGTCTCCACAATGTCTGTGTGCCAGTCACTTCCTCCTTTGGCCTTGGGGGAGATAAGGTCTGAGGCAAGATGTGTGGGGTAGTGTCTGGAGCCATTGTATGTCATCTCTGATGCTGCACTTATCCTGGGATAGTGTATGACCTAGAGGCTCAGTCCCCTCAGTGAGCTTGTCCAGGAGTGTGGTCAAGAAGGGTTTTTACTTCAGATGGGAGTATCTGGAGTTGACAATTGATGTATGCCATAGAATGTGTTGCTGTGTCTGTGCTATGTAGTACCAGGAATGAGATTGGAGCCTCATCTTAGGGGCCAAACTCTGAACAGTGAGAACAGTCTTCATAGAAAATGCTATCTGGCTGCGGGATACTCCTTTCTCATTTATCAAGTCTCACCTTGTGACCCATTACACACATCTGTTGTTTGTTATGTAGACTAAGGTGTGGATCTTTGCTATGAAATATTTTTGTAGCCTTTGTGTCGGGGCTCTCAATGAATTGATCATACAGAAATTAACCACCACACACGTAAGAAAACTCAACATGTGAAAATTACAGTTCACATGTGGGGGTGAAATAGTGTTATTCTCCTCACATGTGAAAAGGTGGTTAACATGTTGCAGAGGCAATGTTTCCACATGTGTAATTGCAAATTCTGTCATGCCATTCTGTAAAAAGGTTACTTAAAAAAACAAAAAAACAATTAAACTAGGCAAGTCACCAATCTCAATGTCAACAGTGAAGAGGCAACTCTAGGGTTCTGTCCTTCTAGGCAGAGTTGCAAAGAAAAAGCCATATCTCAGACTGGCCAATAAAAAGAAAAGATTAAGATGGGCAAAATAACACAGACACTGGACAGAGGAACTCTGCCTAGAAGGCCAGCATCCCGGAATCGCCTCTTCACTGTTGACGTTGAGACTAGTGTTTTGCAGGTACTATTTAATGAAGCTGCCAGTTGAGGACTTGTGAGGCGTCTGTTTCTCAAACTAGACACTCTAATGTACTTGTACTCTTGCTCAGTTGTGCACCAGGGCCTCTCACTCCTTTTTATTTTCTGGTTAGAACCAGTTTGCACTGTTCTGTGAAAGGAGTAGTACACGGCGTTGTACGAGATCTTCAGTTTCTTGGCAATTTCTCGCATGGAATAGCCTTCATTTCTCAAGAATAGACTGATGAGTTTCAGAAGAAAGTTCTTTGTTTCCGGCCATTTTGAACCTGTAATCGAACCCACAAATACTGATGCTTCAGATACTCAACTAGTCTAAAGAAGGCCAGTATTATTGCTTCTTTAATCAGAACAACAGTTTTCAGCTGTTGCAAAAGGGTTTCTATTAGCATTTTAAAATGATAAACTTGGATTAGCTAACACAACGTGCCATTGGAACACAGGAGTGATGGTTGCTGTAAATGGGCCTCTGTACGTCTATGTATACATTCCATAAAAAATCTGCCGTTTCCAGCTACAATAGTCATTTACAACATTAACAATGTCTACACTGTATTTCTGATCAATTTGATGTTATTTTAAAGGACAATAAATGTGGTTTTCTTTCAAAACAAGGACATTTCTAAGTGACCCCAAACTTTTGAACAGTAGTGTATGTCGGCTATCAGCTTTTATTAGGTAAGAAGGCTCATTGAAAACATGTACAGATATTGTTCATAATTCATGGCATGGTTTCCTTTAATCCAAATGTTGAATAGACATGCAGTCAAATGAATATATGCAGGGAGGGTAATAATAGCCTACTACTCTGGAATCATAAGCACTATTAAATAATGATGTTATTTGGTCGGTCATGGCTCTCAGTGCAATTATACTGTACGTGGGTGGGTTAGGATGTGGAGAACAATCTGTCCTGATGTCGGCTATCGGGTGGGGCACGGAATTTATGTGGCCGGCGTGGGGCGGCTCGAAAAAACAGACCCGTGCAGGAGTCATCAGGCACCGGCACCTCCTCCATCTCTTTCGTTTTCTCTTTTTTTCCCACTCTGTAACAGGGGCATACAGTATTCAATCTGGCCTGACAGGATCCCACAGAGGCTGGACAGCCATGATGGGACTGGGTCCAGAGACATTCATCTGAAAGTGTTTTTGTGTACGTGTAGGCCTAGTGTAGCTGTGTGTTCCAACCAGAATGAGGGTATTTACAGTAATGACTGATATAAAAATGACAAGCAACTGCTAGAGATGAGCGTACACAGAACAATAGCCTAACCACAACACAACTCACAATTCAGAGATAAGTAATATTCCTATGACATATGCACATTATTTTTCTAGTGTAATGCTGTCAATTACTTAACCCCTGATGGAGAGAGCGTGTTTTCAGAAAGACACTGCCTAGCTATTCCCATGTGTTTGGTACGTTGGGAACACATCGCTACTTCATGTTATTTGTGATGTAACAAGGGAAAATTCTCTGCAGCTCATTTTCCAAGTGATGTTGGCCCCTGGTCTCCCCCTGGGGAACTTGAATGAGCTCTTGTCACAGTAATGTAATGTGTGTGTGTGTGTGTGTGTGTGTGTGTGTGTGTGTGTGTGTGTGTGTGTGTGTGATTGTGCGTGCGACCATGCGTGTGTGCGAGAGTGAGATTGTGTGCATGCATCGTCATGTATGTGTGTGTGCATTTGACAGTGTGTATTATTTGTGTCATTGTGTGTGTACGTGTGTCACCGTACCTCCTCCCATGTGGGGAACGGAGCAGCAATGAAAGTGAATGAGCTCTTTAAACTCCCACAGTGTCTGGGGGACTAGTGTCTGTCACCATGATGCACTGGCCGTTAGTAAACTCCATTACTGCTGCGTCCTCATCTCCGTCACTGTCATCGCCTCCCACGCCGCTCGCCCAGGCTCCCCGACCCCCACACCCCGGAAACACACTGCCAGCGACGCAGTGCGTCTCAGACTTCCATCAGCACTCTGATCAAGTGGAAGATTACCCGGAACAACCCACTGTTTTTCTGTAAAAGCACACCAGTACACCCAACACCATCAACAGAGACAACGGCACAGCCAAAACAACCTGGGTGTTCCTTTCAGTTTTTATCATTGTCCCTGACTGCGCATAGGAGGCGATGACAGGGACCACAATTGAAATAATTCATCAACTTTATTGTGTCATCGCTGACAGGTTTTAAAATGTATCTACTATGTCTATGTTTTTTTTAGCTTTCAAGTAAAATCAATTGATTTGTTAAAAAGCTCAAACCTGGGCTTATGTCTGACTAGTTTGGATTTCCGTGTATCTTACACGTGTTTTATTGTTCAATTCAATGCCGGTCTTTAAATTCCATCCCACTAGTTGTGTAGTGTGTGTGTGTGTGTAGAACTCCGTGCTGCACCGTGGCTATCTCAAAAGCTATCTATTTTAATGGAAAACTGCTGCTACTGGAGAGTGAGAAAACGGTTGTTAGGTTATGATCCTATCGAGACAGTATTTAACAGAAGAGACCGGGAAGGCCATATCTTAATGCTAATGTCACTGTGTAGGTCTGTGATAAGAGGGTTTGGATCTGATAGCACAGGGATGGGGAAATCTAGTCAGGTTTTTGTCACTGGAGCTAGCTGGGACTGTTGTGATTTCACGCCACTGCACGGTGTTAGGAAATGAGGTCACATCAATTGATAATTGATGTGGTCTGAAATGGGAATATTTGCGATACCACCATTTGTAGTTTGTGCTCCTCCATAGACCTTATACATTATGGGCCGTTTTCCTGGACACAGATTAAACCTTGTCCCGATGTAAAACTCAAACTCAATGGGGACTCATCTGAGAGTCATTTCTCGGAATCGGGCCCTATATGTTTTACACAACATTGTTATGTGGGCTTTTAGTTGAATAGCATTCTTCTCATCTGAGGAGTGATTGAGGGCAGTGTCTGTAGATTTATTTGGGAGAAAGATTTGAGTCTATGTCTGATCTGATGAAATGTATATTTTGTTATGATGATAGAGGATTACACAAGATGAATTTAGTGATTCCACACTTCAAGAAAATGAAAGGGGTGAAATGAAAAAGAGAAGTGATTTTGTGGTCATGATAAAAATGACCAAAAATAACATTGAAAATCCATGCTATCTTCTACCAATGTCTGTCTTGTTTCTCTCTCTATCCCACTCTCACTCTCTCTTTCACTGTGGAATGAGACTTTACATCCTGGCTCTAAATCACCTCAATAACACTTTAAATCAGTTAGTGGTTGGACTCGAACTCTTCCTCTAACTTTAATCTGCTCGGCACCGCCCTCCTCACCCACTCCTTACTCCCGTTGTGTCAGACGCTTGGTCCGTGAGGGAGATGGATGGATGAGGGACGCATCTATGTACGCCACTTAATTACCAAACAAAGCTGCCATGGCTGTAGCCCGGCGTTGTTGCTAGCTGTGTCCGCGAGGCGAGGGCGACACAAACAGATTCCGTGCCCCAGAGAAGCATGGCCATTCATCACCCTAACCTCATTGTGAAAACCAGACACACTTCACCCCCCTCGCTCCATCCCTCCACCTCTTCTCCACTCCGCATGGCCTCATCTGCTCATCCCCACCTCTCCTTATTCATCCCCCTGTACCCCAACTACACTCATATTAATACTAATGACGGCAGCATTGTGGGGCCAGACACTTCATTGTCCATATTGTCGGCCAGGCTCATCCTGCTTGTTCTATATTTCCATATTTATTCATTTATGCCGTCTTTCTCCCCCGAAGAGGCATATTAATTCTAATGGTGACAAAGAGACCAATCATGCACCACATGCACAGCCCTCTGAGAGACAGACAGACAGAGAGAGTGAGAGATAGAGAGAGAGAGGGGGAGATCAACCATTTCCAAGCTCAGGGACATGTACTAGTCTGTGGCAACCTAAATGCAACAACTGGACAAAGAACGTGACACTCTTAGCACATAGGGGGACAAACACCTACCTGGAGGTTCCCTCCCAAATATGCCACCCTAGACACAACTCTGACAAAACAACCAACAAAAACGGGTCACAACTTCTGCAGCTCTGTCGCACGCAGCTCTGGGTCTGTACATAGTCAACGGTAGGCTTCGAGGTGACTCTTACAGTAGGTACGCCTACAGCTCATCCCTTGGCAGTAGTACTGTAGATTACATTATCACTGACCTCAACCCAGAGTCTTTCAGAGCGTTCACAGTCAGCCCACTGACACCCCTATCAGATCACAGCCAAATCTAAGTCTACTTGAACTGAGCAATACTCAATCATGAGTCATCAAACCCAAAGGAACTACATAATATTAAGAAATTCTATAGTGGAAGGAAAGTAGTGTAGAAACCTACCAAAAAAACAATTAGGCAAGAACTAATTAAATCCCTTTAGACAACTTCCTGGATAAAATGCTTGACTGTAATAGCAAAGGAGTAAACTTGGCAGTAGAAAATCTAAACAGTATATTTGACCTTTCAGCTTCCCTATCGAATCTAAAAATGTCAAGCAGACAACCTAAGAAAATTAACAACAATGACAAATGGTTTGATGAAGAATGCAAAAACCTAAGAAAGAAATTGAGAAACCTATCCAACCAAAAACATAGACCCAGAAAACTTGAGCCTACGCCTTCAGTATGGTGAATCACTAAAACAACACAGACATGCACTACGGAAAAAGAAGGAACAGCACGTCAGAAATCAGCTCAATGTAATTGAAAAATCCATAGAATCTAACCACTTCCGGGAAAATTGGAACACACAAAAAAAAAACACAAAGTGTTATCTATCCAAAACGGAGATGTATGGATAAACCACTTCTCCAATCGTTTTAGCTCTATAACAAAGAAAAAACTGAAAAAACATATACATGATCAAATACAAATCTTAGAATCAACTATTAAAGACTACCAGAACCCACTGAATTCTCCAATTACATTGAATGAACCACAGGACAAAATGCAAACCCTCCAAACCAAAAAGGCCTGATCTTTTTGTCATGCCATCATCTGTTTCACCTGTCCTTGTGCTTGTCTCCAAATATCCCCTGGGTATTTATAGCTGTGTTTTCTGTCTGTCTGTGCCAGTTTGTCTTGATTGTTCAAGTCAACCAGCGGTTTGTCTCAGCTCCTGCTTTTCCCCAGTCTCTCTTTTTCTCGTCCTCCTGGTTTTGACCCTTGCCTGTCCTGAGTCTGGGCCTGCCTGCCTTCCTGTGCCTTTGCCCCTATACATACCTCAGCCTAAACATCAGCGACACAGGTAACTTCCACAAAGCTGTGAACGATCTGAGAGACAAGGCAAGAAGGGCCTTCTACGCCAGCAAAAGGAACATAAAATTCGACATATCAATTAGGATCTGTCTAAAACACCTTGAATCAGTTATAGAACCCATTGCCCTTTATGGTGAGGTCTGGGGTCCGCTCACCAACCAAAAATTCACAAAATAGCACAAACACCAAATTGAGACTCCGCATGCAGAATTCTGCAAAAATATCCTCAGTGTACAACAGAAAAAAATACAAAATAATACATGCAGAGCAGAATTAGGCCGATACCCGCTAATTTTGATAATCCAGAAAAGAGATTCTAAATTCTACAACCACCTAAAAAGGGAGTGATTCCCAAACATTCCATAACAATACCTACAGAGAGAATAACCCGGAGAAGAGTCCGGTAAGCAAACACAATTAGACCCAACCAAATAATGAGAAAACAAAAAGATAATTACTTTGCACATTGGAAAGATTTAAGAAAAAAACAGAGCAAACTAGAATGCAATTTGGCCCTAAACAGAGAGTACACAGTGTCAAAATACATGACCACTGTGACAGACCCAAAATTAAGGAAAGCTTTGACAATGTACAGACTCAGGGAGCATAGCCTTGCTATTGAGAGAGGCCGCCATAGGCATACCTGGCACCTGGCTCTCAAGAGAAGAGCGGCTATGTGCACACTTCCACGCAAAAGGAGGTGGAAACTGAGCTGCACTTCTTTTAACCTCCTGCCAAATGTATGAACATATTAGAGACACATACAGTTGAAGTCGGAAGTTTACACGCACCTAGGTTGGAGTCATTTAAAACTAATTTTTCAACCACTCCACAAATGTCTTCTTAACAAACTCTAGTTTTGTTAAAATCGGTTAAGACATCTACTTTGTGCATGACACAAGTCATTTTTCCAACAATTGTTTACAGACAGATTATTTCACTTGTAATTCACTGTATCACAATTCCAGTGGAACAGAGTTGACTGTGCTTGGAAAATTCCAGAAAATTATGTAATGTCTTTAGAAGCTTCTGATAGGCTAATTGACATAATTTGAGTCAATTGGAGGTGTGCATGTGGATGTTATCAAGGCCTACCTTCAAACTCAGTGTCTCTTTGTTTGACATCATGGGAAAATCAAAAGAAATTAGCCAAGAACTCAGAAGAAAAGAATTGTAGACCTCCACAAGTCTGCTTCATCCTTGGGAGCAATTTTCAAATGCCTGAAGGTACCACGTTCATCTGCACAAACAATAGTATGCATGTATAAACACCATGGGACCACGCAGCTGTCATACCACTCAGGAAGGAGACGCGTTCTGTCTCCAAGAGATGAATGTACTTTCGTGCGCAAGGTGCAAATCAATCCCAGAACAACAGAAAAGGACCTTGTGAAGAAAAAAATAATAATAATCTAATTTTGCTAGATAAGACCGATTTGAGCCGGTCGGTCACATATCTATTGGGTGAAATATCACAGAGGCAAGATTTGTGACTTGCTGCCACAAAAAAAGGGCAACCAGTGAAGAACAAACACCATTGTAAATACAACCCATATTTATGTTAATTTATTTTCCCTTTTGTACTTCATTAAAACACTGTATATAGCCATAAAATGACATTTGAAATGTCTCTATTCCTTTTGAACTTTTGTGAGTGTAATGTTTACTGTTAATTGTTTATTGTTTATTTCACTTTTTTAAAATGATCTATTTCACTTCCTTTAGCAATGTAAACATATGTTTCCCATGCCAATAAAGCTCTCAGAACTGAATTGAGAGAGAGAGAGAAACAGAGAAATAGAGACAGACATAGAAAGAGAGACAAGATAGAGACAAGGCAGAGTGGAGGTAGAGCGTAAGGTCGGGGCGAAACATGGCACTAACTGTCTCCTCCACTCCCCTGCTGAGATTCTATCACACGTTCATCATGAAGGTGTAATCAATCCACACCAATGACTTGGCCCTCCCCTCGATGCATCCTCTAGGAGCGGAGACGCAGGGGCCCACAGAAAGACACAATTCACCTGAGACCCTTTTATAACATCTGTCTGTTTGGATTCAAAATCTGTTGTTGAGGAGCAATAGTGTTACTGTTGAGTTAACTTCCAATCAGATAGCAGACCTACTGGGTGTTAACGCAACAGAGCCTACTGCTTCACAGAGATGTGACAAGAGGGGGTTGGTGAGATAATGCAACATTCCTAAGACAACACAAAGGAAATCCTTGCATTCAGTGTACAGAGTCACTTCGAGGGCCCGCCATCATGTGTGCGTGTGTGCGTGTGTGTGTGTGTGTGTGTGTGTGTGTGTGTGTGTGTGTGTGTGTGTGTGTGTGTGTGTGTGTGTGTGTGTGTGTGTGTGTGTGTGAACTCATCCTATTCCACACCATGATCGTATATCCCGACACACGGCCTGTCCACCAATCATAGTCCATCTGTCCTGGCCGCTAGCCAGTACATATCTGATCAACTCACGTGCTCTTTCTCTTCATGTCACATGATTTATAAAACCATTATTCTATATAGTCTGCACCAGCACTTTACATAGTTATCACACCACCCACCACCAGCCCACAAATGCCAGCGTCGGAGTTCACTAAAGTCACCAATCAACGTAATCTCATCATGGTGAAACGTAGCAATTGTGTTTCCTGGTTTAGCTTTAATTTCATTTTCACTTCTCTAAATTAATTTAGAAAGGGGGGATTTTTGATAGTGGGAACATGCAAGAAATTACATTAGATGTGATAATATGTTAATATCCCCAGGGAGGCCTGTCTGGAGATGGTTGGCTATCTAATTCACATTCATTTATTTGCAGCTCTCTGTTTCATTAGGGGCCCCACTTAAAACGGCACTTATAGAGGGGGAGAAAACAGAATGAGTACGTGTGCAAATTTAATTAAGGACCCTGCTTTATCGGCACTGAGGGGAACGTATAGAGGGAGAGAGCCCCGGGAACAAGATATGGAATGCATGGGAAGGGATGGAGTGTGATTGAGAAGATTCTTATTCAGAAGGCATGTGCTCTACATTCTGATTCTATATCAGATCGTATCTGGGGTTCAGAAAGTGGTTCATAGCTGTTATCATATATTAAATATGATCTTATATTATCGTATTATATATGATATAGTATCTTTATTTTCAAAATGTTACCACATCTTTTAGGTATGATCTCACTTTGTCTAGTCAACCCGGCCCTCTCGTCCTTTTTTTTGTTGCATTTTAAGGGCGGAAGTCCTTCGCCTACCCTTGGTTTAATTGTGAGGAGTTGGATGTATGTGTGTCTCTCAGAGGTGTGGCTATCATGTCGTAATTTACTGCCTGGACATAGAGCCTGCGTCTGCCTGTACAGTGGGAGGGGAGGAGAGGGGGGATAAACATGAATACCTAGTATGTCCACTTCACTGTCAGACCATTTCATTGGTAAACTACATGGTAATGTAAAAGTATGGCATAAATACGGAAGTTCTGCTACTCCATTTCTACTACTTTGCAAGCTTCCTTTTTGGTGCTTTCCATTTTGAGATTTTCTAAGCGCAATAATGGCTATGTCCGGTTCGGAGGAGCGCTGTGCGTGCTGGTGAGACAATACAATAACATTTATAACCTTTCGATGGGGATGTATTCGGACAAGCAAGGAAAAGACAACAGCTAGAAGGAGATATCACAAAATTTGAACACCGATACTGATATCAAAGAAACATAGAGAAAGACCAGTATGTACGCAATCTGAAAAGGGTGACGGAGACGAGGAATGGGGCTGCCGCAGGTGCCCGTCCCACCGATTGTCAGACTATTGGATTGGCTTCTTGTTCACGTGAAACATCGTCAGACAGATCTTATGTTTAGCAGACTTAGTTAGAACATGAGAAATCAGCTCTTTTCTGGATGGGAGAAATTGTGAGTGGAAAATATTCCGTGCCTCTGTTATAAGATTATCACGGCTAATGTGTGTGTGTGTTTATTATATTGAGATGTATATGAAATCAGTTCTTTTGGGTAAACATTTTTTAACTCAAAGGAGCCCATGGAGAATTTTAAGATTGCTTGCATTGTATTCAAACGTATTCGCCATCTGCTTGTAGGTGCTGGAGGAGTATGCGGTTTTGGACAGTCCAGAGATGGAGCTGAGCCCTGAGGGCCCATCTACCGGTGGTTAATCGCCCCTTGGTTCATCATCTCCCCGGCCTGGTTCATCACCTCTCCGGCCCCTTTCCCCAACGCCCAGGCCCTTCTTACCAACACCCAACCAGGCGCACCTGCCCTGCCCTGCAACTCCAACAACCTCCACCCCATCTCCCCGATCCAGCTCCAATGGCTGGAAGAGGAAGACAGCTGAGGATCCTTGGGACACTGACATGACGCAGCGGGTGGATGACTTAAAGAAACTGCACCAGGAGTTACAGAAACAGCAGCAGTGTCCAGCAAAGGCCGTCTACGATGTCGTGGTGCCATGGATGATGTCTCTTCCTGCTGATCAACGTCTCCTGTTTCTCTCACCCCTAAACCTGTTGTGTGCTTTTTTCTTATTCATACATAACGTACGGTAGTGAGTAATATACTGCAGGGGTGTTGCATTTTTTTTGTACTTATTTCCTCATTCATATGTTATTGTTTTTTTCTCTTATTTTTGACTTTCACCACACTTTTCACCTGTGTATTGCATTTAGCTGTTTTCCTCTTGGGGTAGTAAATAAACATCTAAAAGAACTGCAAATGTATTTGTCTGGTTATTCATTTTTTTAATGAGTGACTCAGTCAACTTGTACTGCTTTGTACCTGAGCCATGTAGATGAGGTTAATGTCTTGGTGGTCTTTAATGTCTACAGCTGGACACTCACCCATGTACCAAAGCAGGACGGTTCCCCGTTAAAAGGACACTACACATGACCATGTTTAACCTTGTTGTATGTGGATGAGGTCAATGTTTCGAGGATCCGGCTTTATTGTCCACAGCTGGACAGCCGTTCTCACCCCTTTACCATAGCAGGAAATGTCTCCGCGAAAGGCCACTACACATAACACAAGGTTAGGTAAATGTTTTGAGGGTCTAGCCTCCCCCCAAAATATGAAAAACTAAAACAAGGATGAAATGACTGTCATTTAGTGATTTGTGAAGTGTGAATAAGAAAAACAGAAAAACCAAGTGTGAGGCTCACAACATGAGTCATCAACCAGAAGAGAAGGTATGCGTGCACCTGTTTTCTAAACCACACTCCAACATTTAGAGTAGGGTGCCACGTGTGATAGCAGCATTTTGGAAAGACACCTGACCTGCTGGTGTGAGGAAGTAGTCATTTAGGTTGTTGTGCAACTCTGGTTGACCTGTCTGCCGACATGTTTCTTGGGTCCAGGAAGCTGGTGTCCCCTTGTACCACCTGTCTCCACTCTCCTGGAAGCCGGTCCCCAGTGGGTGTGGTGTGGTCAACAAACGTGGGGTGGCTGTACCGTGTTGATGAATCTGTGTTGTGTTGTCAGTGTCTATGGTGCAAATGTAGTGGTGGAGGGCCACGCAGGCCTTCACAATGGTCTCTCAGCTTTCTCTGGGGCAACATCATCTTGCAGCAAGGATCCCTCTTGAGTGGCGGTAGTTGTAGATCTTCTTGGTGTCATCAAGGTCAACATAAAATAAGTGTTTCCATTAGTATTGAATAGGAACATGAAGGCTGTCAAATGTGTACTGTAGCAATTGTGAAGCCTATGCTTTGTACATAGTCCCCCATCCTCTTATTGGGATGCCAGGTCCCTTTTATGTGAGGCATATCATTAAAATGTCTATATTGGTATCATTTTCACATCATATGTATTTAGCGTATCTTACCTGGATATGGTCAGTACCTTGCATCGCAGAGTGCCATCAGGACCATTGAGAAAAAGCCCTTGGAGTTGTAGTATTCGCTGCCCGAGTTTGCCGGATCTGAACATGTTTTCCGTCGAGAACTCCTGCATAAAACGGATAATACCAACAATCCCCAAAATCTCGGCCAATTTCTGCCCATTGGGCCATGGAGGGATAAGCAAAATCCTCCTTCAGGACATGCCAGACAGACTGGCCACCTGACAATGGCACAAACTGTCGAAATTCCTAGCTTATAAATTATAACTCGCAGCGATACTTTCCTGTGTGCTGTCGCTCACCAAAAAACAAAGGGTCACATACAACCTTTCTGCAACACTTACGGGCAAGCTGGGAGTTCTCGTGTGCGAAATGTGAAAGTGAAGTCGCTGAAGCAAGTCGTCAAATCTGGCAACAGATATCCGGAAAAAATGGAAAATGTCTTTCCTCGTCAATGCTTCGCAGAGGTTGGACAAGAGACGGGTAATTCTCCCTTGGCCCCTCTTGTAGTACTCAGTGGACGAACTTGCCACTTTGTAGTAACAGCAGTTCAAGCTCTTGCTGTTCAAGCTCTAGCAATTGCAATTCAAAAAGAGACATGTTTGCTTCTGTGGCTAAAACGTCGTGTCGTAAAGCATAGAACAGCAGACTAGCCTGACATGTAGCTAGCATTTGTAAACAGGCACATAACACGGAAGTTCAAATGTCGTCGCTAGCTAGAGTCAAATAGAGTGGCTCGGCCCCTCTTGCTTGGTAAGCTACTCTTGTTCCCAAGCCCCCTGGTGGATATACACTATACAAGGCCGACTTCCTCTCTGAGTGGAACGCAACGAAAGAGTCCGCTGCCCACCAAATAAAACGACTCCACCCACGTGCACGCTCACACGTAGATCAATGGAGTGGAGCTTGTAGCCGCCTGAAGTGCGTAGACACAACAGCAGTAGTATGATGTACCTTGTAGGTCGAACGTACCATATTTTCCAGCATATGAAGGAAAGGGTTACAGACAGTTGCGAGGGGGAGTGCTCACAATGGCTCTGGCATACGACTCATGTTGCTACGAGCAGTGAATACAAACTTATTGACCCTATGCTCATTTGCACGTTCTAGCTGGAGTGAAATGCCTGCCATAAGCATGTTTCCATTAAGAGGTGAGGGTGTTACGGGAGGGGATGGTATAATTGGGAAGCAGGAGCACCTCTCTCCTAGCTGCGTTTCACTTTTACTTGAGTCATTTTATAATTAGGTATCTTTACTTTTACTCAAGTATGACAATTGGGTACTTTTTCCACCACTGTGCCTTCCTTGAAATTCCTCCACCTGCACCACCATCTTCATGACCTAATTAGTTACATTTTGGATGGTGTATCAATACACCCAGTCCTTCCTAACTCAGTTGCCGGATAGGAAGGAAACCGCTCAAGGATTTCACCATGAGGCCAATAGTGACTTTCAAACAGTTACAGAGTTTAATGACTTTGATAGGAGAAAACTGAGAATGAATCACCAACAGTATCGTTACTCCACAATATTAACCTAATTGACAGAGTATAAAGAAGGAAGCTTGTATAGAATAAAAATATTCCAAAACATGCATCATGTTTGCAACAAGGCACTAAAGTAATAATGCAAAAAATGTGTCAAAGCAATTCACTTTTTGTCCTGAATACGAAGTGTTATGTTTGGTGCAAATACAATACAATACATCACTGAGTACTGCTCTTCATATTTTCAAGCATAGTGGTTGCTGCATCATGTTTTGGGTATGCTTGTAATCGTTTAGGACTGGGGAGTTTTTCAAGATAAAACATTTGCGGAATGGAACTGAGCACAGGCAAAATCCTAGCGACAAACCTGGTTCAGTCTGCTTTCCACCAGACACTGGGAGATGAATTCACCTTTCAGCAGGAGACCATTGGGGTCTCTCGCGTCATGGGGAGAGGGAGACGTTTTCATGGGGAGAGGGAGACGTTGGGAAAGGGAATAAGACAGGCGATGAACGATTAGGTGGGGCCCGCAGGGGCACGGGGGAGAGAGCCAGACACAGAAGGGTATTGCTGCATAAGCAGTCTGTCCAGCTGTCTGGCCTCTACGAAAAGACCTGAGACAGCCTGCATCTTAGGACTCTCCTCTCCTTTCTGCTCTCTATTTCTATCTCTCACTCTCTCTCTCTCTCTGTTCTGTCTCTCTCTTTCTTTATCTCTGTTTCTGTCTCACTCTCTCCTCTCCTTTCTGTCTCTCTCTCCTTCTCCACCTGACTCTCTGTGTTTATATTTCTCACTACATCCCCTCCTCTGTGCTCACTCACGTCCACGCCCTGTATGCTGGGTTGTTAAATGTGAGGCAGAGAAATTGTACATGTAGCTTCAGATGTCCAGGCTGTATGCTCAGCATATGAATTTGGTGTGGTGTGTGTGTTTGTGTGTGTGTGTGTGTGTGTGTGTGTGTGTTTGTGTGCGTGGGCGACTGTGTGACTGAGCTCGTTTATGGGAATAAACAGCGTCTTGATGATGTGAACCAGGGTGATATGAGAGCGTGTTTGTTTATGGAAGGGGCATGCAGAGACAGTAAATTGGTTATGGGATATAGGGAGGTGGGGAGGGGCTAGGCATTCTGAACCTGTTTTCGAGGAAAAGGAGGGAAGTGCCGGAAAGAGAGAAGGGTGAGGGCTTCGGGAATGGAGGGGCTGCTGGGTTGGGTTCTGTCAATGCCTTCTGCTCACCAATCTCACTGGGAGTAATGGACTCTTCTACAGACCATGAAAACTGTTTAGCACACTGGCACACATGCTATCTCTTTTTCTCAGACCCACACATGTATCATCATCATTCAACGTCTTTAACTCAACAGACATCCACGTTTTGTGCACCGCCTCATGGGTCTCTCGGTCGCAGACGGCTGCGACACAGCCCGGGATCGAACCCAGGTCTGTGGTGACACCTCGAGCACTGCGATGCTGTGCCACTCAGGAGGTCTAGGATGAAATAGTACGAATAAATTAATCAAAATGAAGTTTTTAATAAAAAATATTTAAATCCTTATTTGAATATGTTGGTAACTCGTTATATAAATGTGATAATGCCCTCGAATCCGGTGTTTGGAGGATATCTCCAAACACTTCGTCTCGGGCCAAATAACACCCGTGTCAATATATCCTCCAAACACCGGATTCGAGGGCATTACCACTTAAGTAGAACACGGTTGAACACGGTACAACACGATGGAATGCAATACACATGGGTCTTAGTGTAGCACTCAGTGGACTGCATGGCTATACTTACACTATGTGTCATAGAAGGTAAGGGACACCAGGTTACAGTGAAATGTAGCCTAGTTCCCCCTGGGTGTATCTATTATTATGTAGTTAGGTCATATAATGTGGATGTGTTCCTATTTAGGTACTATAGAACTGGGAAACTTATTTTCATGCTTCTAACCTCTGTTAAGGTTTCATAACGGAGAGGTTTGTGAGGGTGGAGGGAGACAAGGGAGGTAGACATGGTGCTGATTCGCTTTCTCATCTTCCTCTCATTGTCCCCGATACTTTTTACTGAATGAGGGATTTTATCTTACTGACTGAAAGTACTTAAGTAAACATAGTTTAAAGTACTACTTAAGTAGTTTTGGGGGGTATCTGTACATTACTTTACTATTGATATTTTTGACAACTTTTACTCTCGCTCTCTCTCTCTCTCTCTCTCTCTCACACACACACGTATAGACAGTAGCAGATGTTGGTGTGTCAGCAGGATAGTCTTCAGGTGCTGGCTGCTAGCTGCATCAGACACTTTGTTTTGTTCTCAGGATGCTTTTGCTGCATAAGGCATCTGTATAGTGTGGTTGAGATTGGACTTGGGTAGCTGCCGTATAGTCCTGTATCTGTGTGTGGTTTAGCTGTATTGGGTATTTTTATGTCCTTATGCTCTGGAGTGACCTTTCGTTATTGCATATCTGCATTGTATCTTAACTATGGTTTTGGTTTCACTATCAGCAATAGGTGTGTTTCTGCCTGTATGCACTTAAGATGGACTGTAATTGTGTTGCAAAATGTCTTACAGACTCTGCTGTCTTGGTCCACGTCTCTCTTGAAAAAAACATGTCTTATCTCAACGCGACTAACCTGGTTAAATAAAAATACACTTTTATATCTAATTTTGGTCCTTGGCAGTCCTTTCCTCTGCACTTGGCAGGTATTTATCTAGGTTGTGGTACCGTAAAAGGATCAGTATCAACTGTACATGGTCTATTGTGTGTGCTTTGGTGGGTGGATGTGCTGCATGCACTGGGTCAGTCAATCTGTAATTAGTCTGGTGTGGTGGTCTGTGGGGGTCCTGCTGGGGGGGGTCTTGCTACATTAGACAACCGCTATGCATCTCCTCAGGCCTGTGTGTGTGTGTGTGTGTGTGTGTGTGTGTGTGTGTGTGTGTGTGTGTGTGTGTGTGTGTGTGTGTGTGTGTGTGTGTGTGTGTGTGTGTGCGTGCGTGCATGCGTGCGCGTGGCAGTGGCAGTGGCAGTCTGTGGCATTTAACATTAGGGAGGATTTTTTTTTTTATGAGCTTTGCCTTATTTCTATTACAGCATATTGGATGACTGTCGTTCATATTCCATTCATCCAGCTCATGGTAAAATCCATATGTTTAAACTACAACACGATACTTGAATTTTCCCTATACCCATCATGAGGTCACTACAACCTAGCCTACATATCAAAGTTTATAATGTAGGTCGAGAGATACATTGGAGTAATCAAGGACTGTAAGTCCAAACTAATGACGAGAGTTTCTATTGGACAAATTCATGTATATCACTCCCCATTTCTTTTGCCTCCGTTTCAGAAAAGTTTTCCAACAGAATCGGTGGAATTAATAAACCCCTGATCACCCGCAACCACAGTTCACTTTCATAGCAGCCAAATACAGCATCATCGCTTTGCTCATTGTATACAGTGCATTCGGAAAGTATTCACACCCACTGACTTTTTCCACAATTTGTTATGTTACAGCCTTATTCTAAAATGGATTAAACACTTTTTCCCCCTCATCAATCTACACACAATACCCCATAATGACAAAGCGAAAACAGGTTTTTAGAAATTGTAGGAATGTATTAAAAATAAAAACAGAAATAACTTATTTTACGTAAGTATTCAGACCCTTTGCTAGGGGACTCGAAATTGAGCTCAGGTGCCTCCTGTTTCCATTGATCATCCTTGAGATGTTTCCACAGCTAGATTGGAGTGCACCTGTGGTA
Organism: Oncorhynchus nerka; assembly: GCF_034236695.1. Lineage (NCBI taxonomy): Eukaryota > Metazoa > Chordata > Actinopteri > Salmoniformes > Salmonidae > Oncorhynchus > Oncorhynchus nerka. The sequence continues at coordinate 60,470,895 of NC_088399.1, forward strand.
AATAAAAATTGATTGGACATGATTTAGAAAGGCACATACTTGTCTATATACGATCTCACAGTTGACAGTGCATGTCAGAGCATAAACCAAGCCATGAGGTCAAAGGAATTGTCCGTGGAGCTCCAAGGACTGTGTTGAGACACAGATCTGGGGAAGGGTACCAAAAAATGTCTGCAACATTGAAGATCCCCTAGAACACAGTGGCCTCCATCACCAAGACTCTTCCTAGAGTCATCCTTCAGGACAAGTCTCCTTGAGTGGTCCAGCCAGTGCCTGGAATTTAACCCGATCGAACATTGCTGGAGAGACCTGAAAATAGCTGTGCAACGACGCTCCCCATCCAACCTGACAGAGCTTGAGAAGATCTGCAGAGAAAAATGGGAGAAACTCCCCAAATACAGGTGTGCGAAGCCTGTAATGTCATACCCAAGAAGACTCGAAGAAAATATATTTTATATTTGAGATTTTTCAAAGTAGCCACCCTTTGCCTTGATGACAGATTTGCACACTCTTGGCTTTCTCTCAACCAGCTTCATGAGGTAGTCACCTGGAATACATTTCAATTACAGGTGTGCCTTGTAAAAAGTCCATTTGTGGAATTATTTCCTTCTTAATGTGTTTGAGACAAGTTGTGTTGTGACAAGGTAGGGGTGGTATACAGAAGATAGCCCTATTTGGTAAAAGACTGCCCATATTATATCAAGAACAGCTCAAATAAGCAAAGAGACACGACAGTCCATCATTACTTTAAGACATGAAGGTCAGTCAATCCGGAATATTTCAAGAACTTCCAAAGTTTCTTCAAGTGCAGTCGCAAAAACCATCAAGCGCCTTGAGGACCGCCACAGGAAAGGAAGACCCAGAGTTACCTCTGCTGCAGAGGATAAGTTCATTAGCGTTACCAGACTCAAAAATTGCAGCCCAAATAAATGCTTCACAGAGTTTAAGTAACAGACACATCTCACCATCAACTGTTCAGAGGAGACTGCGTGAATCAGGCCTTCATGGTTGAATTGCTGAAAAGAAACCATTACTAAAGGACACCAACAAGAAGAAGAGACTTGATTGGGCCAAGAAACATGAGCAATGGACATCAGACCAGTGGAAATCTGTCCTTTGGTTTGATGAGTCCAAATTTGAGATTTTTGTTTCCAACCGCTGTGTCTTTGTGAGACGCAGAGCAGGTGAATGGATGATCTCTGCGTGTGTGGTTCCCACCATGAAGCATGGAGGAGGTGTGATGGTGTGGGGGTGCTTTGCTGGTCACACTGTCTGTGATTTATTTAGAATTCTAGGCACACTTAACCAGCATGGCTACCACAGCATTCTGCAGTGATACGGCATCCCATCTGGTTTGCGCTTAGTGGGACTGTGATTTGTTTTTCAACAGGACAATGACCCAACACCACCATGCTGTGTAAGGGCTATTTGACCAAGAAGGAAAGT